>NC_086326.1:128631257-128943340 GCF_036172605.1 Pelobates fuscus
TTTATTTTACCTGTTGGTTTTCCTTTCTTTTGGAAAGTTTTTTCGTTGAGCGTTCTGGGGTCTCCCTGCATGGCTGTCGGGAACCTCCTGTGCGCCCGCGCGGCGTGTAGCGTCCGCGCGGCGTGTAGGCGTCGCTTGCGCGGCGTGTATGGGTCTCCTGGGCGCCTGCGCGGTTCTGGGGACTCTGGGACGCATGCGCGGAATTCGCGCGCAAATCTGGCCGTTTCGCGCGTCTTTTCGGTCATCTGCGCATGCGCGATGACGTCAGACGCCTTCTTAAAGCGCCAGGCCTCCTTTTTTGTCAAATTTGAATTTTCTGCTTCCTGGAGAGTTTCTGGCACCGTTGAGTTCTGTGGATTGTTGATTCTTCGTCTTTTTCTTCTAAAGTAAGTTCTTTTCCTTTCTCTTTGTTGGTTTCCTGTAGTTTTTCTTCTGGGTTATAGTTTCGCTGTTTCATCTATTATTTATAGATGGATTCGCGCTCAGGATCTAGAGAATCAGAATCTTCTCATCATAGTAGGTCACAATCTAAGCGATATAGGTAAGCCATCCAATTTTGGAATTTATTGATACTTTGATATCTAAAAGAGTGGTAAGGTACTAATATTCACGTTTGGTGTATTTCAGTGATAAAAGTACAAAGACTTCAGGATCGTCCAAAGGGAAGTCGCCCAAAAGGACGCTGTGTGTATCCTGTGATAACAGAGCCATAGAAGGGAAACGTCTCTGTTCGAATTGTCTCTCAGCAGCCGCTGGACCTTCTCAGTTAACACCTGACTTTAAGCAGCTTATCAAGCATGCAGTTGCCCGGGGCATCAAAGAGGTTGGTAAGACCCACAAGCGACCTAGATATTCTGAGCCGTCAGATTGGTCTCCTGATAACTCGGAGGATGAGTTCATGGACACGGCTTCGCTGAGAGACTTGGCTTTTTCCTCGGAGGAGGATGCTTTGCCTGATCCTGACTTCCTGATACCTGCGGAGGTGGATCATTTGATTGCTCGGGTCAGAGAAACCCTTACTTTGAAAGAGCCCTCGGAGGAGGAACCCTCTACATCTAACCGCTATTTCTCAGATCTTAGAAAGAAAAGAGCGGCTTTCCCTGTGCATACCACTATTAGTGACCTTATTAAAGAAGAATGGTCCAGGTCCGATAGGAGATCCTCTGCTAAAGGGAAATTCTCCAGATTATATCCGTTTGATCCCAAAGATGCTGAAACATGGGATTTTCCACCCAAGGTTGATGCTGCGGTGGTTAGGCTAGCCAAGCGCACTACCCTGCCAGTGGATGATGCAGGCTCCTTCAGGGATCCAATGGATCGTAAGATGGAATACTGCCTGTCTAAGTCCTATGTAGCCTCAGGCACGAGTCTCCACCCTGCCGTTGCTCTCACGTCTGTTTCAAGAGCTATGAAGGTTTGGCTACAGGAGCTGGAAGGGGACATCAAGAGGGGCAGGAGCCGTTCCTCTATTGTTGATGCCCTGAAGGATATGCGTCTAGCGATTGATTTCTCTTCGGAGGCCGCAGTGGATCTGGTGAGAAACCTTGCTAGAAATATGTCCTTCTCGGTTTCCTCCAGGCGGGCGCTCTGGCTCAGGTCTTGGGCGGCCGATGCTTCCTCCAAGAATAGTTTGTGTTCTCTCCCATTTCACGGAAACATGTTATTCGGCAAGAATTTGGATGAGTGCATCAAGAGGGCGGCTGAAGGGAATAAAGCCTTTTTACCCCAAGAGAGGAAGTATAAAGGATCCTTTCGCGCCCGGAAAGAGTACCATTCCTTTCGTGACAGTAGGTCCTACAAGCCGGGTAGGGAATACTCCCGATTCCAACCGAGGAGAGGTGCCCCTTCTGGGTACAGAGGAGGCAGGTCTCGCGGGTCGTCTTCCTCTAAGGACCAGAAGAATCTATGACTACGTACGGCCCAAAACCGAAGGTGTCGGGGCTTGTCTTCTCCAATATCTTTCGAGATGGACCATCTCTACAAGCGACGTTTGGGTGCTGGATATTATTCGGAGAGGTTACCTACTAGAATTCTTCAAGCATCCTCCCAACCGATCCTTTCACCTCACAAAATGGCCAGGGGACAGGGAAAAATGCATGGCTCTACGAAATTTCGTCCATTCCTTGCAGAAGGAGAAGGTCATCGTCCAAGTACCGGCAGGCGAAAGAACTCAAGGATTCTACTCTCACATCTTCTTGACAAGGAAATCCTCAGGGGGTTGGAGACCCATTCTGGATCTGCACAGGCTGAACAAGCATCTGCACGTTCGCAGATTCAAGATGGAATCTCTGCAGTCTATAATAAAGGTTGTGTCACCCAACCAATGGATGCTGTCTATAGATCTACTAGACGCATATTTTCACATACCCATTGCCCGAATCCATCAGAAGTTCCTGAGGTTTGCTGTAGAGGAAGGTCATTTCCAGTTCAGGGCCCTCCCCTTTGGACTGAGCACTGCCCCGAGGACGTTTACAAAGGTCCTGGTTGTTCTCATCGCGGAGCTCAGAAAGCAAAACATTGCTATTTACCATTATCTGGACGACGTTTTAATCTTGGGAAACGACGTGGATTCTGTGACATCCCAAGCTATCACCAGCATTCAGTTTCTGCAAGCCCACGGCTGGAAGATCAACACCAAGAAGAGCCACCTCCACCCGACTCAATCTATGGTTTACTTAGGTGCCCATTTCGACACCCTAAAGGGTACTGTCCAGCTCTCATCAGTGAGAATTCTGAAACTCAGAAAGTTATTGAGGAGAATGCTGAATTCCCCGGTTGCCCCTGCAAAGGCGGTGATGAGCCTCCTTGGTTCTATGTCCTCCACAATAGGTCTGACGAGATGGGCTCAGTGGAGGATGAGACCATTCCAGGCCAACTTCCTGAGTCGTTTCTTATCCGGGAACCTGTTCCAGCCCATCAAGCTTCCCCTGAAGGTACGCCATTCTCTGATCTGGTGGCTGAACAGAAAGCACCTAGCCAATGGCTTTCCATTAGGGGATATCGCATGGAGGACCGTGACAACGGACGCCAGCCAGTGGGGTTGGGGCGCTCATTATCTCCACCACTTTGCGCAGGAAGAATGGAATTTCGAGACAAGCAAGGTTCATTCCAATCTGCTGGAACTTCTGGCTGTCCTCAAAGCTTTGAAACACTTCTCGACCCAGCTCAAGGGTCAATGGGTAAAGATAAGGACGGACAACTCCACCGTAGTGTCGTATGTCAATCACCAAGGGGGTACCAGGAGCTGCAAGATGATGGTACTGATGAATCACCTGATGTGGTGGGTTCAGAGAAACCTGGCGGGCATTGTAGCCATTCATCTCCCAGGGAAACGGAATCAACTGGCAGATTTCCTCAGCAGATCCAGAATAGATCCGGGGGAATGGTGCCTGGCTCACAGGGTGTTCCGCATGATTGTGGACAAGTGGGGTCTGCCTCAAGTGGACCTTCTAGCCTCTCGGGCCAACAGCAAGGTAGCCCTTTTCTTCACAAAGGAAGAGGACCACCTGGCATTGGGAAGAGATGCCTTATCAAGCCCCTGGAGGTTCTCAATGGGCTATGCGTTCCCCCCGTTTCCACTAATCCTACCACTCCTGAGGAGGCTGAGATCGGAGCGGGTGTCTCTCATCCTGATTGCGCCTTATTGGCCTCGGAGACCTTGGTTTCCTCTGCTTCTGAGTCTTTCGGTGGAACCTCCTCTCCCACTCCCCAAAGTTGCGGATCTTCTGTTCCAGGGTCCTGTCATTCATCCAGACCCTGTCTCTCTCAACCTTATGGCTTGGAAACTGAAAGGAACCGGCTGTTGAATAGAGGGTTCTCCCAGACCGTGATTGATACTATGCTGAGGGCTCGTAAGCATTCCACTTCGGCCACTTATTATAGAGTATGGGAAGTTTTTTCCAACTGGGCCCTTCACAGTAATGTGGATGTCCAAAATCCCTCCTCCTCCCATATTTTGGATTTCTTGCAATCAGGCCTTGAGAAAGGACTGAGCTATAACACTCTCAAGGTACACATTTCAGCCTTGTCCGCCCTGACCAGTCATAGATGGGCTCTGGACTCGGATATCATCAGATTCATCAAGGGTGTCCTTCACATGAAACCTCCTATTAAACCGTTTGTCCCTTCCTGGAGTCTCCCTCTGGTTCTGGATGCCATGAAGTTGAAACCTTTTGAACCGTTTGATTCAGTTTCCCTACAGGTTCTCTCTATTAAGACTGCCTTGCTGGTGGCCTTAGCCTCTGGCAGGAGAGTTTCTGAGCTCAGTGCTCTGTCCATCAAAGAGCCTTTTACTATCTTCCACAAGGACAGAGTGGTCCTCCGTACTGTTCCAGTGTTTCGACCCAAAGTTACTTCCTCCTTCCACATCAACGAGGATATTGTTCTTCCGTCTCTGAGGTCGGACACCCATGGAATGGGGAATTCTGCTGACCTGTCCTCTCTGGATCTAGTGAGATGCCTCCGGATATATATCGATAGGACTTCTGATTGGCGTTCTTCTGACAGTCTCTTCGTTCTTCATAGCGGCTGTAAAAAGGGCTCTCAAGCTCCCAAATCTGCCATTAGCCGATGGATAGTAGCGGCTATCATTCTGGCTTATCAGTCCGCCGGATATCCGGTCCCTGTGGGTCTTAAGGCCCATTCCACTAGGGCTCTCTCATCTTCCTGGGCAGCCGCTGCTAATGTCTCCCCTGAACTCATCTGTAAGGCGGCTACATGGTCTTCCTCTAACACTTTCATTAGGAGCTACCAGATTGATGTTAGAGCAGGGTTGTCTGATCAATTTGCTAAATCAGTCCTGTCTGTATCTAATTCCTGATCTCTGTGTCTGTCACTTGTTGTGGTGTTAATACACTTTGCATTTATGAAATTTTTTGAGTCTGTGTCTCTTTCCCTCCCTGGTTTTATTGCTTGGGTATTACCCAATGTTGTGCTGCCATGGATATGGCCAGGAAAATGGAAAATTTATTCATACTTACCGTAATTTTCTTTTCCTGGTTATATGCCATGGCAGCACAAGGGTCCCGCCCGGGGATATTGCTGGAACACGTGACTGGGGAAGGAGGGGCAGGAGGTGGTACTTATACGGCTTAATTATTATTCCTGTCCAATGGGGATAGGGAGGAGCTACCCAATGTTGTGCTGCCATGGCATATAACCAGGAAAAGAAAATTACGGTAAGTATGAATAAATTTTCCATTATATATATATACACACACACACACACACACATATATATATATATATAATGTTTTTCTTATCCATTAATTGAAAATGTTTGGATACGTGTCCACTTCTATTAAAATATTAACTTTTCAGAAATAAAATACAAGATATCAAAAGGAAAATTTCTATTGTTTGATTTATAGCAGATAATTTCACAGACATAGGCTTATGTTGGAAATACTAAATCTGAAAAGTGGAAGAAGTCATTTATCAAATAAAAAAACTATGGTGTACATGGTATTTTGAGAAACATCTAACATATGCCTTAAAGCTCAGGAGAAGTGGAAGACCTCTTAAAATAAGATGATGTACTTTAGGAGATGTACAAGTCACTCTGTACAAAGCAACACTTAATACGAGGCTTTATTTACGGAGCGCTCTCTATAAGGAGGATTAGCCCAGGGAATAGACACACAAAAGACGCATTTTAAAGGACAAATGATTTGTGACAGCAAAATAAAAAAAAAAAAAGTTTTGTCCCCCTTTCATATGGAAACAATGAAAGAAAGGCCTGTGGCTCTAGTAATAACATATCAAGATTATTTTATTTTTTTTACCCAACATCCAACATATACGTTGAATATTGTCTGTTAAGTTAATCTATACCGGAACATTAAATGCTGCTGGCCTGGGGTCTATTGGTTTAAATTTTCAAAAGCGAAAGACCTATATGGGACATACATTTTATGAGCCACTTATCTCATTAGGGTTAATTCTACCGTGTTGATCTTACCCATCCCAATTAGTTAAAGCGTAGAAAAAAACCAATTAAGAATGCACAAAGAAGAGTTACAGAGCGCCTACTGTACTGCTGATATGTTATCTTATGTCTGTGCTACAACAGTCTTAAAAACAAACAGCGACTCCAATAATTGGAGAACATTGGTCACTTTCCCCCCCTAATTCTTTATTAAGACGGGTTAGGTGTGTAAATAGTTTAATATAATTATATGTATACACTTGTGCCGTAAACCGACTTCCTTCTGACACCCACTAAAGCAGATAAATAACACACTGGTGTGTTTTTCAGAATCTCCAATCATATTTATTCTGAGGCCTAAAAGACTACTGTCCAGCGAATAGCAATAATAACGGAACACGGTCCTTATCTGCTTAGATGAAATCGTCTCTAATCTCATCTTATTTGCTTACACACGGACTGCCTGTTTTACATGCCTCCCTTTAGTGATATACCACTACCTACAATTGTCCTTCCTTTCACAAAGGAATGTGACATTCCATCTATTGCCAGGTTTCCGGATTGCCAGTGTAAAGATACCAGATACCTTTACAAAAAATACTTTTTTCAAAATATATGCCTACAAACAAACAACTAAATTCTTCACAAAATTACAATATTTTATCAGAGCCAGGAAATGTGGCCATTCCTGAGCCTTGCAAATATGAAGGACATTTGCTCCACCCCCCCCCCATATCGGGATTCTGTCGTGGCAGCTTAGCAAGGTGCAGAAACACTGAAATTATGAGATGGAGCTCTGAATTTTTTTTATGGTACATTTGTGATTTTATCGACCACTAGCCTACATTGCTTTAGGGAGGTTAAAAGCCAAACCAAGGTAAAAGATTATTGGTCAATGCTTCAGAAATGCTGGCCCTTGTTTTATCCCCAAAAGTGAAATATCCTTTTAATGTTTATCTCAACACGGTTATGGAAATATTCCCGACCTACCGATTTAAAGTCAGAACAAATGAAAACGAATGGGATAATTGAAGTGGAGATGGCTGTGAGCAGTGCTTACAACTATATGCCTCCTGAGTAGCACTGGGCTTTATTGATATCTACTGTTTGTTTTTTTTACTGTACGCTAGAACAAAGAGTTAAGGAAAACAGTCTGAAAAGCAAAATGTATTAGTCATGCTATGTTTTGCTTTACTACCCTGCGCCTGACATTAATACATACTAATTGGACAGCATCTTCAATTCCATGCTGATTGGACCTCATTATCCCAATTTGAGGCCATTACTGAACAATGTGTTTTTTTTTTTCTAGGATAATTGGTATCAATGTCCCTAGTTGACTCCTCCTCTGTTTATGTTGCCCGTCAGTCTTGATATAAAATATAACTAAAAACGACAGGATAATCAAACCACAATTACATTCTACCTGGAGATTGATTGTAGGATAAAGGATTGCTTCATTTTAAAGGACCACCGTAATCACCCTGACCACCTTATCTCAATTAATGTGGCCTGGGTTCAGTTGTCCAGCCGTCTTCCTCTCACAATGTAAAACATTGTTGTTTTGGAGATATGGCAATATTTTTGTAGTGGGGTTAAACACACCTCTAGAGGCAGTCTCCCTTATAGCCACAAGATGGTTCTTCTGCAGTAAAAATAGTGAGTCGGACTTGATTACTGACTGCTATAAGGATTTGATTGACACATTGCGATGATTGCTGAACAAGCAAATTAAGTTGCAGTGTTTCTTGGGGGGGGAGAATATGATTTGATTAAATGGTCATCAAGCCTATTTACTTCAGTGAAGGTGGAGAGGACTGTGACGGTAGTCACAATCACTGTAACCACATGGACTCTGCATTCCCGTTGGCAACAACTTTTTTAACCGTTGGCCTCCATTATCCCCAGATTTGCTCCACCTTGGTCTGGTATTATGTGGGACTGGGTTTGCAGTTCGGGGGTATGGAACTGTGGATTTTTGTACATCTTACACATGTGGTTTCCCAGCTGTCTCTAATGTCTAAGTCACCCTGTACCCATAATATGTGCATACTATTGTAAAGTTGGCTGATCATTGTAATGGAACAACAACCATCCACAGGGATATTGTGTGCGATTCTCAACAGTCCAACAAAGGATTAAAAAATAAAAATTGCATCACTCCCACAGTATTCCTTTAAGCTTACCAACTAATCATGTAAAAATAATAAATAATGTTTTGCTTTAAAACAAATTGCATCATTAAAAATACAATCACCGAAATAAAAACAAAACAAAAAAAAAGTGTTGCGGTTCTTCATTCCCTTTTGCCAAATGCTATGGGAACCTGTGTTATTTTAACAACACAATATTCAGGGTATTCTACTTCCGGTGCGGTTATGCTCACCTGTTCCGGAGCTCCCCGATCCAGTTAGTGTCTATTTGTAATCAGTCGCACCGACGTCAGAACAGTGCAACTCTAAGTGCTGATTCGGTAGGCACAGATGATGAGAAAAAGTACCCGAATTTGGTGTTCGGACAAATTTGGATCTTCACTTGCTCCAAGGAGACGCCAGTAAATAGTTTTAGTAGCACATATCCCTGTTGTGGTTTTTGATTACCCAAGAATGCATTTATATAATGTATCTGGATTCCTCGTTACCGAATTTGGCTTGTATAACCGTTTTCTACTCTGTGTTTCTGACTTTGGCTTGTTTATCGTTTGTCCGGTTTTCTCCTATACTCTTGATAAAATCCTGCCTTTTTAAGGCACGGTAATACGTGGTATAATTCTCTTCACAGATTAGGGTCTGTGTGTGTTGGGTTCTCCAACAACTGTGACAACTGCATACCAGGTGTTCCACAGAAGCTGTACTATATAAATCATGTTTTGTGAATAACCATTTATAAGCATTCACTTCACTGAATATTATTGCTATACATATTCCATGATTTTTTTTCAAATATTTAAGTATGTCATATTTTGATACAATGTTTCTTTAAAGGGTCTTATAAGTTGTGTTTGCCAAATAGTAGAAAACATGAATTATTTTTTATTTATTTATAGTACTTTTTACCTCCTGTCTCCTCATGTCATCCTCAGATCAGGTTACAAGATCATGTGGGCAACACAAATTTTATTACACTTGCTCTGCGCACTGTGAGCAGTCTCCAAAGAAATCCCTGAACCCTGTCGGCCGCATGTCTCCACGATGTTCTCAGAAATGTCAAAGAGAACTTTGACAATCAAATAAGAGGCAAAAAACTCTTTTCATTTAAAACAAAATTAAGTTCACAAATTCAATGTTCATGCAGCGTTTTACTGAGACTGTGTCTCTGGTCTTTAATGCGTGCATTTTTATAGTTCTTTTTTAATTTTAGGAATGTTTAATTGTCCTTACTATTTTCATTATTTCAGATATAAATTCTTGTACTTTGGGGATTCAATGCAAAGGGCAACAAAACAAAAATGAGATTTTGAGAAGTGCACACTATGTACTGGAGAACCACATAGTGTTCGATTAACACACAATACACCTATGCTTTGTATTCAAGTGAAGATGCATATATATCACAATACATATAAAGTAAGCAATTACTTCTGAAGCAGCACCCTCATGTCCTTTAATACACCCTGATGCACAAGCATACTTCATTTATATATGAGATCATGTAGACTGTGTGTATAGCCAGCCTCATATTCGCGAACAATAATGGTTTATAATTGACGTAAAGTCCAAACCCATCCCTACCAAGTTTTCTTTTCTTTAAAGAAAAGGCGCATGACATTTGTTTGAAACATGTTATTACATATAACATGAAATAAGAGCATTTTGTATACAGATTCTTGTTCAGGTATAGCGGAAATAGCAAACTATGTTTAAACCATTGCAACAAAAATAAAGAATATGAGAACTCTGAGAAGAGACAAAAGCTTTGATAAACTCAGTAACTTGTCTCAAAACATGAGCGATTACAGAGAGACATATCCCTAAGCTTATGAGATGGATTCCTCCCACAAGGGTGGTCCAGAACGGGAATGACGGCAAGTTCTCCCTTAAAAGGAGATACAGTAACCCCAGACAATCTTTTCTGCCTTCATTGGGCCTCGTCAGCGAGGTGCAGCTGATACCCCTCTAGGCACAGTGAGCATGGGGAGTGCCAAGTTAATGCATTGCCCTCAGGTAAATCGGAGCAGGGAATTACCCAAGGGCAAGCTACAGAGATTCTCGAACATTTTGTCTATTCTCGTATTCTCTATTTTTGTTGCAAAGCATTAACTTTCCTCTCCTCAAGTTCCAGAGGATAATCCATATGTGGATCCTGTGCTCACTGTGCCTAGCACGGTATCAGCTACACCTGGCTGACGAGGCCCAAAGAAGGCCAAAACGATCGTCCATGGTTGCTGCATCTTTCGTAAAGAGAGAACTTGCCAGGATTTCAGTTCTGGACTGCCCTGGAACTGGTTCTCTATGTAATGGCACAAGTGAGCAAAAACAACTTTGAGACCAGAGCGGGGATTTTATGACCAGCAATTTTAACGGACTTGTTACAATTTAAGGACAAGCTACTGAGTTTCTCTAAGCTTTTACCTACTCTCACGGTTCTCATATTCTATGTTTATGTGTAAACCATATTCACCTTTAATAGTATTTATTTTAAAACCTGAAAAGAGGCAGGTGGGGAGGGGATAAAGTTTTAGAGATTTTCCAGTTTCTTTTATGTTTCCATATTCCATTTATGGATTAGAAATATATATGGAGTTTGTAAAGAACTGGATGGCATTTTTGGGAATATGGCTGCTTAACTATGCCATCACAATCTAAAAAAAAAAAAAATACATGTACATGTAAACGTCCATATGCAGTAAATGCAGTTACATCATCTGTACTGTATAGGCTATTACAGGCTTCTATTGTTCTCAGACTCCTCTAGGCCTAGTTGGGGAACTTACAAAATGCTAGTTAGTCCATTTATGTTGTTGGGAGGTTAATTATGGTCCATACAACAGCTTCTGCTGCAGAATTAACAGATCCTTTTATACAGAATACAGAGAATTACATAGTTACATAGTTACATAGCTGAAAAGAGACTTGCGTCCATCAAGTTCAGCCTTCCTCACATATGCTTTTGCTGTTGATCCAAAAGAAGGCAAAAAACCCAGTCTGAAGCGCTTCCAATTTTGCAACAAACTAGGAAAAAAATCCTTCTTGACCCCCAAATAGCTGTCAGATGTCTCCTTGGATCAAGCAGCTATTAGCCCACTAATTAGAAATTGTATCCCTGTATGTTATGTTTTTGCAAGTATTTATCCAATTGCAATTTAAACATCTGTATAGACTCTGACAAAACCACCTCTTCCGGCAATGAATTCCATATCCTTATTGCTCTTACTGTAAAAAAACCTTTTCTTTGCCTTAGATGAAATCTCCTTTCTTCAAGCCTAAATGTGTGACCTCGTGTCCTATGTATAGCCCTGTTTATGAATAGATTTCCAGATAATGGTTTGTACTGGCCCTGAATATATTTGTATAATGTTATCATATCCCCTCTAAGGCACCGTTTTTCCCAACTGAAGAGATTTACATTTTTTAACCTTTCTTCATAACTAAAATGCTCCATTCCTTTTATCAATTTTGTAGCTCGTGTCTGCACTTTTTCTAGTGCCATGATATCCTTCTTTAGAACAGGTGCCCAAAATTGCACAGCATATTCAAGGTGTGGTCTTACCAGTGATTTATAAAGAGGCAAAATTATATTTTCATCTCGAGAATTTATGCCGCTATTTATACATGACAAAACCTTACTGGCCTTAGCAACGGCAGATTGACATTGCATATTGCTACCTAATTTGTTGTCTATAACAATTCCCAAATCCTTCTCGTGTGTGGTTATCCCTAGTTCACTACCATTTAGGGTGTAAATTGCTTGTGCATTCTTAACCCCGAAGTGCATAACTTTGCATTTCTCTACGTTAAATTTAATCTGCCATTTTAGTGCCCAGTCCCCCAATCTATCCAAATCCCAAAATATCCTGCTCACATTTACCGTATATACTCGAGTATAAGCCGACCCGAATATAAGCCGAGGCCCCTAATTTTATCCCAAAAAACTGGGAAAACTTATTGACTCGAGTATAAGACTAGGGTGGGAAATGCAGCAGCTACTGGTAAATTTCTAAATAAAATTAGATCCTAAAAAAAATATATTAATTTAATATTTATTTACAGTGTGTGTATAATGAATGCAGTGTGTGCGTATGTGTGTGTGTATGAGTGCAGCGTGTGTGTATGAGTGCAGTGTGTGTGTGCATGAATGCAGTGTGTGTATGAATGCAGTGTGTGAATGCAGTGTGTGCAGGGCCGGTGCAAGGATATTTGCCGCCGTAGGCAAAAAAAAATTTGCCGCCCCCTCCCCCCCCCATATGTCCTGACTTCCCCCCCTCCTCCCTCAGTGGTCCTTACCTCCCCACCCCCGTGTTCCTTCACCCCCCCCCAGTGGTCCTGACTCACCCCTCCCCTAGTGGTCCTTACCCTCCCCTCTCCCCTAGTGGTCCTTACTTCCCCCTCCCCTCCCATAGTGGTCCTTATCCCACCCCCTCCCTCTCATAGTGGTCCTTATCCCCCTTCTCCCTCCCATAGTGTTCCTTATCCCCCCCCCCATCCCTCCCATAGTGGTCCATATACCCCCCCTCCCTCCCATAGTGGTCCTTATCCCACCCCCTCCCATAGTGGTCCTTATACCCCCCCTCCCTCCCATAGTGGTCCTTATACCCCCCCCTCCCTCCCATAGTGGTCCTTATACCCCCCTCCCTCCAATAGTGGTCCTTATCCCCCCCCTCCCTCCAATAGTGGTCCTTATCCCCCCCCTCCCTCCCATAGTGGTCCTTATCCCCCCCCTCCCTCCCATAGTGGTCCTTATACCCCCCTCCCTCCCATAGTGGTCCTTAACCCACCCCATCCCTCCCATAGTGGTCCTTATACCCCCCTCCCTCCCATAGTGGTCCTTAACCCACCCCATCCCCCCCATAGTGGTCCTTAACCCACCCCATCCCCCCCATAGTGGTCCTTATACCCCTTTTTTTTGTTATTATTAATTTTTTTATTATTATTATTATTTTTTTATTATTATTTCTTATTTTATTTATATTTTTTTTTTTTTCGTCCCCCCTCCCTGCTTGATATATGGCAGGGAGGGGGGCTCTCCTTCCCTGGTGGTCCAGTGGCAGTTCAGTGGGGGGGGAGAGGGGGGCTGGCAGAGCTGTAACTTACCTCTCCTGCAGCTCCTGTCAGCTCTCTCCTCCTCTGCGCCGTCCGTTCTGCTCTTCTGTCAGCTTACACTGTAAGTCTCGCGAGAGCCGCGGCTCTCGCGAGATTTACACTGGGAGCTGACCGAGGTGCTGACCGGACGGCGCAGAGGAGGAGAGAGCTGACAGGAGCGGCAGGAAAGGTAAGTTACAGCTCTGCCAGCCCCCCTCTCCCCCAGTCTGTATTATGGCAATGCAAATTGCCATAATACAGACCTTGACTCGAGTATAAGCCGAGTTGGGGTTTTTCAGCCCAAAAAATGGGCTGAAAAACTCGGCTTATACTCGAGTATATACGGTAATTACTTTACAAAGTTTTGTGTCATCTGCAAACACTGATACATGGCTTTCAATGCCCATTTCAAGATCATTTATAAATATGTTAAATAGAAGCGGTCCCAAAACAGAAACAGAAAATATTCTAGCAGAAAAATAGTTTTTGTGAGTTGGGAGTAGAAATAAACTCACATTTTTAGTGCCTATTCCAGATTTAAGGCTCTAAACTTCCAAATTTCTGTGTCTTTAAGGTAAACAGCACAACCTCTTATCTGCAAATTGGTGTATATATTCCTCTCCACGATATATGCAATAGACAAAAGTGCAGGAGCAAAACAGGATCTAGGTGTAGTACCTTTGACAATTGTTTGGAGTAATTTGATATATAGAATTAGGTAAGTGCTCACCTTCTCTGCTTTTCAAATTAAGCTAGGTGGAATCCAAAGATATCTATGGAAACGTGGTTCAAGGCAACAACACCTGACACGGCTACACCGTAAACTTAAAAATTGGACTGAAAGGAGTACAGAGTCCTACAAGACATCCCAGAATATTCAATTGGAAAGTCAGATCTGTGTGTGCCCGATATAACTGCCTGGGGAAAAAAGATCTTGGAGAAAACTGTGGGCGATCGGTAAACACGATGTAGAAGAACTCATCATTGACTTGGCAAAGTATAACGCACATCAAAGTAAAACATTTTAGAAATATGTAACTATGTAAACAAATCATGAATTCCAAAAATAATTAAAAACTGGTATAAAATCTAGAGCACATTTTTTTTTTTTTTTAGAAAAATGGCAGATAAATTAAGCAGCGCAACATGTTAAAGTTTATGACGTTAAGCAAATGTTTCAAAGCATTAAACAAGTTTCTTATAAGTGCTAAAGAATATGATGGCATACTGTAGATATGTTATCACAGTAGTATTTACAGATAAAATAAGCATTGTCAACTAGAAGTTAAGCCCTGAAGCACTGAATTAATGTTCTGATGTTCTGCTATCAGTTCTATTTTTAAGCATTACAAATTACTTTTAATGCTATTGGTTTTTCAAAAGGCAGTATTAGAGCTAAACAATTAATTGACAAATTAATTGACATGTCTAATCACGAACATAATATTCTAAATTGAATTAGGTTTCATTAAATAGAATAATCAGCTTCTTCGAATAGGACGTTATGTACAAAACAGTGTTACAGTGCTCGATGATGGCACCTCGACCAGAAGCAGCAAATGCATGTATGCACTATGAAGGCGGCACTGGCAAATGAAGCAGAAAAACACTGCTACTAACAAACAAAAATAATCATTGGGCTGTTCGAGCTTGGTAGGAAGGGGTTAAAAGAAGTGTAAGAGGCCAGATAGCAAAGCTTTGAATTCAGTGTATATATATATATATATATATATATATATATATATATATATATCTGAAGGTCAAGACAGAGATTAGACATAAGGAACAGGGTAACAAGGACTTCAAGGAACGCTGTAACATGGGCAGTAGAAAGCTCTGCAAAAACTGAGCACTCTCAGAACAGTATTACCACGTTTTGCATTGGGTGTCAAAGAGTAACAGATGGTCCGGCATTGCATTTAAATTGAAAAAAGGAACAGGTTTGAATTCACAATACAAACCCAAAAAATCAAAAGGGTATGGATGGCACGGTGTTTTAGCAGTTGTTTACACGGGTGATACAGAACACATACCTCTACTGACTGCCATTAGCCTCTTAAAGTGAAACTCTAGGCCAGCGGTTTCCAAACCAGTCCTCAAGGCACGCTTCAGAGTCCAGGATTTAGGGATTATCCAGTTGTGTCTAAGGTGTTTTTATTTTTTATTTTTTTAAATAAAACGCCCTTGACACAGCTGGGTAATCCCTAAATCCAGTCTGCAAATGTCTTTCCCTATTGTGCCTACAAGGGCACCCCTACCCCAAACAAAAGCTCACCCTATCCTGCCTTAGAAAAAGTATCCACCTCCCCCAAATAGCTAATAGTACAGATTTAACAAAGTTAAATAACAATTGTTGTTGCACAGAATTATTCCTGTAGCTGGATGATATATCTCTGTAGCTGAATGTGGATCGTGGTATAATGCTAGTGGGAACGAAAATGCCCCTGACGCGCATTTCGCTTGTCAGCTCATCAGAGGGGAACCGGATGTTTGATTTTGCTGGTATCAGAAGGGGGGTGCTTGAATTTGATTGGAACATCAGAATTTGAATGTACCAATGAACTATCAGTACATCAAAGAATGTGATGTCACTGATTAGTGGTAGAGAGAAGACACAGAGAAATCAATCACAATGGTTGTTATGGCGTGACACACTGTGAGATTAATGTATAGAGGAACCAAGGTGGTTGTAGCAAAGAGATCAAAAGAAAAAAGGGGGAATTAAAAATTGTAAAATTAAAATAAAAGGTGTGTTGTCGCTAGATTTTTATTTTTATAGATGGCCAAACTGAACTGTAAAATTCACCAGAAAAGGAACCTATTATGTGACTGCAGAAAATGTGATTAGTGAACTTGTTTATTCAATGTAAGTATCACATGTAGCGGTATATAAACTAATATTTAAATAGCTTTAATTAGCAGCCACCATAGTGACTTATATTGTGACAACGGACAGAAAACAAAAATCATTACGGATGCGATGTACTGACACAATTAGCCCTCTAGAACCTATTTTGTGAGTTAAATAACTTGGTTTCACAAGGACCACATATTTATAAGTGGATACAAAACGCTTGTTGTTTAATAGAGCGTTTTTGAAATGAAGTGTTCCATCCATGAAAATTGGAATGTTGACTTAACAATATTTATCAACGCCGCTTCCTTGTGCATAAAATTATCGGCTATAAATTGTGGAATAAAAATAATAAAGACCACGATATATCTCCCCACTGGTTGTCCTAATGGTTTGAATGCAGATAATCCTAAACAAATTGCTAGATAGTAAAAGATTTGAATACCTAAATGTAACCAACTTATTGTAAATCAGAGCAGTTCAAATATTAAACAAAAAGGTATATAAAATGTATAACGGTCAGTGTGATACAGACCGTACCGAATATAGGAAAACAAAAACTATCCATGAATAAAAGGGGTGAAGTTGAACTTATCATTTAAGCTCTGGTGCATGAAGACCCCTGGCACTGTGCCACTGCTCCATGTTAAACCATTTTCAAGCATTAGCTTGAGCAGCAATGGATGACAGCGGTGGGCTGTGTCAGCTGAGGATTCTCAGCCTATCACCCATTGATATATCGAAATGCTTTATACATAGCTATATCGAATCGGCTTTAGACATACTTCAAACGGCTGAAACATTGTCACCAGCCACTTGTGACTCCTCCAGAGTCAAACCAATTGAGATTGGTCTGACAATGAATTGATGAATTGTGGGAGGGTGCCAGGGTCTCCATAATGACTCTTATAAGATGAAGCAGTTATGGAGCACGGAGTGTCCCTTTAAGGATGAAATGTTAGATTGCCAATGATCAAAATCTAGTCTCCAAAAAAAAGATAGAATCGAGTATTATACTTTTACAATTTGGGAAAAGTAGAATAGTAGCATAGACTGTCATTACTTCTTAACGAGACACTTGAAGCACCACAACCACTTCAAATGTTGTACTATGATGCTAGTGAAGTAATTTTAATTTTGTCAAACACATAATTATCCTTATTCTAAAAAGCGATTTTAGTAATATCATCAAAGCATTCTATACAATATTATAGGAATACTCAAATTGTGCATCCATAGGCAGTTCCTATTAAGCACAGCCATCAACTACAGCAAGTTCATATGGCTTGTCTTGTGAATATAAAGATTTTTGAAGATCAGTCGAGCTGGCGGTGTTAGCAGAGCTGTGAATAAAGCATTCAGATGCTTAAAATGTATCCAATTAAGGGACTCTGGTAAATAAATGGAACAGGAAAGCAATGCTTCTTCTGAAATTAAGTAATTGATAAATTACTTGGAAGAGAAGGTTTGTTTTTACACTGGTGAGTCAGACTAGCTCTGTATTTATCTCTTTTTGCAGTGCTTCTGTCAATCTGCCATATAGTGCTGCTTCAATTTAATGGGGAGACAGATGCAGGCATTCCAACAGCCGACCGAGGAAGCAACCATTAATCTTAAAACCTTCCAACTTCCCGTAGAATCAATGCTAATCAAATTGGAGATCTTTTAATAGATATTTTGCCATGCAGAATACCTCCGCGCAGACAGAAGAAAAGGTCATGTATTGCTAACAGAAGTCACAGACTTTAATTCAATTCTAATATCAGACACTGACAAGATTTTGAAGCAGGCTGATCTCTATCAATGACAGGAAAGTAATCTATGAAAGGGATTTTTGGTGTATGTTAAAGAGATACGGCGGTCAATGCATCCTCAAATGAGAAATTGGTAAGTCATGTGGTTCTTGGTTGAGAGAGATTAGTGTTTTTATGACTAGCAGAGCATGATCCCAAAACTTGCAAGATCTGCCAGGGAATCTGAGGGTTCTGCACATTATCTTAGCTGTTTCTAGAACTGCACTCTTCTAGACAGAAAACAGATGTTCCACCTGGAATCTGCTGAAGCCGCTCTCCAAACTTTGTTACACGCCTGAGTACTCGTTTCAAAGCCATTGCATTTACTTTAGACAACCTTTCTAGCTACTCTCTCAGTCCTAGGTATTGGTCCATCTTCTAACGTTCCCCACAGAATCTTAATTCAGTCAGTCATTCTCAACTAGCCTTTGGGGTATTTCCCATTTCGACTGAGGCAGGTCCAGTCCATATTCTGTGCGGATGTTTCAGTACACAATCCCATCCCCTTGGATCTGCCTCTGTCACTAACTATCTGGTATGCTGTCACTGCTAACATCTTGCACATGACTACTATGTGCTGGATTGTCTCACTGGCCTCTATGCACAATCTGCACCATGGGTCATATTTGGTGTGGTAGATGCTTCTATTGATCTGGTGCAAAGTGCCTGATCCTGTGCTGCTGGGATTAGTGCTTCAGTTCTGTCTTTCAGTACTGCTTTTTCCAACCACTGGTAAGATTTCATAATACGAGCCACATCCACTATATGTCAGTGGTACATCACATGAAGTGATTTGTCCTCCTCTATATGTTGTTATCTCAGCAGTTCATCTTTGGGTGATTTCTTTGTGATGTACTTGTGTATGTCCTGTCTTTCAACCAGGACTGTAGCCATGACTCATCAGGTGGACTGCCTTCCTTCTGGCTGGTGTATTGTCTCTGGATGAGTTATTTTGGGTTTGATCCTCCATTCATATAGAGTAGTTTCTGGGTTTTGATAGCCATGGTCTACTTTTTGCCAGGTTATTATTCCAGCTGGGTCCCTGATGACTGCTAGGGTGTTTGTGGTGATGGCATGGATCTTCTTCTTGCTATTGAGCTGGACTTCAGGACCTGTGTGACTCTCTGGAGGTAAAATGTTGCTAACCTTGTTTCTTCCTCAAGGTTGCCATGTGTTTGTGGTATTCCCAGGTGCTGTTTTCTAGGTCTTCTATTTTGCCTGCTGGCACTTCAACTTTTCAGTTCTCATCATCTTCCCTCTTTGCTATCATCAACTCACGCTTGTCCAGTCTGAATGACATTCCAAAGTCCTTGCTGTATATCCTAATTAGGTAGTCAATTCCAGATCACCCTTGGGATACAGCTTGATGTCGTACATGTAGTGTAGGTGGCAGATTGTAGCTCCACTCCTGAACCTATATTCGTATCCACTCTTCATGATGATCTGGCTGAGGCCTATGAGGAACAGCATCTCGGATAACGTAATATGCCTCAGTTGATGTTCATTTGTGTTTATAACCTAGAATTGTAGAGTTGTTCTCCATTTGTCCATAAAGCTCTTGATGATGGCTCTTGTTAACCTTGTATAGAGCCATGCATTCCAGTATCCACGAGTGTGTCATAGGCTTTTTTGTAGACAATCCAGGATGTGCATATTTTGGTCTGTTTGGTTTGGAATCCCATGTGACTGCTTGGTCTACCAGAAGTAGGTGTTTTGCACCTCTGGTGTTGTTTCCAAACCCCTTTTAAGTATTGCTCCTGTATGGACTCATATGTCCATCTATCTGGACATATGGAGGCTATGATGCCTGAAAGAACCTTCCGAGGTTGTGGAAAGGTAGGTGATTGGTGGGAAGTTAAATGGGTAGATTGTGATTGGTTTTCATGGCCAGTATTGCTCTGCCTTGTGTTAGCCAGTCAGGGTGGGAGCATGTTGCTTGCAGCTAGTTCATTTGTTCATCTGGTTCTCAAACAATGTGGGCAACTCATTTTTGGATACGGAGATGGTGACTGTTATGGGAACTTACAGTGGTCTGCCTTTTGGCCTAGTAGCCACTGAGCCTTGGTGTTGTGCTTCTTTCCAGAAACATCCTTCCAATACTGTTCAGTCTCAACTTTAAGTGAATATGCTATTACCCTGCAACTATGCATACATATTGGATGGTTCTTCGGTAAAACATTGATAGTAAACCTGGCATTTATCTTCTGATGCATCTGCTGAGTCTGGTTGCCAGTGCTGTCAGCCCTTGTTTAGCAGTTTCCAGAGGCTATGATTTGGGCATACTTATATACACTTAAACCCATACAACTTCACTCAACTGCTTGCCATAGGAGCAAAATCACAGCTTACCATAGGAGCCTTCTTTTTAAGCCTCCGTTACCCATCCATATCAGTTTCTGACAAAATCTACTAATGAGAGAAACAGCATCATTGCTCTCTTCTTCCCCTGCCAGGATGTTGCAAGGTTTAGAGATCTTCCAACCTCACATGTTTAAATTTGTCGAGCATGTTCTATGCACTTTTCCAGCATTGCTAGGCATAAGACACCGACTGGTTAGATCAGTGTCCCCTCTCTAATGGATATGAGAATTATAAGAAATAATAGGCAGATAAATATATATTTTTTTTAAGTTAAATCAAATTTACCGGCTTTTTTTTTTTTTTTTGCCTGCAGAGTGAAACAACTGTAAGTCAAAGCTAAGGCTTTTGAATGTGACCGCTGTCTCAAAGTGTTGCATGCATCTTTAAGGCTGGTTCTTGGACACAAAATTAATACCCCAATGAGTGCATCGTTAGACTCAATTGCACTGTGCTTACAGTCATTAAGACCATGTGGTGAGCTCATCTCATGGGTTGCCCTCAGTGGGGCCGACAGGTCAATTTTTTTCCCCCTAAGGTTTGATCACCTCTTTCCTAACTGATCCAATCCACTGGCACATCACCACTATAACACCCCTTTGCCTTCCACACCTCCAATTCAGAATGCATACCTCCCAACACTGGGTTTGTTTGAGCTTTGGAGCATTATGGTGAAAAAAAGGTACTTGTATTGTTTGTGGCACCTCCATAAGCTGCTCTATGTCCACATTCACACAGATAGAATATTTTCAGTAAACCCATGTGCACCAGTAGTTATTAGGAAAATACAACTCTAAATATGTATTATTTTTTTTGATCGCTGAAAATAAGTGACGCAGAAATAAAGTCACAAACAAACAGCATTTAAAAAAAAAGCATAACATTAAAAATGCATATAATAAAAATAGACCACTTAGAAAGATTTTACAATATGCATGGTCTTACTGCTGGGCCACGCCTCCTATAACTCATTCTGACATTTTATTACTAGGTAATTCATACATACAGATCTCCTGTGATGTAGCTGTTTACAGTGGTAAAATCTATAAGTTAATTGTTTTTCTAATAGCACTATGTGCTTGCAGATAGCAGACATTTTTATTAATTTGCATGGTTAAGGGCACGGAAGAAAGTCAAAGATTATAAAAATAAAAAAAATATATATAAAACGATCACAACGAAACAAGACCTTAATAAAAAAAAGGGGAGAAGAAAGTAATGATCATCCAAAGAATTACATGGCTAAACATTTACAATGTTGACTCAGTTTTCTCCACTATACAAATGGACTAGTTTATTCTGAACTCTGATATAGAGTAAAACATTTCTGTAAGAGAAGCAGGGGACACGAGCTCCTGCTCGACGGGCTGAAAGGGAGGCATAAACGAGGGCCAAAAAGCCCGCAGACCAGCCAGGGTGCAACACCCACATCGGGGGTGCACCCCTGAACCGATAGATGCCTTTTTGGAGCCCGTAGGAGCTATAAAAGCTGGACACCGAACGCGGCCTACAGCTGCCGGAGCCGGGGAGAGGCGGCCGCTCTCGCCGACACCGGACCCCCAAAAGCAACCAAGCAGGTCTCCACCCCCCCCCTTTGGACCGGTGGGGGATATCCCGGTCCCCATTGAGCAGAGAGACCAGGCAAGCTGATCAGTCCCCTGGCTACATCGCCGGCTAGTCCATCACGGTACACACAAGATGGCTGCCCAGCAGGAGTCCAGATTGGCGGGCGCACACGCCACACTACCAGCTTGCCGCATGGAGGGCTTTGACAAGCTCTGTAAGGGCCTCTGGATGCTACTTCGTCACCGCGGAGTGTCCAGCACCCAAGCAGCCAGAACAATCGCCTTATGGATCCGCCCTGTGACCCGCAGACGCCATTACAGATCCCCACCCCAAGCCAACAAGCCCTCTAAGCGGCCACGAAGGCGCCAGGACCCGTCATGGCGGACCATGGTGCCAAGCTGCCGGAACCCACGCACTCGCTCCCAGACACACTGCAGCTGGATCAATGAGCCATCCCTGCAGCCACATCACCTAATCACAACTAAGATGGCTGTGCACCACGTGGCTGTACAGGAGGACGCCTCACGCAGACACACCACAGATGGAACTAAACCAGGGGGCCACACTGAGCAGCGAGCTTTGCATGGACACAGCAAGTATCTGCTATCAATGCCCGTAACAGGCATAGGTTGAGGGATTTCAGGACTGCATAACTAAGCCCCCAGATTGGGCCCAAAGCGGTGGTGCACGCACCCTCCCTCCCCACAACCGCATACTCAATCATATAAGCTTACACCATGTACCTTTATAGACCCGATCATATAACTACAACATTTTTTGAATAATCTTTAACAATCTTCTGTCCTCTGTTTTGCACTGTACTAGCCGTTAAGCGGTTACTGCCTGTTCTTTCTATCGTTAGCACAGATAGACCAAACATAGTTAAACACAATAAGCGACTAATCTCTAACAGTACCCTAACTTATGTTTTGCAATGCACCAGCTGTTCAGGGACTATTGCCTGATTTTTTTTTTATTTTTTTTTATTGCTAGCACTGTTAGATCAACCATGTCCCTATATTCTTGAAGCGATATACCTTACCCCAGCTTGAATGTTATTCTAGAAAATGATCTAGCCTGTTCACATAACTAGTAACACTTGACCAATTTCATGTTTGTCATTGCATATATATTGTTTTAAACTGTTGACAACACCAAATGTGCCAAGACAATCTCATAAGACCTAGCTTGAATGTCACTATATGTTTTAATAGTGTTAATAGTTTTAATAGCTCTAGTCTGTCTTATATAGCTTGTTATCTTCATAAAAAACAAAAACTGCGCTGTTTAACCTGTCACGATTTGTAATGTATATGAATCCGCTTGCAGCAGCTGTCGTGGCGCTGCACGCTTGCTGTCATTCCATGCGCAAATAAAATAAAGAACTTAAAAAAAAAAAAAAAACATTTCTGTAAAAACTAAATCGGATAAAAGTTCATAATTTCACATGATCATACCAACTCTCTACCAGCAGGTTTAAGCAGTATCCAATGGCTTCTGTGTGGTCAGATGGCTCTCAGCCAATGAATATTGCTTAATCCTGGTATGAATTGGTATGATAATGCAAGAACCACTGGCACATGATACAGCACAGTAAATAAACACAAGACAATTTGTAAACAAAGTGACACTACCACCGGGCAGTGTCTAGGGACTGCAAGCCCACAAAATTACAAGCTGCTATAGTACTTACGGTTCCTATGAAATTAGAATTTTTATGGAGTCTATTGAACCAATAAAAACACAGTAAATGACTGTGTATCCGGTATATATTGATAAAGGTTGGGGGGAAAAATCATTATAGAAATAAATTTAATGTTTCTGCAGATTGCTAGAATTCTTTTTTTTTTTTATACACGCTTTTACTACAAGTTTTGTTGTGTGAAACTTTACATTTTCATTGCAAAGTTCACAAGAATCGCATAAATCACCGACCATAGTACAGCGGACTGAAAAAAAATAAATCATGATCTTACAGCAACTTGGAGTTTACCATCAGCCACCTAACTAAATAAACAGTAGTTAATCCTAGCCCTGCGGCAGAGGAATATGGGTGGGAGGGAAGAAAACAACAGCAACCCAAAAAAGAGCATATAGGGTGATGGACTGCAGCCTGACATCGCTATTCTTCTAGTGATTAAATGAAACTTAAGGTCTGTTGGGAGAGTACTACACGCAAAATGATGCAAGCAGGAATTGTGCAGGGTTTGGGCTGGTGGCCTGCAAAAGATCTGCATGCTTATACTGGCCCACTAGAATATTTCCCAGTTAAACACATTATATGGGGCTAAGCAGGCAGCAAGATGAGTTTGTGTTTTGTGGAGGTGACCACAAGTGGTTGCAGGGACAAAATGGTATCCATGGAGTCATAGAAAACGGTTTGCATCACTTAGGCATGCAAAGATTTCCGTGAATGCTTGTTGGTCAAGAATATCAACCAAGGTTGAAAGAATATATGATGTCACATGTCATTGGCTGCTGCATCCTCCATCTGACAAACCCATATAACATCTACACTATGCTAGCAGGACAACTAGAGTGTTGTGCTAAAAAAAAAAATATATATATATATAATCTTTAAAAATACCTGTTGAAGTTGATATCTGGGTAGCTAGAATGACCAGTTCTCTTGGAATGTGGTACAAATGTGCAGAAGAAAGCATTGGCCAGCAGGCAAGAGATCTGTTTCTGAGACATTGTGATTGAATGATTCATTCCCTTCCTCAGCAACGGAATAGGCTAAAATAGAAAAGAAAAAAAAAGAAATAAATCAGGGAATAAAATACACAAAAAAAGCAACAACAAAAAAAAGAATGTAAGCAGGAGTCAGCAATAATTAGTTTAGCGGTTTGGAAAACATGAACACAAAATTAAATTTACCAATTTAAAGAGAGCAATTTGCCACGTTCAGCTGGTCCTTAAATCAACTATCTCATTAGAATCAAGAGCCATTCATCCTGGATGATTGGTTAAAGGATTGTGGTTTGATAAATTGCAGATATCTAATCAATAAAAATAATACCAGGCCATGGAATTGTACATCATTGTGTACAATCAAGACTAGAACAGACAACAGTGAAACCAAACGGCATTCAATATTAAATATATGAGTAGGAATTCAGAAATTCTCTAAGATTTTTATTTCTTTAAATGGTAACAGAGCTCACAAGATATACAAGAATATATAATCTCATAATTCACAATTGCCAAGAAAAAAAACAAACAGATTAAGTATACTTATAAAATGATGGGTTGCATATAATTTGCAGTCCTAAAAAACACATTTAGAAAAATCATA
This sequence comes from Pelobates fuscus, assembly GCF_036172605.1. Lineage (NCBI taxonomy): Eukaryota > Metazoa > Chordata > Amphibia > Anura > Pelobatidae > Pelobates > Pelobates fuscus. Next base: position 128,656,291 of record NC_086326.1, read on the forward strand.
AAATAAATTAAAAATCGCTTATGAGTCTTAAAGAGATACTATTGCCCAAGGATGATTCAATGTATTAAAAATATGTAAGCATAATTGTATTGGAATAAAAGCAAATAGACTAAAAAGGGTTGAAGTAAAACAAAACGTGTAATTTCCTGTGATAATTTGCAAACATTTTAAATATTATAAAAATGAGAATTTTACTTGGCAATAACATAAAATGTATTTCACAAATAAGAAGATTTAAATTACAATATATGGAAGCCAAAATTTGTCCACAACAAAACGTAAGTAGACAAATTAGTTTATTAGTAACAAATAATGTATTTTTGTCCCTTGGGAAGAAAAAAAAAAGAAAAAAAAAATCAATATGCTTAATGAAATATCAATCACCATCACAGCTAGTTTCTAGCCAGACAAAAAAAACACAACAGGCTTGACCATTTATCTCCATTACGGTAAGCTCTCGTTCAAAGAGGTATATGTGTCGTTTTTCTAGAGTCATGTATGTACTGTGCAACATACTAAATTTTCGCTCAACATTCAGTATTTAAAGGGTATTCTGAACACCAATACCACTACAGCTCAATGTAGCCTAACCGCTGCCACAAGGCACTGTTAGTAGATAATCCCCTTATTGCGGATCTGCCTATGCACTACTGTGGTCTCGTGTTGTTTTAATACTGTATATTGTTTTGGGGTGTTAGGTTTAATATACTGACTGCATTTGATATATATTTATTAAAAGTTAAGTTTCAATGCTCTCTACCCTAGGTTGGATTCCCACCTTCTAGGAATAACTATTCTCTTTACCCTTGTTAAGCCCACTTAGGGCTCACACTTCTTAGGATACTACATATTAACTACCCCCCACCCCCCCCCAACTATGAAATTATTCTCTATTTCTAAAAATGACCCCTTTTGACTGTTTTGCATGCTTCCTCATCTGTGACCAGGTTTTATTTGGACTTTAGCTGTAAAAATAGCTGATGGATGCGTTTGCATCTGTCTACGCAAAAATAGGTTAAACATACAAAGGAAAGCATAACGAAGTATACTGACAAGAGAAGCTTCAGATATGATATAGTGAGCTAAACTCACAAGTCTCATGCTTCATTAAGTTGTGTCAGGGTTGTTTACTGTATGGACCAGAGGGGATAAAAATTAATTGTCAAGTGATCCTCTGAATTGGTTGCTGTGTAAACAGATTTTGAAATTTTCGAAAATACGTGTGCGTTTTTCATTTATTTTTCTATTTTTTATCTGACAGTGAAAAACATTCTAAAGAACATATAAATATGTATACAAACAAAAACAAGAATACATTTGCCAAGAGTTATTGCATATGAATGGGAAATGAGGAAAGGGAAACTTGAGACAGTTTATGAGATGTTCTCTCCACGGGGGGAAGGAATATTGCAATTGATTTACTCTCTGTTGGCAAAATGTCAGAACTAGGAAGGATTCTACCATAATGAACTGATATAGAACACGGCTACCTAGTAAAACGTTCTCAATGTCCATACATGATACAGCACGCATGGCAGTATGGGAATTACCAAGTTCAACTAGTATGCTGTAAAATAGGTTTTCAATACAGCAATACGGCACGGACAGGCATTGATTCATTTGAGAAATTTAAGTAGATACAAATCCATCGAAATGTCTTCCACTGAGGAATAGATGACTAAATGCTTAGACAAAGAATTATAGGACTTGGTCGATTTAAAAATTAAAACCCAATAAGTGAACACAATAAGTGAGCTGAAGATATGTGTTGCAATCATAAAAATTGAAGAAATGTAACATCTGAAAAAGAATAAAAGAAAGTGCACACCAAATTTGTGGCAGAAGGTGTGGAATGAAAAGGATAAAAAAAAGCAAATACTGCATTGTTTTGCCATTGTTGTCTTAAAATGAGCACAGCAAGCACCACTATCAGCTATAATCAATTCTGACCTCTATGGACTGCCACCATGCTCTGCGAAAGAGCCTGTATGATCACGTATGTGTTCGTTCATTGTTTCCATTAGAAATAAATCATTGGTCACAGATTTACTGAGAAATGTAACTGACTTCCAATGAATGCAAAAGCTTTAGAATTAAACAACCTAATATAGCTTGCAGTAATTTATAATCTAATCTACTTCTGAACCAAGGACGTTGCTTATGGGACTGTGCACTGTGTAAATACTGGAAATAATGCATGTGGACTGGAACTGGAAGAAAAATATTGCTCGTTCCAGCAAACTATAGATCTCCTGTTGATGGACATTGAGCGGGATAATACCACTTTTTCCCCCCACATTCATGGACTGCTCATGTGCATTACCAGGAAAGGTTAAAGGATCTTAGCATGTATAGTTTGGAGGAAAGACGAGACGGGGGGATATGATAGAAACATTTAAATACATAAAGGGAATCAACACCCTAAAGGAGGAGACTGTATTTAAAAGAAGAAAAACTACCACAACAAGAGGACATAGTCTTAAATTAGAGGGACAAAGGTTTAAAAATAATATCAGGAAGTATTACTTTACTGAGAGGGTAGTGGATGCATGGAATAGCCTTCCAGCTGAAGTTGTAGAGGTTAACACAGTAAAGGAGTTTAAGCATGTGTGGGATAGGCATAAGGCTATCCTAACTATAAGATAAGGCCAGGGACTAATGAAAGTATTTAGAAAATTGGGCAGACGAGACAAGATGGGCCGAATGGTTCTTATCTGCCGTCACATTCTATTACTCCCTGTAATGAGCAGGGATTCATGCAGATTTATTTTAATCCTGCCATTGCGGCCTAAAATTTGAAATTCTCTTTGAATTCACACAAATTGACACTTCAGTGAACAACACCAGCATATATTTTGGGTTACTATTAAGAGCTTTATATTTTCTATAGACGCAATGAGAAACTGGTAAGAAATAACAATTCTCTCTGCAAACATCTAAGGATAGCTGCCCCATTGCTGGCGATTAGCATGTGGACTAAGTTTTCTAACTAGTGTGCCGTACCACAAGGGTATGCCACAAGCTACTTCACAGTGTGCCAAGAACACACTGATTTTAGGGTAGTAATTAGTTAAAAGATGTGTAAAGAAACAACAACCTTTAACAAGCAGCAAAACACTTAAAACAACATTAATAATTGACGCTCAGAAGCCTAATCCATGAGCAGTGATGCACAAGATATTACCTGGGTGCAGATATTTGGGAGTTCAAGAGCCAACGCAGCCATTTTAGGAAGAATGGTTTTGAAGAGTTGAGAGTATTCGTCTTCACTCAGACACTGCAAAGAAAAGGAATAAGACAATTTGTAAAGGCAAACAGAAGCACTGGCACTAAAACATTTTTGTATTCCTGTATAGATGACTTCTGAAGCAATGAAAATAAAAAAAACATCCAACTCTTTCTTAAATGAATCTCAAAGTTGCTTTAACCTCTTTTTTTACCAACATTAAATGAATACAGTAGGGGACAAACGTGATTAGCATTATTACACAATAGGAATGGTTATTACTCGTGTGTACACGAGTACTAGCATTAGCAACCCATAATATTAAAGCAAATGTGTTAAAAGGCCATAAGGATTGGCAGAGTCTCAGTATGGATATGTCTGATAATAGGCAGATTCTTTAAGATGTAGAGATGGGACCAGATTCCCACAGTCTCTTGCAAATGGGCACAACCATGGTTAGGGTTAAAGAATCAGGGTTGAAGAATCAGGGCAAATGGGCAGTATTTCAGTGTGAAAAAAAGAGGATCTCAGGATAAATAGGCAGAATTTCAGTTTCTTGTTGTGGATAGGCACAATCTCAAGGTGAATGAACAAAAGCTTCCTGATAGGAAAAATATAACACTAAAACACACACACACACACAGCGGTCTTCACTGAAACATGTTGCTCTTTGCTTTCTATAATGAAATAATGAAAATCCAGGTTATGAATAATACAGAAATTAATCACAATTTGGACTACAAATTCATTTTCCAGTGACCTTCAGATATACCCAGCACTGTTTATGTGAATTCTGTCTGAACTCAAAATACATGCAAGCATAAAACATGCCTAAAATATACCAAAGCCAAGCAGGTGTTAAGAAAGCTTCTTTGCAATGATTTCGGATTCTCAGTATAGCTGGGATTTGACACCCTGCATTTCAAGTGACACATGAATAGACCCATGTCGGACTCTGTTTGATGTCTACAGTACTGAGGTTTGTGAGAACTGTCAACATGGGATGCATCTGGTTAATAGAGTCACAGGCAATAAAAGCTAATGAAAACCTCCCCTTCTGGGATCCAAAAGGCCCTCAAAGCCATAACAGTGAGAAAATATTTATCTTACATGAAGTGTCTTTTTTAAGGAAGGATGGAATCTATTGATGCTAATAAAGATTCTTAACCCATGACAGAGGTCCAGCTGATTCAAAGCATCCTCTACAGAACCAGTGGGAGCATTTATCCCTATACTCAAGGTGGATATGTTTCAGCAACAAGAGTAAAAAAAAAGTAATTATTTAAAAAAATTTTTAAAAAGATGCGCTTGGGCATTTCACTGTTCAATGGTTTTGTCGGAGGCTTTTGATGGGGCCATTCTGGACACTTGTTCTATGCTAAATAGCACTGTTTCCTAAGCAGGTGTCCTTAACCTACGGTTTGAAAAATTCTAAATAAAGAGTGTCCAAAAAAAAAAAAAAAGTTAATATTTTATATTAACATCTTTATTGCAGCAGTAAAATCAGTTCACTTTTCATATTGCATAAAATAGAAATATACCAGATCCGTTGAATATGACGACAAATAATTCTACTGGCATTTATAACGTAGGGACAAATGCTAGAGTTCAGTACAATTGGTGAAAAAGACAGTACAGTATAAACAGACCAATATAAAAGGTAATGCCCTGCCCATGAGCAAAGATCCAGCATTTGAAGGTCATTTATACAGAGTACTTTGCTAGGTAGCCTGTGAGCTTACAAGCTAAAATGTATAATTGGGAGTTGAGACAAGAGGTAACGGGGAATTTGCAGGTGATGGCGCAGATAATCAAAATGATAATTGCAGCCACTGGTAACATGTATGAGGAGGTAATTGAGAGTGATCTCAAACATTAGGACAAGCGTGCTATAAAGTTAGAAGATAACAAGGTATTTTTTTCAGTTAGCTGGTTTGTGGAATTCGGCCTAAGGAATATGTACTAGAGATAGACACACAAAAAAAAAAGTGTGTCTAGTATAAATGCTTTTAAAGCAGCACTGTCGATAGAATGTTTATTAAATACTAATTTCGCTGAAATTCCAACCCAGTCGAGAGATATACATATAGTATGGACCACTTTCTGATTGACTTCCTTAGACTCAGGGTGGAGTCTAAGAGTAAATCCTGACAGCCGTCACCAGTGACAGCTACAAGGAATTGGCTTTTCCTATGGAGGAGCCTGCGGTCTCGTCCATAGTCCTCAATGCGGTACTCTTGCGCATGCGAGAAAGATGATGACACCATCACCTTTACCTGCCCCCCTGGCCACCAGCACCAATGTCACAATCGAGGGACTTCTGCAAAGTCCCAAGGCCGTGACAGTGCCACTTTAAGGCTGTTATATATGCAATGGCAAAAGAGAAAAGGCTTGAAACTCACTATACAGCAGTGGTCAGGGATCTAAACAGCATATTAGTAACACGTGTTTGGTAAAAAAGGAAAAATTCTACAAACCACCTACTCTTACAGCCTGGCATACAGGGGTTTATTTACTTAATTTAGAATTCTAAGCAAATTTCACATTTAAGGGCAAAATAGCTGGTCTGGAAAAAAAAAATCTCTGTTAACTAGGTTCCAGTTCAGCTACCATGGCCTTCCTTAAAATTCTCCTTGAAATCACTTTACATTTCCAGCTATTTTATCTTGGTAAATAACCCTTATGATTATTTACTAAAGTGACAATGCAAAGTGAAATTCAAAATTTTGGCTAAAGTATCCAAATTAGATGAAAAGTCTCCAAGGCAATTCTATTTTCAGTTGAGCTATTTTAGCCTACACAACAGTGCTCAGTTTAGTGAATAACCCAAACAGATTTGTGTAGTTAACACCACCAGCCAATTGTGTCTAATCCATATCATGTTTAATGAATCACTTTGATAACGTGTTCGAAAAACATAATGTTACACTCACAGACAGCTGTGAGTTAACAGGCATGCAAGCACAAACATGGGGCCATAAAACTGTCCCTTTAAGATAAGACGGTCTGTGCCTTTAACCAGGAAATGATGTGTGCTTCTGAATAAATGCAGGCTTGAATAAACACTGTCATAAGTAATGACCCCGTGTCACCACAAACTGTTCCTCGCAGGTAATGGACCAGCCTGAGTGACAGCCTAAACAAGACTCTGCAGAAGGCACCAGCCACTACGTGAAAATGCCACCGTGACAGCTCATCAAAATCACACAAAACTAACACAAAGCTCTTAATTTTGGACAGGTCTATCCATCAGAGATGAATAAATTAGGCTACAGAAACACAAACTACATGCAGAAAGGGCCAGAGTCCAACATTTCTTTTTTGTGTTCTGTTTCTGTATTTTCACTGCTTGCAGTGGCTATATTGTCAAAGCATTATATCAAGCAGCTGTACATTAACTTAGTCCTGGAAGAATTGTGTGGCATGTTTATTTGGCATTTTATGTCTTTGCTTTACCTTTTCCCCACCCAATGTTGGGGTTGGTCTGCCTCTCTGGTTTATAAAGTTGTAGTAATATCTGATTACGTACGTATTTCGTACAGGCAGTGCAATACACGCACAAAGCCAAAACAAACACTTTGTGCGGTTTTGGTTAGAATCTCAATGAACTAATGACCAGCTGTATATCGCTGCCCTGACCTTTCAGAGCTTAGCAGCATGGCGCGGACTATGTCTCAATGTGCGTATACACATATTTCCAAAATAAAAAGCAAACATGGTGTTTAACTGTGTGACACCATAGGGTTAAACACTCCAATTGGCTAATCACACTTGGAAATGTGCGTAGCGCCTGTAATTTATTATTTTATTCCCTAACCAGACATGGCTATAAGGCCTCCCAACAGATTGGTTGTATGAAGCTTAAGGTATTCCAGTCTGTATTTATTCACTTAAATGTAAGAAGATAAAACTGCACATCCAAGAAAGAACAAATCCCCAAAAAGAGATTTTAGAAAAAAGGGAGCGATTGTTGTCTATTTGTATTGTTTGACTCAATGCTGGATATCTCTGACAGCTTCCAGTTAATGTGTTCCCCCAAGCACCATGACCACTTCCCTGATTTGCAGTGGTCATGGTACCTGGAGTCTGTATGTGCAGTGTTTTGATATGATAGACCGCACACACCTGGTTTAACCCCTCTGCTGTTGGAGGTGTAACTCCACCTCTAGTATCGTCATTGGGATGTCATTGGCCAGCCTACACCAGGCTAGCTATTGTCAATTCTATGCATATTCATTTTTGTAATTTATTTTTTTAAACCTGCTTTATAAACTACAGATACTGCATAGCAGTATATCTCGATTACAACTTTGCGATATTAAAATTTAACACTGATATCCCAGGCTGCCCATTAATACCCCAGCTGTGGGTGTCCACTCACTGACTGTATGTCCTAGATTCCTGAAGATACAACTTAGTATTCAGCACATACCAATATATATATATATTTTTTTTTTTTTTTTTAAAGATGTATTACAAGACTTTAACCTGTAATCTATGTTAAAATACAAATCTATGCCTTAACATTATATAAATATATATTACTGTTTTTGGATATTTACATAATGAAACAATGTACAGTAGGAGTTGAACAAACACAAAATAATAAAGAAAGACAAAATAATAAAGAAGAAATTCTGGACACTTTGTCAAGAAACACAGGCACACTGTAGCTTGATGCTTTATTTCACCTGTAAACACGACAGATGGAAATCCTTAGCTCATCAAGCCTGCCATATAACTGAAGATCTGTCATACAAGTCAAAATAAAAATAATTTATCACAGCTATCCAATTCAGTAGGACACCTCGTCAGCTCTCCAATCAATCTCTCCACTTTCAGATCTATTTCAATGAAGGATAACAGGAAAAATAAGAAATCCTCCTTCTTAGAGCAACAAACAGGCAGAATTACAACATTCAGGAAGAACAAATATGTTCTTTACTAAATATATATATATATATATATATATATATATATATATATATATATATATATATATATATATATATATATATATATATTCAAGAAAAGAAAAAATATTTTTTTTTGTAAGTACGGGTAGGTTACTAACCAACTAAGCCAGAATTAGTGACAAAATAATTTAAAATCTTACACCAAAATAGGGGGAATTGGAAAATCAGCTGGGTTGAAGATTTTTATTTTCCATTTTGGATAATTTTGCACACTGCAAAAATGCAATCCTTTATTGATCCTCCATAATTTCCCTTTAGTATATAGCCCCCAAACATTATTTTGTTCTTCAAATCGCTGAACTTAAAAGGAAGATTAAACTAAAATGTTAGGGAGTGTTATTCACATGTGATTCTGATGAAGAGATTGCCTTTAAAGGGACACTGTAGGCACCCAGACCACTTCAGCTCTGAAGTGGTCTGGTTGCTGTGTCCCTTTTGCACCTAGTGCTGCAATGTTAAACAATGTAGTTCCAGAGAAACTGCAATCTTTACATTGCAGCTCTAAGTCTGCCCTCAGTGGTGGTCTACCAGACAGCCACTAGAGGGCTTCCGGAATAGTAACAGACTTTTGGTCCGTTATCCAACGCTGGACGTCCTCACGTTTTGCATGAGGACCTCCAGCGTCAGATTTTCCCCAGAGGAAAGCATTGATTCATTGATTTAATGCTTTCCTATGGGGAGGTCTAAAGTGCGTGCAGCATTTGCTGCTCATACGCATTAGACCATGCTCGTCGCGGGACGGAGGAACGGGGGTGGAGCATCGACCCAGCGCTGAGGGACATCGCCTCTGGGTTCAGGTAAGTAAATATTTATAAATTTTAACCCTTTATTTCCCAGGTAGGAAGGGGCATGAGGGGGGTGGGGGGGGAGAGGGATCGGTTGTGAAAGGAATACAGCCTTGTATTCCTGGCACTACAGTATCCCTTTAACTAGATCAGGAATTGTCTTTCAATGTCAAAAAGCATCCTCAGCATTTTACAATTCCCATAACACTGCTGAAATTAAAAACGTAACGATAACGGGAGTGTATTTTTAGGACTAATTTATGATTAACTGTAATCCTATGTACAGTGATTTTTACGCATGTGTTGAAATGCAGAAAAGTAATATATGTGGCCCTGTAATCTAATCAGTATTGAGCCCTAAGCTTTTAAAATGATTGCTTCCCATTGATCTGTGCGTCTTTCAGACACTATATTAGGGGTATATATGTGGAGGAGGATGTCTATCATACAAAACCACAAATCAGACCATCGCCATGCTATCTTAGTCTTAGCATACATTAAGGAATTGGAAGAATTCATTTAAATCAATTTTAGCTGCTAGGGCCATTTAGTGGCTGCTGTGAACCAGGATTATCTTCTAATTGCCAAGATTACAATGCAAGTGATCAGGTCATTTGAACCATTCAATATACAACTTTTCTGTTTTGCAGCAGGGATAAACACACCTACATTGACTGTTACATGTTTTTGGATAAGCTTTTCAAATGATTTGATACTTTTAAACAAACTTTTAAAATGATTTAAAGGAGCACTATAGTGCCAAGAAAAACAAACTCTTTTTCCTGGCACCATAGGGTTATTAGGTGCCCTCCTCCCACTGGGCTGAAGGGGTTAAAACCCCTTTCAAACACTTACCTTAATCCAGCGCTGGGCACCCTCAGTGCTGGTGACCTCTCCTCCCCCTGCCGACGTCACCTCTGAATGCATTCAAACCGCCCATAGGAAAGCATTACTTAATGCTTTCCTATGGACGTCAGCATGTCCTCAATGCGATTTTCGCATTAGGCATCGCAGAAGCGGCCTCTAGTAGCTGTCAGGGAGACGGCCACTAGAGGCTGGATTAACCCTCAATGTAAACATAGCAGTTTCTATGAAATGTTTACAGCTGCAGGGTTAAAACTAGGGGGGGACCTGGCACCCAGACCACTTCATTGAGATGAAGTGGTTTGGGTGCCTATAGTGGTCCTTTAAGATTTTTAAAAAGATTTAATATTTTAATATATCAATATTTTTTTTATATCTCAGAAAAATGTATTTTAAAAGTGCATCCAAGAATACTTACTCATTTGAAAAGCTTATCGCAAAATATTAAATCAGGATCTATATTAGTGGATACCTGTTGAATAACACAACTATAAGCAGAAGGTAGAGTTACACAGCATTTAATGATTGCATACATTTGAACCTACTCAATAGAATTGCTGTACAGTAAACAACATACGCAATAGAATTGCTGTACAGTAAAATCCTACAACCGGTTTCAGAGGAAAGGAAGACCCCTGCTGGACAAACTGAGTATTTACTCCTGTTTAATTACATCAATATCTAGTTACAGGGTATACAAAGCTTGAAATCTAGATTTCTAAGGACATTTTGTGTATATTTGTTCATTTTCATAATCCTACAAACGTGCAGCTACACTTGTAAATAATAATAATAATAATAATAATAATAATAATCACCACATTAAAGACCACATTAATTATTTTTAATATAAAGGTTAATTTTACTCCTACTCTTGGCTGCATGCCGAGTTTAGATTTGTAATGGAGATGGCCTTGTATATATTGCAATAGTTGTATTTTTTAACCCATAAGACAGTTGACATGCGGATAAGGCAATGATTTATAATACACAGTGTAAACAGTCCATGTAGTTTTACTTTCCCAGGTGGTTTTATTTTCAACAGTAAAATGAATACGATATTTGCACAACCAGATGGCTGTATATGCGGTTACAGAATCTATTACGTACACACACTTAAAGTGAAAAGGCTTTGCTTAATATAAAATTGATCTCATAGATTTTTGGGGGGAGGTAATGGGGGAGGTTTTGGGACTTTTGTGCCTACATGTATTTGTAAATCCACATGGTAAGTCCACAGAAATGAAATGGCGAGATACAAGGAAAGAAATCGAAAAGCAGAGGGTGGCACGGAGATCAGACCAGAGTTGGAGGGTGACAATGATTGTGGAAAAGAGAGGGATGAAAATCAGTTTGTGCGGCCTAGAGAATGAGAACTGGATGAAACAGCCGTTAGGAGAATGCTACTTTGCCATAATTATGGTAAGATGGTGGGGTTTGGTAACGTAATCATCATTATATTGGATGTGTGGGGTAATTTAAAGAATACATGAAGTGCTTCAATTGTAAATAAACAGACACCAACCATATATGGGTTTCCTATAATGAGCGGATTGTGAAATTAAATTAAGACTTAACACAGCTTCACAGAGACATCAGAATGTAAACATTTGCCTTAATTAGCTGCCTCTTCCTCTTAACGCTCTTGTGTAGAGCACATAAGTAAACATACACACTGACAGCCACTGCTCCCTTCCCTCACTATACTGACTTGCAAATTGACCAGATCCTCATAAAGAATTAATGAGATTGCACGTCAGGCCAAGTGATCTATAGCATAGACGACCTTCCTCTAGTGACGTATAGAGGATTTGTCTAGTTTGCGATGATACATCAAAAGATCAATCAGCATGAACTATAACTCAAATGAACTGGCTTGAACATAAATTTTCAGGGTAGTTTGTACAAAAGGAACTATTACAAGGAACTTATTAAAACAATGCTAGACAGTAAGGCATGAAAATTAGGATTTATACCTCCTGTATTAATATAATGATTAAGTGGTTTTTGTTTTTATTACCACGGTGTACAAATTAAAAAAGAGCTACTAATTATTTTATGTGACAATGTAAAAGGGGAAAGTAATTATTAAATGTGCTGGTGAAAATACCAAATACTTTGACGTTTTAATACTGAACGTATGTATGTATGTATGTATGTATGTATGTATGTATGTATGTATGTATGTATGTATGTATGTATATATATATATATTTATTTTTATTTATTGTTTTTTATTCGTAAAATGCAGTATTGTATACAGATTAACCTATGAATTAAAGTTAAATTATGATTAAATAAACCTACAAGTCTATATTCCTGAAAATAATGATGGGCATAAAAGTCCAACATTACTATAGGCGTTAAAACATTCTGAATTGTCCGTACAAGCTAACAAGCAGTGTTTAATTGTGTCTTAAACGTTAGTGACAGATTCAGGGCTCCCTTGCACTCCCTCTAAGGATCCTGTGATGTCACCTCTGTGCTGTGAGTGTGAATGGCACCTGGGGGAGCAAATGGAAGCCTTAAGCAGTCTCTGCAGACAGGCATTGGGCATAAATGCATGCTTTCTCTTCTCTCCACCTACATAGAGGTATACTGAAACTGGAAAGTGTGTGCACGTGTTAGTGTGTGGCTATGTCTGAATGTATGTATGGGAGTATAAGTGAGGACCTAACTATGGGTGAGTGTGGCTAGTTATGTATGCATGTTAGTAGTTTGTTAAATGTACATGACATATTCCATGTTACCACATAATAGTCGCAGATTTTGTTTTGCCCAATTATTTTTCTTGAAAATGGGGGCGCATCCATTATGCGGTGAAATACGGTATATTGTTGATTGGGGTTTGTGTGCATAAATATATGTGTGTATGCATGGCTAGATAGAGATCTGTCTGAATAGCTAGCTAGTTATATATGTATACCAGGCACCAACGTAGCTTAGGTGCGTATACATTGCCTTATTTATCAAAAAAAAAAAATGTTTTAAAAAAAGTTTCCCTCGGCCATGCCTCCTCTTTTCACAAAATGCTAAAAGTGTTATGGGCAATTCAAAAGGAATAACTTATTAGAGGATAAGATGTATACATCTCTTGTTACTATCCAATGAATCCAATTGACGGCATACCATAGAATAACCGTTCCTGACTAGTGCTTTTTAAATGTTTTGTAATCAGATTAGTTATAAAATAAAACACAGAAAGCGTTTTAGATCTGAAAAAAACATGTAGCTTAGCTACAGCGAGTAAGTCCACGGTATGCAAGGACCATTGTACAGTATTTATAACACAGAAAATGTACGTTACCTTCTGACAGAAGTCAAACCAAGCAGTAAAGTCAGAGTTCCTTGTAAATGACTCACTGTATTTTAGAATTGCGTCCTGGAATGAAAATAACACAATAATGGTGGATAAGCCAGTTTTAGATGTAACTTACATCACGTTAAAACATATAATTTAATTCAATAGACACAGAGATAATTAATTGTCAAATAAAGGACCATATTAAATCCATCTTAAAAATACCGTAAGTGTGCAAGTCTCCATACGCTTTAGTACACACTACGTTTATGCCTTATCAGAGTCTGAACTAGCCATTCTAGCTATTTGAGAATGGAGCCCAATAAGTGAATTGGTTCTACATTCTTCTTTTTATTTATCATAAAATTCCTTTATGATAAAGAAAACAATACTGCAAAGGGAGACTGTAAGCCCCAAAACAACTTTGGCTTAAATCGAGTGGTTTTGGTGACTACATCACGACCCTATTGTGTAACCGCTCAATTCTCCGCCATTTAGGAGTTAAATAATTCACATAATTCCTGTAAAGAGGTCTAGTGTTTAAACTTCTTTTATTGCGCAATTTGTCCAATTCAGAATTTAAAGTTCATAGCAGAAGATAATAAAAAAAACTCTAAAGTAAACACACTCTGTGATGTCAGATCTGATTAACAATTAAACCAACATTTCAGGTTGGCTGTGTGGGTCACAGCCAGGGGAGGTGTGGCTAGGGCTGCATAAACAAAGTGATTTAACTCCGATAAGGCAGAGAATGACACAGTGAGACTGCAGGGGCGTGATATACAACAAAAATTATGCTTCTAACTTCTTAATTAAGCAAAAGTTATTTTGGTGCTTAGAGTATCGATTTAATCCATGACTCTCCCAAGCATGGCTCCAGTCCATCATTACTACACTACTGCAAAAACTGCCAATAATTCACCCAGAATTACAAATTTAAAGCAGAATAGCTACATCCAGGAACATCTAATTCCAATATTTTAACCAAAATTTGTAACTCCCAGGTGAATTCCAAGCAATTTATGATGTAGTGAATGTGTGTTCAACATTGGATCAGCACAATGCAGCACTTAAAAATACATAACCATGGGAAACTCACTATATATTTGTAATGTGACAGCGCCATCTACAGGCTATGCAGAAATACATTATTGCTCCAATTCAAGAATAAACACCACTCAAACCGTAAAATAAGTTGACGAACTTTGAAGCTTAGGTTTTAAAAAAAAAAAAAAAAAAATCAACACTTGCCTTTAGCTGATTTGGGCTTTCAAATTTGCTACCAAGTAATCGGCCGATCGAACTCCATCGACTCCCAGATGACCATTCGCCATTCTAGAATAAGCAAACAAACGGGGAAAAAAATCAAAAAAAAAAAAATCACATCTTTAGAGTTACATTTCTGAAAGAAAACACTCATTGGCACTTTTGAATATATATAAAGAAAATTAGGCAATGGCTCAAATAACCTTGGGGTTGTAGGACTCTTTGCTGCTAAGAAATGGCATTCTAACAAAGTTATGGTCCCACTGGCCCTTGTAACGCGGTGGATATGGCTGGGGTGCAGCATCCTCTTGCAATCGGTCATACTGCAACAAGACAGAGGAAATAATAAATTAAACAATATCACAGTTTGCTCTATTGGTGCATATGTGGTTAAGTCAATCTTACTATTCATGACTACTAGCTGGAGGGTGGGTTAGCATTTTTTTTAAGTGGTGCCCTCGAAGGCAGACAGGACAGAGTTGGGCTTTGTACCTTTTCTACCCTCGCTCTGGTTTTGCTTTTTTCCTCAACCTTGAGACTCTGTTTATATATCACCCCCCATCCTTCCCCTTCCTGCCTTTGAACAATGTTTCTTTTTCACTTGTTACATTTTATAAGGTAGATAAATATTAATACTACCTACAGGTGGATAGTACATTGTTATGCTGTCAAATCCATATCAATTATGTGGCTGAATTAGACAGTTGTAGTGCTGATTAGCAGAATATAGGTATGGTTTTATATTTTATCATTTATTAAAAGTTAAGTATTATTATTTATGAGTTGCTTCCCACAGATAGAGGTATTTGTACACTGGTCTTATCCCCTTCCATTGGCAGCCTTTTACCTCCCTATTGAGTTTAATTACCGGTAAGTCAATTTTAAAGTAATTAAACTCATCATTAATTTGCATTTAAAGGGTTACTCTAGGCACCTTGAACACTTCAGTAGTTTGAAGTTATGGTGCCAGGAGTCTGTATGTGCAGCGTTTTACTATGAAGAGATTAACCCTTATGCTGCAGGAGGTGTAATAAGAGTTCTAGTTGGCTAATGTAGGTTATGTGCAAATTTCGATGCACAGATGCTCACTGATTGGCTGCAAGCACTGAGAAGGCAAATCAATGAGTGGCAGGATCTGCATCCGGCACTTGCAGCTCTGCAGAAGCAGGATGTTGTAAATCTATCTACGAAGCAGATCAGAAGCCTGGTAGGACACAGGTAAGAGGTTTGCCCCATTACTGAGGATCGGGACCAGGGTACATCTGGCATTATAACTTCTACAGCAGGCTATAGTGTATATGATGGTTGGAGTGACCCCTCTTACAATTCTAGTCTGAAATAACTTAAGTTTTTCTTAGCTTTATCCTAATCTTTATCCCAACAAGAGAAGACAGATAAAAAAACAAACAAAAAAAAAAAACAATACAGAAGTTTGGAATAGAGATTGTACTGTAAGATGGCAAAACCGCTTACCGTATTTTTCGCTCCATAAGACGCACTTTTTTTCCCCTCAAAAGTGAGGGGAAATGTCTGTGCGTCTTATGGAGCGAATATGAAGCTTTACTTACCTGTCTTGTAGCGTTGGCCGGCAGCACAGGGCGCACCGCGGTAGTGGAACTTGAATTTCATGTTCCGGTTTCCGGCGGGACTGAAAGGAAGTGTGCACAAGCTGAGTGCGCACTTCCTTTCAGTCCCGCCGGAAACCGGAACATGAAATTCAAGTTCCACTACCGCGGTGCGCCCTGTGCTGCCGGCCAACGCTACAAGACAGGTAAGTAATTATGGGAAAAGGGGAGGTGGACAGTATGGGAGAGAAGAATATGGGGAGGGGGTTGAAGTCTATGGGGGGGGGGGGGGGGGTTGAAGTCTATGGGGAGGGGGGGGTTGAAGTCTATGGGGAGGGGGGGAGATGAAGTCTATGGGGAGGGGGGGAGATGAAGTCTATGGGGAGGGGGGGAGATGAAGTCTGTGGGGAGGGGGGGAGATGAAGTCTGTGGGGAGGGGGGGGGGATGAAGTCTGTGGGGAGGGGGGGGGATGAAGTCTGTGGGGAGGGGGGGAGATGAAGTCTGTGGGGAGGGGGGGAGATGAAGTCTGTGGGGAGGGGGGGAGATGAAGTCTGTGGGGAGGGGGGGAGATGAAGACTATGGGAGGGGGGGACACTATGGGACAGGGGAGAAAAAAAATGTTCTGTACAAACTGTCCCATAGTAAGAAACACTATGGGTCAGTTTATTCAGAATATTTTTTTTCTGGGTTTCTTCCTCTAAAAACTAGGTGCGTCTTATGGTGAGGTGCGTCTTATGGAGCGAAAAATACGGTACTTGAATAAAATAGGAATATGGTCTGAAAGCTGGAGTTTCTGTGCAAATATTTAAAGTAAGAAAGTCATATCATATTCTTCAAATAAATTAAGTATGTCTACAGATCTCAGAAATCACAAAATCATGTTGTAACACATAAACCATCCACCAACAGAATTGAATCAGGGAAATGATAAAGCAGTTTGGTGGTATGCATCAGTTGTGCTCAGGCCCAGACTGGCCATCGGACACACCGGGTAAATGCCTGGTGGGCCGCGATGGCCATGGGCTACGGCCGGCAGGGGAGGTCACAGGACCTCCCCGGCCGGTCCATACAGGGCCCGCATTATCCGAGCGCCAGCCCTGCAGTATTCAATGACAGGCCGGTGGGGAGAGCAAAGATCTCACTCACCGGCCTACTTGCACAGACATGCGGCTGGGAGGGGAGGGAGATCAGGACCCAGCGGAGCTCTATCTTGCAGCTCCACCGGGTTCCTCACGCGAGATGCAGAGTGTTGCCACCACTAGCACCCCTAGGGATGGCAGCACGGTCCCCCCTCCCAGGCTAAAGGCAAGAAGGGTGGGGGTTATGATGACAGGCGTACCACCCTCACATACATCACCCTTACACACAGCACAACGCACCCTTCACTCACACATACACACAGAACCCCCCAACACACATACACACTTTACATACACACACACACACACACTCTCTCTCTCTCTACAGCACCTAGTCACACATGCATTACATTACACCACAAACACAACACAACTCAAACCGACCTGATTACACAATACAACACCACAATCCGTTTACTCTACACACACGCAATCCCACAAGCAGGCTCCAAACATATGCACAATACTCTTTCCTGGCCCTTTTGTCTCCTGGTATCCATTTATAAAGACACCAGAGACAAGTTGCAAGGAATCACAGTGCAAGCATGTTATTAAATTTGCTTTCACTGTGCAGAACAAATACAGTGCCTTTTTTCATGCTAGAGCTCTTCAGCAGAGCTCTGCGCATGGTCAATGGAAGAGCATTGAACCAACGTGTTCACTTTGAGACGGGGCGTGCTTGTCATTGGTGATGACAAAACACACCCTCTCTGCCCCGCCCCCTTCTTAGTGGGCCGATGTGATTAAAAAATGCCCGGGCCGAATTTTTTTCCCAGTCCGGCCCTGGCTGTGCTTCTAAAGGTCAATGTGTGGCTGACATCATTGTGTAGGAAGGCGGGTATGCAGTATTAGAAAAGATTAATGCAATCTTAAGTCGTGATGGATTGTGCCTAATGATCTTTGGGAGAGTGTGATTATAAATTGGAGGAGGTTATCTAGTAAAATAAAGCTAGGGAATAGAAGGTTAAATAAACTAGACCCTTGGCTTTGATTATCGTTTATCCGTACTTCTCCTACCCTGACCTTGGCTTGTCTGACCATTCTGTTTTTTTCCTATTTTCTAGTAACGTTAAGTCTGGCCACTTTAAAGACCGGTAATACGCCGAGCTAGTTGTCTGTTAGTCCTATAGTTCGCGTGTTGGGGGAATATAACCTTGACACCACTGCTTTCAAATGGCAAAAGTACATAAAAACACAGAGCACTACACACAAGTACACCCCTACATTCACACACATACTCCATACAAAAACCTGCTTACAGTCAAACATACAAACACTGCTCAGTGCCAAGTACAACCCTGCAATAACACTTTTTCCAGCCCTTATTAGCACCCAAGGTGCAATGTCTAAGTGACTGGCAGTAGCGGCGCACACAGCACTCCTCTCCTGCTGGTCAGTTCATGTAGGGTGGCCAAACTGGATAGCAGCTCCGTCCAGTCCACCGGCTCTGGAGCATGCCGTAGTCTGTGTGGAGGTGGCAGGGATATAAATCACCTCATATCACTGCTCCCTGTATTAATCACAGCAGCGCCTTAGTGATGAGTCAGGGACTGCCCCGGGAGGCAAAAGGTCCAGCTACGCCCGCCATTCCGGTCTGGGGCCCGCGGTCGCCAGGTTACTGGCAGGACGGGAGCACTGTGCTGATCGCCTCCTGCCACTGTATGTAGCATGGCCAAGCGGTCTGACAGGAAAAGCTCACCGAGTGAAACGCTGCACTTGCGTATTCCAGACTCTATGAACACTTCAACTCACAGAAGTGGTCATAGTGAAAGTAGCAACCCTTTAATATCGATTGACATAATTGCACATTTCACTCAAATAATAACATGCATTTGTTGTAAAGATTAATCATAACTTATATACACAAGATGTATGGCGAGTCTCTTACCCGCACAGTTACAGTGTGGCCACTAGAATGTCTAAGAAGTGGCAGCCGGATGCCACATACTGGCATCCTCTTCATGTCCTCTAGTGGAGTCCCGAGCCATGTCTCGGTAGATGATAAGTGTTCAGAAGAAACATTTTGAGGCTCTTCGTGCAAATCTTTCCTGAGTACATAAAATAAACGTTAATAAATAAAAGCAAACTGCTGCAAATGGAAATAAGTAATTGGTTATATTAAAATACACACGCACAGCATACTCTCACACAAACACACATGCAGAACTTTCAGTGACTAGTTTCCAAAAGTAAACTGACTGGAACCATGGTATTTACCATAACTAAAGGTTGTTGACAAATCAATAAGCGAACATCATAGCTTTAGGAATACAAATATGCATCCCTAAAGCTGTACATGAATAGGTAGTTTTACCTTTTGTCCTACGCTGATCTCAGTCAATCCAAAGCTTTCCCACAGGAAAGCATTATAAGGCTAGTGATCCTGCGTGGCAAATTAGATGGTCTCTATAAGATTGTCTGATTTTTATACAGTAGAGCAGCGGTTCCCAAAGTGTGGGTCGCAGGGCGATTCCCAGTGTGTTGCGCTGACCCTCACCTCCAGGGCCGCCGGAGACTCGGGAGTCAGACTGATCAGGAAGGGGCCCGGCGGCTTGCCCTGTATGCCGCCGGCTCCCTCCAATCAGTCTGCCCAGCACCTGGGGTCAGCAGCTCCGCCGGGTGCAGAGCTGCAGACCGTGTGATAGAAGTCTCGCGAGCACCCAGAGCGTTACCATGGCAACACTCTGGGAGCTCGCGAGACGTTTATTACACAGTCTGCAGCTCTGCACCCGGCAGAGCTGTAGACCGGAGAGGTAACCCACCGGGCCACCAGGGAATTTATTAAAGGTAGGACATAGCCCCCAGATCTTGCCCCCCCACCAATGTAACCCCTTCACTTCCTGCCCCCCTCCTCACAATGTAACCCCTTCACTTCCTGCCCCCCTCCTCACAATGTAACCCCTTCACTTCCTGCCCCCCTCCTCACAATGTAACCCCTTCACAATGTAACCCCTTCACTTCCTGCCCCCCTCCTCACAATGTAACCCCTTCACAATGTAACCCCTTCACAATGTAACCCCTTCACAATGTAACCCCTTCACAATGTAACCCCTTCACAATGTAACCCCTTCACAATGTAACCCCTTCACAATGTAACCCCTTCACAATGTAACCCCTTCACAATGTAACCCCTTCACAATGTAACCCCTTCACAATGTAACCCCTTCACAATGTAACCCCTTCACAATGTAACCCCTTCACAATGTAACCCCTTCACAATGTAACCCCTTCACAATGTAACCCCTTCACACTGTAACCCCTTCACAATGTAACCCCTTCACAATGTAACCCCTTCACAATGTAACCCCTTCACAATGTAACCCCTTCACAATGTAACCCCTTCACAATGTAACCCCTTCACAATGTAACCCCTTCACAATGTAACCCCTTCACAATGTAACCCCTTCACAATGTAACCATGTAACAATGTAACAATGTAAATCTCAACAAGTCTCACTTGAGTAAATAATCCTGTAAGCATAAGCTATTCACTAAAATGAAAATTGTTGTAAATTTTAAATTTAAGAACAAATTAACCAAAATGGAAAAATTCCCCAAAACAGTTTGGCTTATGTCATGGGGATATACCCTAACAAGCAGAGTCTAAGAGAACAATAGCAGACCAGATAAAACAGACGTATTCCAGAACCTTGAAAAAAGGAGATAGGGTTGCACTCAATCACATCAATTTAAACACAGGGTGCTACTGGGCAAGGGTCAGCAAAAAAACCCCAAGAAATGTATACATATAGAAAGAATCCCAGGCACTCACTGTGATTGTTCTTCAAGCAGGTTTATTGCAACGTTTCGACCTCAATGAGCTTGAAAAAGACCTCATTGAGGTCGAAACGTTGCAATAAACCTGCTTGAAGAACAATCACAGTGAGTGCCTGGGATTCTTTCTATATGTATTCCAGAACCTTAGCGCACTAGGTGTTACCATACAAAAGAGAAATCGTAGTCATATTAAAGCCTAGGTTATGATAATGAAGAGAGAGAGTCATCGTATATAAGTGTCCGGAATCAGGAAAAAGGAATATCAGAAGGACGTATAAACTAGCCAGGTACGGGTTACCAAAGTATTCAGTTAATAAATCAGACAGGAGCATGGAAAGCACTACAAACTGTTAAAAGGAACAGAAAGCATGAAAGATAAATGGGGCCAAAAAAAACCTTATATACTGCTAGATGGGATTTGATTGGTTGACGTCTCAACTGCCCAAGACAGGCCTGGATGGGAACGACGGATCAACGTGGACCACATGGAAACGGAAATGATGTGGCTCCCCTTGTGATCCTTTATGAAAACACTCCAAATGTGCGCAGCACTTGCATCTCTAGAAATCAGGGACACTTGAACGCCGTGCCAACCAGGTAAGTAACCCTTTAATTTCAAATGCACTCTGAATTTCTGACCTTTGTCCTCAGCAACTAACCCTGTAAGGTTTGCTTTCTTTTTGCTTTGTTTTTAACAGTGGAATAAGCAATTATTGGCTAATTCAGTTTGGTAAATTATTTGATGGGCTGTTAAAGAATAATATTCAAGAATTCATTTTGAATAATAATAATAACATTAGCAGGAATCAACAGGTCATGCCAAACTAACTTAATTGCGATCTATGAAGAAGTTAATATAAATATAGATCCAGGCGATCCAGTAGATGTGGTCTACATGGATTTTGTAAGGTATTTGATAGTTTCACAAAAAAAGATTACTTGAAAAAGTGAAATTAATTGGTTTAGACCAGTGCTTCCCAAACCAGTTCTCAAGGCACCCATACCAAACCTGGTTTTAGGGATGAACCAGTTGTGTCTAATGTGGTTTTTTTTCTAAAAACACCTTAGACAACTGAGCAATCCCTAAATCCAGGACTTCAGGACTGGTTTGGGAACCACCAGTTTAGATGAAAAATAAATAGTTTTCTTGGATAGAACACTGGTTTAACCCCTTAAGGACACATGACGTGTGTGACACGTCATGATTCCCTTTTATTCCAGAAGTTTGGTCCTTAAGGGGTTAAAGGACCACTCTAGTGCCAGGAAAGCATACTCGATTTCCTGGCACTAGAGTGCCCTGAGGGTGCCCCCACCCTCAGGGACCCCCTCCCGCCCGGCTCTGGAAAGGGGAAAAGGGGTAAAACTTACCTTTTTCCAGCGCTGGGCGGAGAGCTCTCCTCCTCTCCGCCTCCGTTCCTCCCCGTCGGCTGAATGCGCACGCGCGGCAAGAGCTGCGCGCGCATTCAGCCGGTCGCATAGGAAAGCATTCATAATGCTTTCCTATGGACGCTTGCGTGCTCTCACTGTGATTTTCACAGTGAGAATCACGCAAGCGCCTCTAGCGGCTGTCAGTGAGACAGCCACTAGAGGAAAAAGGGGAAGGCTTAACTAATTGATAAACATAGCAGTTTCTCTGAAACTGCTATGTTTATAAAAAAATTAGTTAACCCTAGCTGGACCTGGCACCCATACCACTTCATTAAGCTGAAGTGGTCTGGGTGCCTAGAGTGGTCCTTTAAAGATAGAGTCCAGAAAATAGTTGTAAATGGAAAATGACCAAAATGAAATGCCTCAGGATTCTGTCCTCGGCCCAATGTTCTTTAATCTGTTTGTAAATGATCTTGATGTGGGCATTGAAAGTTATTTGTCAGTGTTTTGCAGAAGACACAAGGCTAGGTAAGATAATACAGTATGAACATTATATAACTTATCTACAAAATGGATTTGGATACATTGAGGGACTGGACAAGCAAGTGGCAAAGTCATGAATTTTGGAATAATAAACCCACAAGCCACTTATTCATTAAATGGGGCCGAGGTAAGGATAACATTAAATGAAAAGGACTTGGGAACAATTATAGACAACAAATTTGGCAAAGCTATGCAATACCGCAAAACAGTAAGAGCTAGTATGGTGTTTTGGGGTATAAAAATGGGTTTTGATTCACGGGATCAAAATTCGCTTTATTGTGAATCCTTGAACATGCAAAAAAATTTTTGACAAAAATGGAATTGCACCTCAGTGTGACAAACAACCCCACCTCACGCATATCATGTGAAATGTAGACACTTAACCAAAGGACTTTGCAAGTCCTCAGCTTCTAACCCAGCCTACACTTTCTGTGGTTGTCCAATCACACACTTCCCAATGCAAATTAGTGAGACGTCTTGAAAGTGCTCTCTGCAATTGCTGCCTCTTGAGCTAAACAACCAGGAAGTGACAGGATTGGAGGACACTCTTCACAGATAAAGCAGTTCAGCGAGCTCGTTTAGCTCTAAACAATTCCTAACTGTGTTACTTTCACTTTTACATTGGTTCATGTGTCTCTCTCACTGATAAGTTACCGTGAATTCTTTGTCCGTTCTGTTCTACCAAAGCAGCAAATCAAGGTGCTCATGTTGGATTACAGAGGTTCAGCTGCGCACGCTGAAATGTTCTGGGTGTTGGTTTTGAAATAGGTGCTCAGGATCATAATGCAGAGAGTATGGTTGGACAACAAGGAAGCTCTGTTAACTCCCTCTTCAAGCAGCACAGATACAAGAGGGCAAGTTTCATTATGAGTAGATTATATATACACCTGAGCAGATACACACCCAGGTATACCAACATTCCCTCCTGACAGAATGTGGCAAAAACAAAACTGCTTCCTGCATTTTATACACACACGTTTATCAGCTGGAATTCATTGGGATATATTTAACTTGCTGAAATAGTATTCGACTATATAAATGTGTTGCAACTGTGACACAGGTGAGGTACATAGAAGAGTTATTAGTCAATGTAATGGGCATCATTTATACATAGAAAAAATTTGATAAAAATGAAAGTGAGCTTTTGTTGGAGAACTGTGAATATTAGTCAGAGGTGAGGTGGAGAAGAGAAACGTCCTATCACTCAGGAAGAGGGAATTGGTGACTACCTTTTTTTTTTTTGTCCTCCCCATAAATTAACTTTCTTAAAGGACCACTGTAGTGCCGCCCTGAGATTCAATTCATCTCTACGAGGAGATGCTGATTGGCCAGGGCTGTGTTTGGCTTGTGCGGCTTTACCCCTGATCTGCCTCCTTCAAAGTCTTCCTATGGGAAAGCATTGTGATTGGCTCAGATGATGTCTGATGATGTCAGCTAAGAAGGCAGATCAGGCACAGAGCCAGCAGCAGCAGACTGGAATAAAGGGGAGATTACTATATTTAGGGTGACAAGGGGGGCTAGATTTTGTTTTTAACACTATAGTGTCAGGAATACGTTTGTGTTCCTGACCCTATAGTGTTACTTTAAACTTGCAATACAGGCACTCTCATGACGTCATACTCCCCTACCCCTTCCACCAGAATACCAACCTCAACATCTCACTGTAAGATCTTTTCAAACATCCAGTGCAGTTTTACAGGAGCAGCAATAACATTATTAAATGAAGGCACAAGTAAGTAGTGGTAAGGAGGGAATTGCATAAAACTAGTGTGCTGACAAAAAAAAAAAAGATATGTTGAGGCTTCAAGATCTGAACAGTTCCTATCTGAGCACATATAAGAGGATATCGGAGTTCTACAGCAGCGATGGCAGTAACTTACGTTTCTCTGGGAGAGCATTCACCTCTCTGGAAAACAGGTTGCTTCCAAATCCTGTGTTTAGTTTCCAGGGCGGCAATCACCACCATTCCCTTGGGCAACATGTACCTCAACATCTGCCGAGGACACAACACATTATCACTAAAGAACAGAATATCTGGGCACTGGCTATATACCCATGATGTAGTATCACCCTATCACTGCTGACCTAAAAACACATACAAATATCATGAAGGAGGCAGTCTGAACATTTCTGAAGCTAGGGAGGGTGCCACTTTGTCTCCAATTTTATTTTACAAGATTGAGCTTTCAATTTCCTGGAATTCACATAGCTCTATATGAAAACACAATGCACTGGCAAAGGCACCTGTTCGGAGTATTAGAAATGAGCTCTGAGCGTGCCTAAAAGGGTGAATTCACAAAACATTACAAAGAGTCAAACGTCAAACTTCCTCAACACTACACAAGACAACTAAACAGGATAAGGATAGAAATCCAAACTTATTGTATCAGTATGTCTCAGAGTCAACCTTAAGTACTAATTGTATCAAATTTGGCAGCATATTGTGGTACTATTTGAAAACAAATAACTAAACATTGCAGGAGAAACAGTTATTTTAATGTGGATGTCACCTAACCACTAATTCTCAGCTAAAGAGGAAATGTGACCAAATGCCCAGGACCAAATGCCCACAAGCATACTCGTTTTCCTGGCACTAGAGTGCCCTGAGGGTGCCCCCACCCTCAGGGACCCCCTCCCGCCCGGCTCTGGAAAGGGGAAAGGGGTAAAAACTTACCTTTTTCCAGCGGTGGGCGGAGAGATCTCCTCCTGCTCTCCTCCTCCGATCCTCCTCTTCTCCTCCCCGTCGGCTGAATGCGCACGCGCGGCAAGAGCTGCGCGCGCATTCAGCCGGTCACATAGGAAAGCATTCATAATGCTTTCCTATGGACGCTGGCGTGCTCTCACTGTGAAAATCACAGTGAGAAGCACGCAAGCGCCTCTAGCGGCTGTCAATGAGACAGCCACTAGAGGACATAGGGGGAAGGCTTAACCCATTCATAAACATAGCAGTTTCTCTGAAACTGCTATGTTTCTGAAAAAATGGGTTAACCCTAGAAGGACCTGGCACCCAGACCACTTCATTAAGCTGAAGTGGTCTGGGTGCCTAGAGTGGTCCTTTAATGATGATGGGGTACGTATCCCTACTTTATATAGCTCTAAGCATATATTTTCAGCTTATTTTACTAGTTGCGTGTAAGCTGCCAACCTTAAAGGAATACTATAGAGTCAGGAACACAAACATGTATTCCTGACCCTATATATGTTAAACTATTTACCTCCCCCTTAAAGCTAGTAAAATATACTCTTAATCCTGTGCTGCATGGGACTGACTTTCAATAAGGATTGAAAATAAACAAAACTGACTATGACTAAATAACAATGATTCTCTGAAGAAAGCATACACTTTATGGAGCCACAATGCAAGCATAAACAAATATGGCCCTCAAATTACTATTTTTGGATAAACTTTTCAAATGTAATTTTTTTTTTCTTGAAAATATCAAAATATATATAAAAAAAATAGATATGTAAAGAATTATATATTTTTTTACATATTTATTTACTTTTTTATTATGTTTTTCCCCAAAAAATGTTATATATATATATGTGTGTATTTATTAAATCCGTTGAAAAGATTATGCAAAATATTTAAATTGAGGCTTCTGGTCTCAATAGGGTTTCTCTAAACCTTTTAAATTTTTTAGGTCACCCCCTCGCGATCGCTACAAAATAGATTAAAATTAAGTTTTACTTACCTGAAATCCGTGGTCGGGCAAAGCTCCAGCAGCTTGCGCATGCTCTGAGCGGGCAAGGGGAGAGAATAGATCTATATTATAGAGAGATATAGATAGATATATCTCTCTATAACAAATACACACACACACACACACCTCGTTTTGCGACGGCTCACACTTACGAACCAGCTCTCTCGCGGGGTGGTAAGTGCGAGCCGTCGTGGGAATTGGAGGGATTCCCTGATCATCTGCGTTCATCTATGTTTGGGGACATTTCCTCGAATATAGACAAACGCAACAGAGCATGTATGTTTGGGGAAACCTATTTAGCCTTGACTTGCAGAGAGTCCCAGCAAGGAAGTATTTCCCAAGTAAGTGGATAAATCTCATAAGAGCAGGCATTAGGCTGCTAGAGTAGGACCTGCCAAGAATGGGGTACATTGACATTGTGGCAGGCTTATGCAATATATGATCATTTAATGTAACTAGACCCCCATAATATTTTGCCTACGTGAGGTGTTTTTAAATAAAACTATTACAATTTGTAAGATTTGAAATCATTGTTTAGTGAATAAGAGAAACAAAGAAACATAGAAACATAGAATGTGACGGCAGATAAGAACCATTCGGCCCATCTAGTCTGCCCAGTTTTCTAAATACTTTCATTAGTCCCTGGCATTATCTTATAGTTAGGATAGCCTTATGCCTATCCCACGCATGCTTAAACTCCTTTACTGTGTTAACCTCTACCACTTCAGCTGGAAGGCTATTCCATGCATCCACTACCCTCTCAGTAAAGTAATACTTCCTGATATTATTTTTAAACCTTTGTCCTTCTAATTTTAGACTATGTCCTCTGGTTGTGGTAGTTTTTCTTCTTTTAAATATAGTCTCCTCCTTTACTGTGTTGATTCCCTTTATGTATTTAAATGTTTCTATCATATCCCCCCTGTCTCGTCTTTCCACCAAGCTATACATGTTAAGATCCTTTAACCTTTCCTGGTAAGTTTTATCCTGCAATCCATGAACCAGTTTAGTAGCCCTTCTTTGAACTCTCTCTAAGGTATCAATATCCTTCTGAAGATATGGTCTCCAGTACTGTGTACAGTACTCCAAGTGAGGTCTCACCAGTGTTCTGTACAATGGCATGAGCACTTCCCTCTTTCTACTGCTAATACCTCTCCCTATACAACCAAGCATTCTGCTAGCATTTCCTGCTGCTCTATTACATTGTTTGCCTACCTTTAAGTCCTCAGAAATAATCACCCCTAAATCCCTTTCCTCAGATGTTGAGGTTAGGACTCTATCAAATATTCTGTACTCTGCCCTTGGGTTTTTACGTCCAAGATGCATTATCTTGCACTTATCCACATTAAATGTCAGTTGCCACAACTCTGACCATTTTTCTAGTTTACCTAAATCATTTTCCATTTGGCTTATCCCTCCTGGAACATCAACCCTGTTACATATCTTAGTATCATCCGCAAAAAGACACACCTTACCATCAAGACCTTCTGCAATATCACTAATAAAAATATTAAAGAGAATGGGTCCAAGTACAGATCCCTGAGGTACCCCACTGGTGACAAGCCCAAGCTTCGAATATACTCCATTGACTACAACCCTCTTTGCCTGTCACTCAGCCACTGCCTTACCCATTCAACAATATTGGAATCCAAACTCAAAGATTGCAGTTTATTGATAAGCCTTCTATGTGCAACAGTGTCAAAAGCCTTACTGAAATCTAGGTAAGCAATGTCTACTGCACCACCCTGATCTATAATTTTAGTTACCCAATCAAAAAAATCAATAAGATTAGTTTGGCATGATCTCCCTGAAGTAAACCCATGTTGTCTCTGATCTTGAAATCCATGTGTTTTTAGATGTTCAACAATCCTATCCTTTAACATGGTTTCCATCACTTTCCCCACTACTGAAGTAAGGCTTACTGGCCTATAGTTGCCCGACTCCTCCCTATTACCTTTCTTGTGAATGGGCACAACATTCGCTAACTTCCAATCTTCTGGGACTACTCCTGTTAACAATGATTGGTTAAATAAATCTGTTAATGGTTTTGCTAGTACACCACTAAGCTCTTTTAATAGCTTTGGGTGTATTCCATCAGGTCCCATTGACTTATTTGTCTTTACTTTTGACAGTTGAAATAGAACCTCTTCCTCTGTAAACTCACGTGTAATAAATGACTCATTTATCCTTTTTTTTAACAGAGGTCCCTTTCCTTCATTTTCAGCTGTAAATACCGAACAAAAATATTCATTGAGGCAGTCAGCTAGACCTTTATCCTCATCTACATACCTTCCTTCTTTTGTTTTTAATCTAACTAATCCTTGTTTTACTTTTCTTTTCTCATTTATGTATCTAAAAAAAGTTTTGTCCCCCTTTTTTACTGACTGTGCTATTTTCTCTTACTTTCTGTGTGTGATTTGGAAGCTCTTATAACTTGGTTAGCCTCTTTCTGCCTAATCTTATAGGTCGTTCTGTCTTCCTCACTCTGGGTTTTTTTATAATTACTAAATGCTAACTTTTTGTTTTTTACTATTTTGGCCACATCTGCAGAGTACCACAGTGGTTTCTTGAATTTTTTGCTTTTACTGACAAGCCTAATGCAATTTTCTGTTGCCTTCAGTAGTGCAGCTTTTAAATAATCCCATTTATTTTGGACTCCATTTAAATTGCTCCAATCTGATAATGACTCCTTTACACATATTCCAATTTTAGAAAAGTCTGTTTTTCTAAAGTCTAAAACTTTTGTTTTTGTGTGGTGTGACTCAGTCACTGTTCTTATATTAAACCACACTGACTGATGATCACTGGATCCTAAACTTTCACCTACAGTAATATCTGATACCAAATCTCCATTTGTTAACACTAAATCTAGTATGGCCTCTTTACGAGTTGGCTCCTCAACGACTTGTTTTAGAGACAATCCCAGTAGGGAGTTTAGAATATGTGTGCTCCTGGCACAAGTAGCTATTTTTGTTTTCCAATTCACGACAGGAAGATTAAAGTCACCCATGATGATAATTTCCCCCTTCATTGTCATTTTAGCTATTTCTTCAACTAGTAGATTATCTAACTCTTCAATTTGTCCTGGGGGCCTATAAATCACACCTACACGAGTTACTGTGTGATTACCAAATTCTAACGTAACCCAAACGGACTCTATGTTCGCCTCACTAACCTTTATTAGGCTAGATTTTATGCTATCCTTTACATACAGGGCCACCCCTCCCCCTTTCTTGCCTTCCCTGTCTTTTCTATATAAAGAGTACCTTGGTATTGCTATGTCCCAGTCATTTTTCTCATTATACCATGTCTCAGTAACAGCGACTAAATCTACACTATCAGTTGCCATTATTGCCACAAGTTCATGGATCTTATTTCCTAAACTGCGAGCATTTGTAGACATGACTCTAAGCTTATCATTTTTTAACACACTTGCTACAGGCACCTTCTGTCCTTGTTTTGGGGGACAATTGGATTGATGTTTTAGCACCCTTTTGCCCCCCCCTCCTAGTTTAAATACATCCTAGCAAAACCTCTGAACTGCTCACTGAGAACATTTGTTCCCTTTTGAGAAAGATGCAAACCATCTTTTTTGTACAGTTTATTTCCGTTCCAAACAGAGCTACCATGAGCAATAAAGCCAAATCCTTGCTCCCGACACCATTCACCAAGCCACAAGTTAAAGTCCCTAATACGCATCCGCCTGTCGTTCTGAGTGTTATGCACAGGCAGAACTTCAGAGAATGACAGTGTGGAAGCAACCTGCCGTATATCATTGGCAAAAACACTAAAAACTTCCTTAACCTCTGAAACCTCATTGGCAAGCCAAGTCATTTGTCCCTAAATGGACAAGTACATCCAATTCCCCTTCCTGCTTTGCTTGCTTAACAATATTACAGAT
The DNA here is from genome assembly GCF_036172605.1 of Pelobates fuscus. NCBI lineage: Eukaryota > Metazoa > Chordata > Amphibia > Anura > Pelobatidae > Pelobates > Pelobates fuscus. The sequence continues at coordinate 128,686,704 of NC_086326.1, forward strand.
ACGTCTCCTGTCTCTGTGAGCAGTAGCTCCGGGAAGACACCTCACAAGACCACCATTGTCCATCTCCACACCTCTTATGATGGAATCCCCCAACAACAACTGCTTTCTATTAGGCCTCACTATAGTCTTCAAGCCTCTCTGCACAACACCACTAGCCTCAGTGCCTCTCTGCACAACACCACTAGCCTCAGTGCCTCTCTGCACAACACCACTAGCCTCAGTGCCTCTCTGCACAACACCACTAGCCTCAGTGCCTCTCTGCACAACACCACTAGCCTCAGTGCCTCTCTGCACAACACCACTAGCCTCAGTGCCTCTCTGCACAACACCACTAGCCTCAGTGCCTCTCTGCACAACGTGCGCTGGATTGTATATTTTGGCCCTAGAAGCAACCTATAATTATGCATGTTTAGGTGAGTGCAGCCCTCTTGGATGGATGGGGGGTGGGGGGTTGGAGAGAGAGAAAGAGAGAAAGAGAGAAAGCGAGAGAGAGAAAGAGAGCGAGAGAGAGAGAGAAAGAGAGCGAGAGAGAGAGAGAAAGAGAGCGAGAGAGAGAGAGAAAGAGAGCGAGAGAGAGAGAGAAAGAGAGCGAGAGAGAGAGAGAAAGAGAGCGAGAGAGAGAGAAAGAGAGCGAGAGAGAGAGAAAGAGAGCGAGAGAGAGAGAAAGAGAGCGAGAGAGAGAAAGAGAGCGAGAGAGAGAAAGAGAGCGAAAGAGAGCGAAAGAGCGAGATCGAGCGAAAGAGCGAGATCGAGCGAAAGAGCGAGAGAGAGAAAGAGAGCGAAAGAGCGAGATCGAGCGAGATCAAGCGAAAGAGAGAATATACACACACACACATATATATATATACACACATTTACATATTTACAGTGTAAAATCCTTATATCCACAAGTGAATATAACAGAAAGAAAAGAAAAGTTTATTCAAAAAATAATAAAACCAATTTCCAGTGAGAAAAATTAAAAAAAAAATTAATATGGAGTTCAATATGAGGAGAATAAATAAAGCAATGTGACCTGTATCGCCGACCCGGAGGATTGTGGGAATTGAATAATACTTATCGGTAGTTCCTCTGTATCTCACCTCTGATCTCACATCGAGTGGGTGTTCCATGGCTGAGAAACACCCAATGAGGCGAGATTGGATAGCGAGTACTTGCGACCGATGACGATCCCATCCCGTTTTTTTACGTCATCCACGAAGCTCACCTCTCGATGAGATACAGAGGAACACGCAAGACGTCCTCACCGGCTGCTGAACTACCGATAAGGACAACTACCACCACAATCCTAGTCCATCCGGGTCGGCGATACAGGTCACATTACTATATTCATTCTCCTCATATTGGACTCCATATTCATTTTAGAATTGATCGTCATTTTTAAATTTCTCTCACTGGAAATTGTTATATTTTTAATAAACTTAATCAATCACCTTTGAAAGGACAAGTCACGTTTCTATGAATGCATTTTTGATACTAATAGCATTTTAGTATCTAATTTCTGTTACATATATTTTGAAGTTTGAAACTTAGTTTTATACTGTGACTGTGTTTGAGGCTATTAGTTCTCTGTACTTATACGCTCATTTATATATCTATATTATCTTTCTCATATGTAAAGTATATTACCTTTATAAGTACCCATATACCCTGTGCTGTCTATACGAGCAGGATACGGGCTATTTATGATATATTTAAAGACTCACTAAATCGATTGGACTGCAGATATAAACTGAATCATTTATTCCTTTTAGATTGTTTTTTGGACTTGTCTGTTTTAGTGGTTTTAGGAATTTTCTCAAGTAACCAGTTGTTTCACATATTTGTCTTGCATATTTTTAACTATTTGCAAAATACCATATCCTATATAATTTTTAATTTTAATTTTAATTTTATTTATGGTGTATTTAACTTTTAAGCTCCTGGATATCCACATTTTATTGGGTATATATACACACACACACACACATAAATACATACATACATACATACACGTGGGAGATGGCTGCACACAAGAAGTGAGGGAGGGGGAACACTGCCTGCAAGGTAAAGCTCAATATGTGTCACAAGCATGTTGTGCGCGACCACGATTTCCATATTTATGCACAGAATTTACAGGGCTGCTTATGTCACTTTTGCTGGAGGTGCACTCAAATACTAATATCTCAGTATTTGGAGTGTTTCAAGCTTAAACACTGCACATACGGACTAGAAGTAGAAGTGGTCATGGTGCTTGGAGTAAACCTTTAACTTTCACGTGAATTCCTCTTATAGAATTAAACCAAGGAGTATAAATATAGAATGGCGGAGGATCAGGGATGTATCTACCTTGGGCAGCAATTTCCAGGGGGCAGCAAAAAAATGCCGCCTCCAAATGCCCAGGTAAATACCTTGTTTGCCTTGTTTTATGGGAGCCCAAGAGCTGGCCGGTTCCCCCGGGGCAGGCAGCCAGTTGTTTCACAGGAGGGCGGCGAGGGAGCACTTTCCCCTGAGCTCTCTCTGATCAGCTGCCTTGCGCGACCCGCTGTAATGCCAGGAGCCAGAATATGACATCACATTCCGGCTCCTGGCATCATTCTGCGACGCTCGTGGGAGCTGTGCAGAGAGAGCTCAGGGGAAAGTGCTCCCTCACTGAAAGCTTACCTGCCAGTCCACCATTTTAAAATACACCACGGAGGAGGATAAAGAAACAAACATGACTCATCTTCTGAGGTCTTATTTAGTTTCAGTTTCTACTCTATGCTGCTCTACAGAATTTTTCAAGAAATCTTAGCAATTTGTTCTATTTCTTTAACACTGACAGACACTAGAGGAACTTCCTCTGCACTGTCTTAGTTCAACATGGTAACGTAGTGCCCATAGGAAAGCATTGAATAATTAGGTCCTAAATGCACCCCTATGAGGAACATTGGATTGGACCATCTTCAAGGAGACAATGCCTCCTCCATGAAGTTGTGGGTTGTGAAAAATGAATACTTTTAATTTTTATGGAAAATGGGGGGGACCTTAACACAACTAGGGACAGAGGCACTATAGCATTAGAAATACAGGATTTTGTATTTATCTACAGGATTTTGTGTTATCTTGAACTTATATAGCATGCCAGGCTGTCTGGGCACAACAAGGAAAAGCAATATAAATATCATTGACCTTCAGTATTGAAGGAATGTCTGAACGTGTATATGCTTGTATGAAATTTCTGTGCAGATGCAGTGTGCAGGATGATGCCAGGTGCATCATAGGACAACAATATTGTCCTAAACAGATTTGTGCATTTTTGCATGAATATTTGTTTAGCTTAGCACCACTATTCACCCTAGTAAAAACAAAGCGGTTTCAAAGGCATTTACTGAGGTGAGGCATCAAGAAACGTTCTGCTTTAAAGTAAGCTTAGACTGGTCTTGTTATATGAAAGGAGGTCTATGCTTATGCAAAAATGAGATAGCAGCACTTTGGCTAGTTTACAGTTAAAGGGACACTATAGTCACCTGAACAACTTTAGCTTAATTAAGCAGTTTTGGTGTATAAAACATGCCCCTGCAGCCTCACTGCTCAATCCTCTGCCATTTAGGAGTTAAGTCCCTTTGTTTATAAACCCTAGTCACACCTCCCTGCATGTGACTTGCACAGCCTTCCATAAACACTTCCTGTAAAGAGAGCCCTATTTAGGCTTTCTTTATTGCAAGTTCTGTTTAATTAAGATTTTCTTATCCCCTGCTATGTTAATAGCTTTCTAGACCCTGCAAGAGCCTCCTGTATGTGATTCAAGTTCAATTTAGAGATTGAGATACAATTATTTAAGGCATGGTTCGTCAACCTGGTCCCTACCGCCCACTAGTGGGCGTTTCAGGATTCCAGGTGGGCGGTAGGGATTTCCAGGTTGATCGGGCGGGCGGGTGCGAGCCGGCGGTACCCGTGCGACTGGGTACCGCTGTGACCATTTGCGGCTCCGGCCCGCCCGGTAAACCGCCGGGGCCGCCTTCCAAAGTGTCCATCGGGTGGCCCATGCTGTCAGGGCCACCCGATGGATGCGGATTGTAAGGGGGCCCAGTCAGCGCTGGGCGCTTTAACAGCGCGACCGGGCCCCCTGTGATGACATCAGAGCTGGGAGGAAGTGATTCCCCGGTCACTCCTCCCAGCTAAAACTGAGAGCCGCGCGGGAGGAACACCAGGGAGTCAGAGTGGGAACTCTGACTCCCATCCACCTGAGCCACCACTGGACCCCAGGGAAAGTCACCCTCCTGCACCTTAAAGGTAGGAAACAGGAGGGTGACTTAAATATAATGTGTGTGTCTGTCTGTATGTGTCTTTGTATGTATGTCTTGTGTGTGTGTGTGTGTATGTGTGTCTGTCTGTATGTATGTGTGTCTTGTCTTTGTATGTATGTGTCATTGTATGTGTGTCTTGTGTGTGTGTCTATGTATGTCTGCATGTGTGTGTGCATGTCTGTATGTGTGCCTGTCTGTTTGTATGTATGTGTCTTGTGTGTATGTGTGCCTGTCTGTGTCTTTGTGTCTGTATGTATGTCTTGTGTGTGTCTTGTATGTCTGTGTGTGTGTTGTATGTGTGTCTTGTGTGTGTGTGTGTATGTGTCTGTATGTATATATATGTGTGTGTGTGTGTGTGTCTGTATGTATGTCTTGTCTTTGTATGTATGTGTCATTGTATGTGTGTCTGCATGTCTGTGTGTCTATGTATGTCTTATGTGTGTGTCTGCATGTGTGTGTGCATGTCTGTGTGTATGTGTGCCTGTCTGTTATAGTGGACTATAGTAAGTGGGCTACCTAGCTCAGCCTTCCTACTGGGCATTGCTATAAGGACGGTTAAAAAATAGAAAAAAGGGGGAAAAAAGGTGGGGAGGGGAATTGAGGAGGGAGAGGAGATGAGCTGACGCACAAATGAGAAATCATATTATGCGCAAACAGAGAAGTCGTCTGAATATCACTGAAAGAGACCTTCGTTTGTTCCTTACGAAAATCGAACCAGATATCAAATATTTAGTGTCGCAGCATCAACCTCAAGGATCTCATTAATCACTAGTAAAGGTAATTTCAATTTACTTTATTGTTTTCTCATTAAACGTTATAAAGTTAAAAACCTTATAAACCTGCATTAAGTAGAAATAAAAAGATAAATGTACGTACATTTATTTTTTTTAAAAAACACCCTCCTTTCTTAAAAATATTCCACATTTGCGCGAAAACTGGTGGGCGGTAAGGAAATTTTTTCAACCAAAAAGATGCATTAGTGGGCGGTAGGTAGAAAAAGGTTGACTACCACTGATTTAAGGTAAATGACATCTGTTTGAAAGTGAAACCAGTTTGTTTTTTCATGCAGGCTCTGTCAATCATAGCCAGGGGAGGTGTGGCTAGGGCTGCATAAACACAAACAAAGTGATTTAACTCCTAAATGACAGTGAATTGAGCAGTGAAATTGCAGGGGAATGATCTATACACTAAAACTGCTTTATTTAGCTAAAGTAATTTAGGTGACTATAGTGTTCCTTTAATAGAAAAGTCCATCGTTACAAATTAAAGGAAAACTATAGTGCAAGGAAAACAAACACGGCATGTTCATCATTTTCAGCCAATACGCTATCAAACAATTTATCTAATTTAACTCTATGAGGAAAACCTATAGTTGGCCTTCAATTAAACAAATAGAAGCTACTTGCAGGTTAACTGTGAATGTGTCGGGTATCCCAGTGTATGAGTGAATGATAGAAATGTTGCATATAAATGACATCTGTAGTTTTACAATGGAAATCAATAACGGGTGCTGTGCACATGATTTAGGCATAAGGTAAAGATAGGAGAACAATATTTTTCTCCTGCCTTTACTAATTTGCAAGCACACAAACAGGTTAAAATACTTATCCTGACAGATCCTCAAATTTGTATACCACTACAAATGTGTTCTGTAGTATCCCTTTAAGACCATGACCCGCTACCAATATCTGATCACATATTTTAGTCATGCTTACATTTATATATTTATTGTTTTACCATACAAAAAAAATAAAAAATAATAAACACAACAGTCCTTTATGTAATATATATGCTAATGGTCCCAATCAAAGAATAATTAAATTCAGCTGCTATACACAATTCTGCTTAAAAAGACACGCACACACTACATACAGCGTGGACAATACAGTAAGAAGAGCGACAGCTTTTTTTTTTACCTTCTCTCCTGGCCTTTGCGATTTCCATCACGTAAGTGACTTTCAATAACACCGAGTCTTTTCTTCACAGAATGCTTTGCTCCAGGTTCACGTGAGAGGACATTAGCATTGCCACGTGCTGCCACAGAGGGGGTGGAGACTTCACATTCCTGTCCTCCTTCTGAAATGCTTTTCCAGAACTCTGTTTCACAAGGGGAATCAGAGTCAACTGAGCAGGGCTTATCTAAATTAACACAGCTTTGGCTTTCTGGCTTTGGCATTTCAACAATCTCTTCCAGTTCTTCTTCTGAGCCCTGGTTGCTTTTCTTGTCCACTTCCATGGAGGATTCGGACTCACTTTCTCGCTCCACAGGAGTGTGTACAGGTTCATAATCATAGGTTTCTGTATCTTGAAGGCTGGCTCCAGAATCTTCACAGCCAACATCTGAAAGGGGGCTCTCTGGTACACAATGGACAATATTCCTTTCTGGGCTTAGAGAAGTGGGAGATAAAAGGTTGCTGGCTTGAACATTACTGGAAATACACTCTGTTCCTAACATCAAATTTCTTTCTGTGTCTAGTTTGTTTTCTGAATGCTTATCCTTATTATCAAGGTCTTCTTTGTTGTTTAAGCTCAGGTCTTCATCTTGGGTTCTTAGACAAGAGGTCAGACACTGGTTTTCACACTCTGGCTTCTGCTGGGGTAGGTTCTCCTGGCGATTTTTGCTCTGGTCACAGATGCTGCCTTTCCCATCCGAGCTCATCTTGGTAACTGTACGACTGTGATTACGTTTAAGTGGACACCTACATAACAACAAAAACATACTATATGCAAGACTATGGAAAACTTTAACAGCCAGCAATGTGCAGATAGCTTCTGTGACACTAATGGCCATAGTACGCTAAACAGCAACAAAGACAATAAAGTACATTGAGCAGAATTATCAACATTCATAAAGCAACAATACACATGCGGATCCATGAGCTTACTTTTAATGTGCTGTTTTTTATTCTGAAGTATTTGTAACTTGCCATGTCTTGTCTACTTTGTGTCATACTAGACACAAACTACAAATTCAAAACTATGAAAAGATATAAAAAACACATTTTGTATACCATAAATGTATTTTTCTCCAGGATTAGAGGCAGTACATTAGGGATCTGCAGTCATCTTTTTGGAGGACAGACTGCCTATTGAGGGAGAGACTTTTATAAGTTAAGCCTCTCACCCTCTTCATTCCAACAGTATAAAACTACTAAGAGCCCAAATTACCCTAATAATAACACAAGCCAATCAAGTTACTGCAAAATTAAAATTAAATTTACTGGAAGTGAGGGAAACTTGAACTGCTTGTAATCCTAGAGGGAAAAAAAAGATATTTACAGTAGGTAAAAATCATTTTTTTTCCCCTGCAGATGGAGGCAGTATATATATATATATATATATATATATATATATATATATATATATATATATATATATATATATATATATATATATATATGCATTTACATGCAGTTTAACTCTGTGAAACACAAGTGGATGTCCTCAATGTTTGCATGAAAATGTCCAGCACCTTCAAAATCCCCATATGAAAGCACTGATTCAATGCTTTCTTAGTGGGAAAGCCTAATGCTTTGGGGGTAACCTCTCTTAAAATTATTCAGTAATCTCGGTTAGTAGTCCATGAGTTCTTGTCTCAGAGACATTCCATTAACCCACATGTATTGGACTTTGGCATTAGTGCATCAAAGTCGTTATACATGTTTGTCACTAGATTTGATAGTTTTTTTTACTCTGCTGCCATCTATACACCATATTTGAGTACTACACTGCCTATGCTAATATACCATGGTGATTAACAGATCAATGTATTGCATTCTTGTTATCATGACAATGGGGGAAACAACCTGATAATTATATAACATGAGGAGGAAAGAAAGGGAACTGCAAATAAGACATAATGAGCATTAACGGAAGAATAGAAAATAAAACACTACTGAATGACTCCAGTCCCTATAACAACTTCATCTGAATATATAGCCATTATGGGTGCTAGAGTCAATGGCCACTGTCATACTGCATGAGAAGTCTTTGCAAAGAAGGTGCTACGGGCAATTGCAGCCACTTGAGTTTAGCTCCACTGAGCAAAACAAATCTGAAAGTAACAGAACTGGTTGACTGCTTGGCCGCCAGCAGGGACTAACATGTTCATTTATAAATGTACAAACTTCTATTGAAATCTGTGTTTTATGCAAAATGAAAAAGACAAAGCATTTCAGCAAGCTAACGTGCTTTAGTGGTTCAGAGTGTCCCATTAAGGAAGTATCCTGTTCCAGGAAATATGCTCATCATTGCATGCACTTAATCCATGCAATGCCAAAGCAGAAGTGTACTACATCAATATTTCTTCCCTTCACCTCTTCTACTATTTTTCTCATTGGGGTGGGGTGGTTTGGAGGGCGTCCCTGCAAATTTAATGCCACGATAATCGAAACCACATCATACTCTTTCCCTTTATCTCCCGCTTTCACTACTTTCCCTATTGTCCAAATAACAAGAATAGGCTTACACACGTGGAACTAAGTACCACACTAGTGTAGTCTAAAACTATAATTACCAAAACAAATTTAGCTTAATGTGCAGTTTGGTTGTATAGATCATGCCCCTGCCGTTTCACTGCTCAATTATCTGCCATTTAGGAGTTAAATCACTTTGTTTATGATCCCTAGTCACACCTCCCTGCATGTGACTTACTCAGCCTACATAAGCACTTCCTGTAAAAAGTCATCTAAAGTTTACACTTCCTTTATTGTAAATTCTGTTTCATTTCGAATTTCTTATCTCCTGCTCTGTTAATAGCTTGTTAGACCCAGCAGGAGCCTCCTGTGTGATTTAAGGCCAATTTACAGAGCAAGAGATAAAAAAGTTTAAAGTAAGTTACATCAGGTTGAAAGTCAGATAGGTGACGTTTGCCAGAAACAAAGGTGATTTAACTCCTAAATGACAAAGAATTGAGCAGTGAGACTGCAGAAGCATGATCCAAAATAAAACCGCTTAATTAAGCTAAAGTTGATTTGGGGATTATAGTGTCCCCTTAACTATGCGTTTGACTATTCCAATTTTTGTATAACATGATTTGCTAAGTGATTCTTGTCTTTCCTAAAATTTTCATACTTGAAAATTGTATAAGTATTTTCTTTTCTAAAATTACAAATAAAGATTACATTTTTGTATTTATTTTTTTAAAGTGTACTACAAATCAATAAAACCCATATTATCAACTTGTGTTGTTTTGCACTTGTGTACCTGCATATGCTTTCGAAAGAGAATCTTTGCTTACAAAGTCATAACCAGAAAAGTTTTATCAACAAAAACATAAATATTGGCATACAAAAAATATAAAATGACTGGAATCATCTCTGCCCAAGCTGCATGCCAGTAAACTCTTCAAAATTAAGTTAGATTTGTAATCAAAATCAATACTCTTTGCAGTCATTATATGTTTCTCTATCGTATCAATATTTATATTGCTATCTAGAGAATTAAATAAATATATAAATAAATATATATGCACAGCAAGAAAACACGAACAGAGGTAATTATGATACACAGGTAAGACAAAAAACTTTACTACATTTCAAACATATTCGTATATCCATAGTACTCTACCTGTTAAACTCGTCCGATCGATTCCTTTGTTTTCCCAACCAAGAATGGAGGGTCCTCTGCTTGAAAACTAAAAAGGGGTGAAAGAAGACACACATTTAAACCAATTTAAAGAATGAACTTCCTTAAAATTAGCACATTACAATAATATTTTTAAATTACAACGGCAGTCCCATATTTTTTTACCTTTACCAAAGAGGTTTAAATAAAACTAGCACTTGAGAGTACTAGAGTGTAGTTATACAAAAGAAAAAGAAAATGAACTTGGAAAAATGTGTTGACAGGTCAGATCTTTAAGATCCTGGAAATCTGTTCCAAGCAAATGTCAACATTATCAATAGCCTTATAAAGCTACCTAAACATACACTCTTCGTATCACTACAAGCAAATGGAACGGCTGTCCATATTATGTAAAAGGATGGTGTGTGTAGTAAATAAAAAATAAATAAAAAAAATAAATAAAAAAAAAAAACACAAACAACTTTTGGGGGACACCTGTATATACACCTAGGCACTATAGTGTTAGCAATACAAACCTGTTCTTTTAAAACGTCATACTTTACATCTATGGTTTGTTTCTTATTTATTTATTTTTATATAAAAAAGGCGTGCATTAATAAATTCATGGGGAAAACGTTATATATATATATATATATATATATTTTATTTTATTTTTTGTGACCTGGGACCATATAACCACACAGTCTAAAGGATTGGAATACCACACAAACTGTATTTCTTGTAAATGCAGTCTTGTTTATTAGAGGTCGGTTAATTAAACAAAAACCAAAAAAAAGCCTTGCTCTAACGGACACTTGTTACTAACTACAGGCTTATCCGCACCCAACAAACACAACACAAAGTTGTGCGGTTAGTTTGTCCATTAGGTGAGCGTCCTTAATGTTGTGTATGACCTTCTCTATGTTTTGCATGTCTGCGTGTAGCCATGTTTTTGCCATGGCCCTTCTGGTGGCTAAGTTTATTTTATTGAGCAGTTTTTGCTCTCTATGTGTTAGATTATCCAATGGCCTAGCTATTAGGAATGTCCAGGGGTCTGGTTGGATGTGCTTGTGGAGTACGTCTGTCAGTAGTTTGGCTATGTTTTCCCAGAAGGTTTGTCACTTTTTTTTTTTTTTTTAAAACAATGAAAATGGTTTATTTTCTCCTTCAAACCACTAAATTATTTAACAAACTCTTTAACAGCACCTGCTGCGCTCCATGTAAACTGTAGAGTGGAGCACTGACCCTCCCTTCACATCAAATGCTCCACCCAAGGAACCCATATTAAATTATAGAAGGGCTCTGACCAATACAGACAAACATTGGATCATAATTTAGGAGAAATATACATTCCATCCATAACAATGCCTTGCACTCTGTCACACCTAGTGGGGTGAGCGACAATTGTCATAAGGGTATGTTTACACGATAGGCGATCATTATTTCCTTGTTTAGAGCCAGCCCTGTGCTCTATTGAGAAATGATAGGGTTGTAAACTAAGAAACCAACGAGTAACTCTGCTTTTGTTTTTTATTTAGTGGTGGGGAGGGGGTTGTTTTGTTTTTTGACTCATCCAAGTAAGTGATGTCCTAACCGGTTTCTTAGTCAAGGGTCGAGGCCAATTTCGTATGGCTTTAACTTTTGCAAGTTGTGGCTTGACTAACTCTCTCCCTATCAAATAACCTAGATACCTGGCCTCCTCTAGGCCCATAGTACACTTGCTAGGGTTGGCCGTCAGGTCAGCATTTCATATGGAATGACCGCTTGCAGTTTTGGTAAAAGAGACTCCCAATCTTCACTGTGTATAACCACATCATCCAAGTAAGCCACTGCATTAAATGCTTTAGGATTCTGTCCATCATTGTTTGAAATGTTGCTGGAGCCCCATGTAAGACAAATGGCAATACTTTGTATTGAAAAAGTCCAACCTGGCTTCTCAAGTCTTTCCACAAGTTCATCAACCCTTGGGATAGGATTTGCATCAAACTTGGATATGGCATTAAGCTTCCAGTAATCATTGCAGAATCTGATTGTACCATCTGGTTTTGGTACAAGCACAATTGGGCTACACCAATCACTTTGTGACACTTCGATTATCCCAAGGTCCAATATTTTCTTTAATTCATTTTTGATCGCTTCTCTATGAGCTCCTAGTATTCTATATGGTTTTAGATATATTTTTTTTCCTGGCTCGGTGAGGATATCATGCTTTATTACAGCAGTTCTCCCTGGAACTGCAGCGAAAACATCTTTATTTAGCCTAATTAAGTCATTTACTTCCCTCTTTTGGTGGACAGTAAGGTTTTTTTTTATATTTACAGTTGGGTGGTTATCCTTTGGAGAGAGGTGAAAGGTTTCTACTGGTACAAACATTTCTCTTTCTTTTCATGGCTTAAATGACCACTATAGGCACCCAGACCACTTCAGCTCAATTAAGTGGTCTGGGTTCTAGGTCCCCCTTGTTTTAACCCTACAGCTGTAAACATAGCAATGTTTACATTGAGGGTTAACTGCAATGTTTACATTGAGGGTTAATCCAGCATCTAGTGGCTGTCTCCCTGACAGCTACTAGAGGCTGCTTCCGCGATTCTCAATGCAAAAATTGAGTAATGCTCTCCAATGGGCGGTTTGAGTGTGCGAGCGGCTCTTGTAGTCACAAGCTTGTGCAGGCTCCAAATCATAATATGCCTTCTGAGGCTCTCCACTCAGAAATGGAGCGAGGAGGCTTGCCCATTCAGACTCAGGCCAACCTTCTCTTTCAGCTGTCCTTTCAAAAGCCATCAGGTACGCTTATTTGTCATCTGTGGCCACCAATAGTCACTCACTCTCAGAGCCTTAGAACTATTTGGCACTTCCACAGTATACCTGGCCAGCCTCTCAGATAGGTTCTGGATCTCCTGCTGCATGGCATGAGTGGCATTTTGCTGCTCCTCTTTTTATGCAAACACCAGTTGCTGCAGGACTGTAATGTTTTCTTGCTGGGTGGCTGTAGCCTGCAGTAAATCCTTAACAACATCCTCCATTTTGTTGGTATTGGTTTTCTTTACAGACTGTCAGTGTAGTCCTCAACCATATGTGATCTTGGACCATATAACCACACAGTGGAATACCACAGGACTTGTATTTCTTAATAGTGCAATATTTTGTTTATTAAAAGGACCACTATAGGCACCCAGACCACTTCAGCTTAATGAAGTGGTCTGGGTGCCAGGTCCAGCTAGGTTTAACCCTTTTTTCTATAAACATAGCAGTTTCAGAGAAACTGCTATGTTTAGAATAGGGTTAATCCAGCCTCTAGCGGCTGTCTCATTGACAGCCGCTAGAGGCGCTTCCGTGCTTCTCACTGTGATTTTCACAGTGAGAAGACGCCAGCGTCTATAGGAAAGCATTGAGAATGCTTTCCTATGGACAGGCTGAATGCGCGCTCGGCTCATGCCGCGCATGCGCATTCAGCCGAGGAGGAGGAGAGTTCCCCGCCCGGCGCTGGAGAAAGAGGTCAATGTAACCCCCTCCACCCCCTAGAGCCCGGCGGGAGGGGGGCCCTGAGGGTGGGGGCACCCTCAGGGCACTATAGTGATCCTTTAAGAGGTCTGGTAATTAAACAAAACTAGAAACAAAAAGAAAAGCCTTGCTCTTTTGGGCACTAACTGACACTTGTTACCAACTACAGTTGGGCGGCTAACCTGCTTCCAACAATACAAACACAAATTTGAGCACAAACCTTTTTTAAATGTAAATGTTTCTTTTCTCAGTCAAGCCACAATTTTTTTTTAATAGACTTGCAGTCTCACTTATTCCTTTGTCCTAACAGGGAAGTTTTATAGCAGCCTTGTGCTGATCATTGCTAACAGGTGAGCAACTACCTGCGTGATCCAGAACTCCTCGACTGGATTCCTCACCTGCTGTGCTGCATGTAAACCGTCGAGTGGAGCACTGGACATCCCTTCATTCCAAATGCTCCAGCCCAGGAACCCATATTAAATCACATAATTGCTCTAAAACAGACAGACCTTCTTCCTGGGGCTATTAGATCATACATTGCAGTCCTTTTGGCTAAATATAGACACCATCAATAACACCGCCCTGTGCTCTGTCACAATATATCTGTATATATAAGATGAATGCGGAATATTTCCATCATACAATGATTTCATTACAAAAGAAGGCTTTTCAAATCTTGAAGGGGTAGTCACTAAACTGTAAATGGGCAGGAAAATGACAGGCAAGTTTCACATTTTAGGCCAAAATAGCCAAAGATTGAATAAAAGGGTAACGCGTGTTTAAAATTCAGCACATTTAGTTTTACATTTAAAATTCACTGGTCAAACCGCGATACCTCGTGTGATATAGAATAATCTTAATGCACAGTTGTGTCTAATTATCTAGTTACACAGTTATTAGCAAGACATCCATACCTGTTCTGTTTCAGTACTGCGCACCTAGAGGGTGCCCCATTTCAAACCTCACCTATCACTGTGCTCGGTTGTTCTATTTGCTTTAGTCACTCGTTTGTTTCCTTTCCATTCTGCTTTATTAGTATTGACCCGGACTGTCTAAATATATATTACCATTCCTATCTGGAACATTGACCTTTGGATTGGCTGACTCTAACAGATTTTCCCTGTGTTGTTGTGCCCAGTTCCTACCTCAGTCTCGTCAGCGCTTTGGATTCCAGCACATAACCCGAACAGCTTACTTTCATTCTCAAAGACATAATCTGAAGAAATATCTACTCTCCACCTTGCTGCATTACTAATCCTGCTAAAAATGATGCATTAACTTGTGCAAGTAGGGAGGAAAAAATAAATTCCCGCAATGCAGATTATCATCATAACCCAAACTTTACAAGCTAAACAACCTGCCTTTAAATCCGATTATTAAATATGGACAGCTAATCCAAAATTGCAAGTCATTAAGTGAGATTACTTTCCTACTGCACTGATAAAGTTACTATGGATTATCCGTTAATATGATTCTGCATGATTGGTATATTTTATTATGAGATTATATTATGCTGTATATTATATTAGTTTTGTTTGCACTGAAGCTGGCCTATTTAACAGTCATATCACTGACACCATGGTCAAAATCTCTCATAAATCGGGGCGGGGCCTGACCGCCGGTCGGATCAGACACGCTTTGTCTGAGCTCCGGCCTCTGAGCTGGAAAACCGGAGCCAACCGAGGGCCACAGCCGAGAAACCGGCATGAAACTGTGCTCACTGCACTACCAAGACGACCGTGACCCAGGGGATACCCAAGAGTACCGTCTGCGGCGCCAAAGTAACCCGGCCGAGGCCTGAGGCCTACGAGCTTGAGCCGAGAGAGACGGCCGCTCTGACGGTTCTATGGCCGGCGGTCTGCCGCTCCCCCCCCTCCCCCTCTGGACCGGGGGGGATTATCCCGGTATCCATGGGCAGCAGCCACTGCAAAATACACCGCATTCATCCCGGCCACACCGAGCAAAGAGGTCCGTACATAGGATCCCAAGATGGCCGACCAATGCCCACCCTGTGAATGACATGCAGCGGTTCCCGCAAAAACCTCTAAGCCAGCACGCCTCAAATCACTTGCTACATGAAGGAGAGGAAGGTGGAGACAGGGGAAGAGCAGGACCTACCTGGGCGCTCACACCGAGACCGATGCAGCTGCAGAAGAGCCCAACCAGCGCACCCGACCTGCCTGCCATACAGCGTCCCCAGCAACCCTCGACGGACAGAGAACAGCCCCACAGGTGGGAAACCACAAAGCGCACAGCGATGCCGCCCAGGGTGCAGCGGGGATGCTGCACTCCGATGTAGCACTCACCCTGCCACGCAAGACAAGCCAAATGGGCATCGGTTGACGCAACCCGACAGGGGCACCCAGAGGCCCGCAGTTTAGGCCCCTCACAAAGACTTTTATTCCGCCCGCAGAGGAACCAACTAAGAATTATCAACATGGAGCACGAAATGAAGCAGCCATTGCAGAGGCTTACAAGACCAATGCTTTATGTGTTTAATCCACTCTGTGATGCCTTGCGGTAGTATGCATAGGACTTAGCTTGTTGCCTTATTATTCTATGTCATTTTATGTCAGTAAGCCAATCTGTATACCTGCATTTGTAACCTTTCCTGACATATCAGCTCAACACTTAGAAAAGCATAACACAGCATACAAAATACTTATCAGCAACACCTTAGAGGTAACACTCACTACTGGGTATTGTTTAGACAGGCTGATATTGTAAGAAACACATATCCCTCACTTAAGCCAAGCTAAACATACCTATAATAATGCTTGACACTAAGCGATGACATGCAACGGAAATGTTAACTTCAAACTACTGTAACCAAGCGAAGATGTAACTCATAAATAATGCGACTAACCAACATGTAATTAACCTGCTTTATTAACATTTAAAATGTGTACGATTCATCTAAATGCTGTAAAACAGTTCACAATCTGTATGTTCAAAATGTCGAAAATGCTGTTGTGGCATTCATGCACAGAAAAATAAAGAATTTATAAAAAAAAAAAAAAAAATCTCTCATATATAGTGATATTTAATTCATTTTAAATTAGCAGCAGTTCACACTATAATGAATACCCTCATTGTAGTGTGAATTGCTGCTAATTTAAAATGAATTAATTTGTCTTTAACCAATCAGCAGCGCCCATTCCTGGCGGCACTCCGTGCTTCCTGAAATTCAATTGAAGAAGTGGGATGCCACCTGGGAAAAGGAGACCCGACACTATTCAGACCATGGGGGGTTTACTAATCATGAGATCAAGTGAAAATCAATGTGGCAGAGCTTGGCCAATCGGCTGCAGTGCTGTCTATGGTGTTAAAGGACTGCATGCAGCTCATCAAACAGGATTTAACCCCGCTCACATCAAGCTACAGGTACAGGAAATTAAATGTCTATTTAAGGAGCTGCATGCAGTGCTGGGTTTCAGCTCTGCCTACAGCTCATCGAGAAGTCTGGGGCAACTAAAGATTGCCCCAGCTGACAGAGCGGAGCCCCAGGTTTCTATTGATACGTGGGATTCCTGATTTGAGCAGGGATTTAACCCTGGTCACACTGCAATCTTGTTATAGGTATTTAAAGGCCTATGTAATAAGCTGCATGCCGTGCTGATCACATGATTCAAGAAGTGACAGCTTCCTTCATATGCAGACACTCCTTGCACCATGTGTGTCAATTTTTTTATAAACTTGATTGAATCAAAGATATGTGAAGGCACCTGTGTTTTGATGTTTTGTATGATGTAAAGTGTTTTATTTTATGTTAATAGTTTTCACTTAATGTTGAATTTTAAGCACCTTGTGAGAATTATAATTATTCACTGTGGATGTTATTTATATGAGTGTATCGCACTGTTTATTCAGACTTGACAACGGCACAGGATAGTGCCGAAACATTGTCTTTTCCTCATAACTCCAAATAAAAGACAGCCTGTTAATAAGAAACCATTGGGTGTGCCAGACGTATGTATTTGTTCCAGTGAGATTGATTGGGAGTTGGCCCTCCTGACTTTGAGCAACCCGGTGGAAGTGTTCCCCTAGTGCAGTCCTGACTTGGAGCAACCCGGTGGGAGTGTTCCCCTTGTGCAGTCCTGACTTGGAGCAACACGGTGGGAGTGTTCCCCTAGTGCAGTCCTGACTTGGTGGGAGTGTTCCCCTCGTGCAGTCCTGACTTGGAGCAACACAGTGGGAGTGTTCCCCTCGTGCAGTCCTGACTTGGAGCAACACGGTGGGAGTGTTCTCCTAGTGCAGTGATGGCTAACCTTGACACCATAAATTATTTCTAGACTACACTTCCCATGATGCTCAGCTAGCTTTTAGAGTCTAAATGCTAGCTGAGCATCATTGGAAATGTAGTCCAGAAACAATTTATGGCGTCAAGGTTAGCCATTACTGCCCTAGTGAGTGTGTACATTGCCTATTACCCTCTGCAATTAAAGCTCTAATCTTTTCAGCCTACCACATCAACATCAGTATAGTGCCATGTAGTGTAATACAGCACTTGCTTCCAAAGGGGTAATTTCCTAAAGTGAGAATGGTTTGGAATTCAGGGTGAATAACCTCCTCTCTCTTCCCCCTCCCTCTTTCCTCAGCACAGACTTTCAGTGTGTGGTAGGGAACACTGCAATCAGAAGCTTCTCATTGAAAAGCATCTGTGTTGAAGCTGCGAGTAATCACAGCTTTCTTATGCTTCTCAATGATCTGTAATACAGCTACTGAAAGTGTGGAAGCGCTCTAGCTTAGCGCTCCTTGTTAGTTCTATGGAGCTATTAAAGGACCACTATAGGCACCCAGACCACTTCAGCTTAATGAAGTGGCCTGGGTGCCAGGTCCATCTAGGGTTAACCATTTCTGCTGTAAACATAGCAGTTTCATTGACAGCAGCTAGAGGCGCTTCCCCGCTTCTCACTGTGATTTTCACAGTGAGAAGACGCCAGCGTCCATAGGAAAGCATTGAGAATGCTTTTCTATGGACTAACTGAATGCATGCGCAGCTCTTGCAGTGCATGCGCATTCAGACGATGACGGCGAAAAGGAGGAGGAGAGTCCCCAGCACCGAGGGAGCCTGGCGCTGGAGAAAGTTAAGATTTTAACCCCTTCCTCCCCCTAGAGCCCGGTGGGAGGGGGGCCATGAGGGTGGGGGGACTATTAACACTATGAGTTTGTTTTCCTGGCACTATAGTGGTCCTTTAACAGATGCATTAGAAGACCTTCCTGGCTGCCTGAGTGGGGCGGGGGGCAGTGTGTGTTTATTAAAGTGACCGCCCCCCCATGTCAGGAATATGACAGACTCCAGACACACCAAGCTCTCCAGCTAGCTGGACACTGGACATGTCTGCAGTGTGTCTTTAAGAAGCAGTCTTGCTGTGAGGGTCACTGTGCAGGGAGGTTTGTTTCAGTCAGTTTCATTATAACTCCCAGTATTGCAGAGTGTGTTCCCATTATATGATTAATGACAATGTATAAAAATGAATAATCAATGTATAAGCACTGCTTGGCCAATGCAGGGCCCAGATTCACCTCTGTTCCCCACGGTGGTGCTGCTGGGGCCCCGGCTCCCCGGGGGGCCCCTGTGTTGCTCAGGGCCCTCTGAGTCCTGCGCCGGTGCCTGGATACGGATCCTCTTGCTGAGCTGTGTCTCCTCCTCGGAACTCGAGCTCATCGCTTCTCACACGGGGCCGGCTGCAGGAGCTCCTCCATACCGGGCTGACACAGCCTCACCCGGAACCACAACAACCGCGGGGCTTTCACTCCCCTGCCGTAAAGGGACGAACACAAGTACAGCACTTTTCCGACACTCGGTAGTGTGTCGCGCATGCGCGCTGCTTGGCGGCCCGGCTGGGGGGGGTGAGCGCACGCGCCCTGGCAGAGGGCTTATGATTGGTCCTCACGGCGCACGCGCAGTGTCTCGCTCTCCGCGCTTGGTGCCTTCTGCGGAATCTAGAGCCGGAAAGCGAACCCGGCGTCGCACAAACGGAAAGAGGGAGCAGAAACCGGAAGCGGCCTCTCTTTACGTCCCCTTCTCAGAGCGTGGAGAGGTCAGAGCGGGGAGAGGCGACACGAGGCGGCTGTTTTCCCATCAGTCGGCAGTGACGGCGCCGGGCCCGGGGGAGATGGACTCCAGCAACCATCCCGGGGCGGCCGGGGGCAGGGGGGGATTCGGAGGCCTGTTCGGCGGAGGCTCCCCGGGATACTCACACTCTGACCTGGCCGGTGTACCGCGTGAGTATGGCGGGTCAAACCGGGCGAGATATCACGGCTATTCACCAAGGGGCGAAATCTCAGGCACAGAACGAATGGAAACTCTCCCTATAAACAGTGATCCCTGACCGGCTAATCTCACCCCAAATCTAACACTCGCCCTGAATTCTCACCCGAAATCTAACACTCGCCCTGAATTCTCACCCGAAATCTAACACTCGCCCTGAATTCTCACCCCAAATCCAACACTCGCCCTGAATTCTCACCCCAAATCCAACACTCGCCCTGAATTCTCACCCCAAATCCAACACTCGCCCTGAATTCTCACCCCAAATCCAACACTCGCCCTGAATTCTCACCCCAAATCCAACACTCGCCCTGAATTCTCACCCCAAATCCAACACTCGCCCTGAATTCTCACCCCAAATCCAACACTCGCCCTGAATTCTCACCCCAAATCCAACACTCGCCCTGAATTCTCACCCCAAATCCAACACTCGCCCTGAATTCTCACCCCAAATCCAACACTCGCCCTGAATTCTCACCCCAAATCCAACACTCGCCCTGAATTCTCACCCCAAATCCGACACTCGCCCTGAATTCTCACCCCAAATCCGACACTCGCCCTGAATTCTCACCCCAAATCCGACACTCGCCCTGAATTCTCACCCCAAATCCGACACTCGCCCTGAATTCTCACCCCAAATCCGACACTCGCCCTGAATTCTCACCCCAAATCCGACACTCGCCCTGAATTCTCACCCCAAATCCGACACTCGCCCTGAATTCTCACCCCAAATCCGACACTCGCCCTGAATTCTCACCCCAAATCCGACACTCGCCCTGAATTCTCACCCCAAATCCGACACTCGCCCTGAATTCTCACCCCAAATCCGACACTCGCCCTGAATTCTCACCCCAAATCCGACACTCGCCCTGAATTCTCACCCCAAATCCGACACTCGCCCTGAATTCTCACCCCAAATCCGACACTCGCCCTGAATTCTCACCCCAAATCCGACACTCGCCCTGAATTCTCACCCCAAATCCGACACTCGCCCTGAATTCTCACCCCAAATCCGACACTCGCCCTGAATTCTCACCCCAAATCCGACACTCGCCCTGAATTCTCACCCCAAATCCGACACTCGCCCTGAATTCTCACCCCAAATCCGACACTCGCCCTGAATTCTCACCCCAAATCCGACACTCGCCCTGAATTCTCACCCCAAATCCGACACTCGCCCTGAATTCTCACCCCAAATCCGACACTCGCCCTGAATTCTCACCCCAAATCCGACACTCGCCCTGAATTCTCACCCCAAATCCGACACTCGCCCTGAATTCTCACCCCAAATCCGACACTCGCCCTGAATTCTCACCCCAAATCCGACACTCGCCCGGAACTCTCACCCCAAATCCGACACTCGCCCGGAACTCTCACCCCAAATCCGACACTCGCCCGGAACTCTCACCCCAAACCCGACACTCGCCCGGAACTCTCACCCCAAACCCGACACTCGCCCGGAACTCTCACCCCAAACCCGACACTCGCCCGGAACTCTCACCCCAAACCCGACACTCGCCCGGAACTCTCACCCCAAACCCGACACTCGCCCGGAACTCTCACCCCAAACCCGACACTCGCCCGGAACTCTCACCCCAAACCCGACACTCGCCCGGAACTCTCACCCCAAACCCGACACTCGCCCGGAACTCTCACCCCAAACCCGACACTCGCCCGGAACTCTCACCCCAAACCCGACACTCGCCCGGAACTCTCACCCCAAACCCGACACTCGCCCGGAACTCTCACCCCAAACCCGACACTCGCCCGGAACTCTCACCCCAAACCCGACACTCGCCCGGAACTCTCACCCCAAACCCGACACTCGCCCGGAACTCTCACCCCAAACCCGACACTCGCCCGGAACTCAGGTGCAGGGAATGAGACCTTCATCGGCCCACATACCTAGTTAACACATCAAGATAAAGTATTCAGGAATTGGAAATTAATTTAGTTGTTCATAACTAAATGTGTAAAGAAAAAACATGGCTGATTTGGATAAACATAAGAAAATGTAGAGAATACTTTCAGGGTTATTTACTATTATATAGCTTTGTGTCCAGCTATTTGATGTTTGGAGTTGGTTTTGAATTTAGTACCATAGACACTTCCTCTCTCATTCTCATCCTATAAAGGAGTGAGGTTTTTAAGTGGGATATATTTTTTTTTAATTACCCGAGATGATCCCCTTAAGCATTTATTTTAGGGACATCTATGGTCCCTTTGGCTTAGCATTAGGCCCAGTGAATCAGCCTCTTAATCTTTATTTGCTTGTTCTATTTTCACAGATTAATATTAAAATGCAAAGTGGATTCGGTCATAATTAGTCGAGTAATTCCGTGATATTTTTCTTCTTTTCAGTAACGGGAATGAGTCCTCTTTCACCCTACTTAAATGTGGATCCAAGATATTTAGTACAGGTAAGAATGTAGGCGCTATGTAAAGTGAACGTGCCATGACAGATATGTTTGCAATTTTGTAACCATCTGGCTTTACTCTGTTATGCAATTAAGTCTTCCTTCCCTTGAATACTATTGGTGTCACTGTCACATCCAACCCTGATTCAAAATGGATATTTCATAAAGATAAAATCTGTATTAAATACTTTCATAAACATTCTAAGGATCTACTAAGACAAAGTATTTTTCTTACACTAGACAAATGTTGGAGCTAATTTTTGTGAAATGAAAACCTCTGCTGTCTCTAGTGGCGATTAAGTGGAAAATATAGTGCTTTCCTATGGGGATTTTGTTACTTGAGACACAACTCTTTTGAGGTAGCATATTATTTCCCTTTTGACTTCAGGCACACTCTATACAACTAAGCACATTGTGGTCCAGACCCACCCCAGTGTATATAGTGGTTATGGTACACTTATTTGTACATTTATTTTCTATTGGGATCATGTTTTCAATGATACCCGCAATTAAAGAATTTTAGACTATTATTTAAAGCAGGACTCTCTTTTTTGGCGCTCCTGAAGCTTCTTATCCAAGGATCACGCCCATCTCCTTTATCTGTGTATAAATACAAGGGTTATCCCCTTTCGAGTTCTGTAGACACACTCTATTTCCCCTTGCTGGGAACCCCAGCACCTTTGGTGCCTTCTTTTTCCTGGTTACAAAAGTTGCCTAACCACCCGGAGGTCCCTCTAGTGGCTGTCTGGTGGACTGCCACTAGATGTGGTTACCCTTCCAGGTAATTTATATAATGCACACTACTCAAACACACTGCATTATATACACACACTGCATTCACTATACACACACTGCATTATATAAACGCACTACACAAGCACACTGTATATAATGCAGTGTGTTTGTGTAATGTGTGTATATAATGCAGTGTGTTTGTGTAATGTGTGTATATAATGCAGTTTGTGTAGTGTGTGTGTGTGTATATAATGCAGTTTGTGTAGTGTGTGTGTATATATAATGCAGTTTGTGTAGTGTGTGTGTGTATATAATGCAGTTTGTGTAGTGTGTGTGTGTGTGTATATAATGCAGTTTGTGTAGTGTGTGTGTGTGTATATAATGCAGTTTGTGTAGTGTGTGTGTGTGTATATAATGCAGTTTGTGTAGTGTGTGTGTGTGTATATAATGCAGTTTGTGTAGTGTGTGTGTGTGTATATAATGCAGTTTGTGTAGTGTGTGTGTGTGTGTATATAATGCAGTTTGTGTAGTGTGTGTGTGTGTGTATATAATGCAGTTTGTGTAGTGTGTGTGTATAATGCAGTTTGTGTAGTGTGTGTGTGTATAATGCAGTTTGTGTAGTGTGTGTGTGTATAATGCAGTTTGTGTAGTGTGTGTGTGTATAATGCAGTTTGTGTAGTGTGTGTGTGTATAATGCAGTTTGTGTAGTGTGTGTGTGTGTATATAATGCAGTTTGTGTAGTGTGTGTGTATATAATGCAGTTTGTGTAGTGTGTGTGTGTATATAATGCAGTTTGTGTAGTGTGTGTGTGTATATAATGCAGTTTGTGTAGTGTGTGTGTGTGTGTGTGTGTATAATGCAGTTTGTGTAGTGTGTGTGTGTGTATATAATGCAGTTTGTGTAGTGTGTGTGTGTGTATATAATGCAGTTTGTGTAGTGTGTGTATATAATGCAGTTTGTGTAGTGTGTGTGTGTGTGTATAATGCAGTTTGTGTAGTGTGTGTGTGTATAATGCAGTTTGTGTAGTGTGTGTGTGTGTGTATATAATGCAGTTTGTGTAGTGTGTGTGTATATAATGCAGTTTGTGTAGTGTGTGTGTGTATATAATGCAGTTTGTGTAGTGTGTGTGTGTATATAATGCAGTTTGTGTAGTGTGTGTGTGTATATAATGCAGTTTGTGTAGTGTGTGTGTGTATATAATGCAGTTTGTGTAGTGTGTGTGTATATAATGCAGTTTGTGTAGTGTGTGTGTATATAATGCAGTTTGTGTAGTGTGTGTGTATATAATGCAGTTTGTGTAGTGTGTGTGTGTGTGTGTGTGTATATAATGCAGTTTGTGTAGTGTGTGTGTGTGTGTGTGTGTATATAATGCAGTTTGTGTAGTGTGTGTGTGTGTGTGTGTGTATATAATGCAGTTTGTGTAGTGTGTGTGTGTGTGTATATAATGCAGTTTGTGTAGTGTGTGTGTGTGTGTATATAATGCAGTTTGTGTAGTGTGTGTGTGTGTGTATATAATGCAGTTTGTGTAGTGTGTGTGTGTATATAATGCAGTTTGTGTAGTGTGTGTGTGTGTGTATATAATGCAGTTTGTGTAGTGTGTGTGTGTGTGTATATAATGCAGTTTGTGTAGTGTGTGTGTGTATATAATGCAGTTTGTGTAGTGTGTGTGTGTATATAATGCAGTTTGTGTAGTGTGTGTGTGTGTGTGTATAATGCAGTTTGTGTAGTGTGTGTGTGTGTGTATAATGCAGTTTGTGTAGTGTGTGTGTATAATGCAGTCTGTGTAGTGTGTGTATATAATGCAGTTTGTGTAGTGTGTGTGTGTGTATAATGCAGTTTGTGTAGTGTGTGTGTGTATAATGCAGTTTGTGTAGTGTGTGTGTGTGTGTATATAATGCAGTTTGTGTAGTGTGTGTGTGTGTATATATAATGCAGTTTGTGTAGTGTGTGTGTGTATATAATGCAGTTTGTGTAGTGTGTGTGTGTATATAATGCAGTTTGTGTAGTGTGTGTGTGTATATAATGCAGTTTGTGTAGTGTGTGTGTGTGTGTATAATGCAGTTTGTGTAGTGTGTGTGTGTATATAATGTAGTGTGTGTGTGTGTGTGTATAATGCAGTCTGTGTAGTGTGTGTGTGTGTATAATGCAGTCTGTGTAGTGTGTGTGTATATAATGCAGTCTGTGTAGTGTGTGTGTATATAATGCAGTCTGTGTAGTGTGTGTGTATATAATGCAGTCTGTGTAGTGTGTGTGTGTATATAATGCAGTCTGTGTAGTGTGTGTGTCTATATAATGCAGTCTGTGTAGTGTGTGTGTATATATAATGCAGTGTGTGTGTATATAATGCAGTTTGTGTAGTGTGTGTGTGTATATAATGTAGTGTGTGTGTGTGTATATAATGCAGTTTGTGTGGTGTGTGTGTGTGTGTATATAATGCACACTACACAAACACACTGCGTTATATACACACTGCATTCACTATACACACACTGCATTATATAAACGCACTACACAAGCACACTGTATATAATGTAGTGTGTATATAATGCAGTTTGTGTAGTGTGTGTGTGTGTGTGTGTGTGTATTTTGATATATATATATAAATTTTTATTTTTCATTTTAAAATTTCATCCATATACACACTTATAGAAATAGGTTTGAAATGTTACCGTAAACTAAATATTATACATATTTACATATTTTTAGCAAAGCCATATTTCCTACGTTTATACATTAACTACAATCAAAAAACAGAAAGTTACATACATTATCCGCTTACTTACAGTTGCACATATTGCTTCTACCTAAGAGTGGTTATCATGGGGGGCAGGAGGGGGGTTTTGAGTTTTAAGACTAAGATATCTATTCCAAGGGGCCCAGATCTCCGAATTTCTCTCTGGATATCTTGTTAATTGCTATCCCTGCTTCCATCCTACATTGATAATCCACTTGTATACAAATATCTTGCCATAATAACGGACCCATACTTCTCCAGTTTCTAGCCATAACTATTTTGCCATAAAGATGTGAATCATAAGGATTTTTAATTTTATATTGACTTTTGGCATGTCTAAATGGAACAGGAACGTTTGAGCCGTAATAACCGTTTGAACCTTCAGAATAGAATCTACCAGATCCGATAAAGTTTTCTTCATAGGTTTCAACTCCTCGCAGTCCCACCAGATGTTGGAGAATGAGCCCAGTTCCCTACCGCATCTCCAACAATCTGGTAGAAGTGTGGGTTGAAATCTATGAAGGCGAGTGGGCACCAGGTACCAACGATATACAAGTTTAAAGTACACTTCCCGTATATTTACCCCATGTATATATCTTTTTACTAATTGTAGGCCCAAAATCCAATCTTCAACCGGGAATGAAAAATTGAGTTCTTGTGTCGTGTGTGTGTGTATATATAATGCAGTGTGTGTATATATAATGCAGTGTGTGTGTGTGTGTATATAATGCAGTTTGTGTAGTGTGTGTGTATATAATGCACACTGCACAAACACACTGCATTATATAATGCACAAGCACACTGCATTATATAATACACATTGCATTATATCATGCACACTGCACAAACACACTGCATTATATCATGCACACTGCACAAACACACTGCATTATATCATGCACACTGCACAAACACACTGCATTATATCATGCACACTGCACAAACACACTGCATTATATCATGCACACTGCACAAACACACTGCATTATATCATGCACACTGCACAAACACACTGCATTATATCATGCACACTGCACAAACACACTGCATTATATCATGCACACTGCACAAACACACTGCATTATATCATGCACACTGCACAAACACACTGCATTATATCATGCACACTGCACAAACACACTGCATTATATCATGCACACTGCACAAACACACTGCATTATATCATGCACACTGCACAAACACACTGCATTATATCATGCACACTGCACAAACACACTGCATTATATCATGCACACTGCACAAACACACTGCATTATATCATGCACACTGCACAAACACACTGCATTATATCATGCACACTGCACAAACACACTGCATTATATCATGCACACTGCACAAACACACTGCATTATATCATGCACACTGCACAAACACACTGCATTATATCATGCACACTGCACAAACACACTGCATTATATCATGCACACTGCACAAACACACTGCATTATATCATGCACACTGCACAAACACACTGCATTATATCATGCACACTGCACAAACACACTGCATTATATCATGCACACTGCACAAACACACTGCATTATATCATGCACACTGCACAAACACACTGCATTATATCATGCACACTGCATTATATATACACACTGCATTATATATGCACACTGCATTATATATGCACACTGCACAAACACACTGCATTCACTATACGCGCACAAACACACTGCATTCACTATACGCGCACAAACACACTGCATTCACTATACGCACACTAAACACACTGCATTCACTATACGCACACTAAACACACTGCATTCACTATACGCACACTAAACACACTGCATTCACTATACGCACACTAAACACACTGCATTCACTATACGCACACTAAACACACTGCATTCACTATACGCACACTAAACACACTGCATTCACTATACGCACACTAAACACACTGCATTCACTATACGCACACTAAACACACTGCATTCACTATACGCACACTAAACACACTGCATTCACTATACGCACACTAAACACACTGCATTCACTATACGCACACTAAACACACTGCATTCACTATACGCACACTAAACACACTGCATTCACTATACGCACACTAAACACACTGCATTCACTATACGCACACTACACAAACAGACACAGCTCCCCTGTCTAAACACACTGCATCCACTACAGGTGGCATGTATAATTTGTGCATTTACCTATAGAAATTGTTTATTTTTTCAAAATGGTAAATGTACAGAATATCGGTAAGTTATCGGCTATCGGCCTGAAAGTTCACAGATTATCGGCATCGACTCAAAAAAAAAATATTGGTCGATCCCTTCTTGTAAAGCTAGCATTGTATTTGATATGGTATAATGCAGGCAATTTTAGAACTGGACCAATTGCAAAGACGCAAGCATTAAACAACAATCCGGAAACTCGTAGTCTAGATTTTCTGACCAGTACTTTAGAGGGACACTTTAGACACCCAGACCACTTCAGCTCATTGAATGGTCTGGGTGCATAGTCCCAGGACCCTCAACTCTCCAAAGATAATTATTGCAGCTTTTAATAAACTGCAATAATTAGCTTTGAGGATTAACTCCACCACTAGTGGCTGTCTTGGGGCACTATAGTTTTCCTTTAATGTCATGGCAAGCAGAACACAGATGTAGTGCCTGCGTGTCCACCACAAGAGGGCATTGTGTAGTAGGGAATTGTTCTGCTGCTTATGCAACATTGGTGTAAACTTGTTTTTTATAGTTGTCATTACATTTCCAATATATAGATTCACTTTAAAGGGAGCACATGCCCAGCTGTGATCATTCCATAGATTACGATGCCTATTTATTTTTAAAGTTGCAGATAAGACTATCCCTCATTGTAAATGGGAGAATGACGGGAAGCAGCGCTTTCAACTGAAGTTCTTGGTTCTAATAGAGCAATATGAAAAATAGGGACAAAACCCAAATATAGTGTAGTATTTTAGGGTATTAAATATGGCAAATAAAAAAGATTGCACTTACACTTTTCTGGAGTTTAAGATCAACTCCAGATCACTGCGCCTGGACGGTGCCAACCCGCATCTGTGGATATGTAGATGGTCCTGTATAAGGTGGTGTCTTTAGGCCACTGGTTAGCAATGTAAGGTCAGCAGCGGTAGTAGCGATGTATTCTGGTATGCCAGTAGCTAGTGCTCCAGTAAGAATTTTTTTTTTTTTTTAAATAGTGCTCTCTGTAATGTTAAAATAATCAATAAATGGAGATATACTCGCAAAGGAAGAGCAAATAAGTATTGCTCAATCCTAAACGGCATAGGTGATATGTTCCCCACCAAGGAATATATTCAGTCCTCCATGTAAAACCCTCAAGCATGCAGATAAGAAAATCCAAAAATGAATAATAAAAAATAATAATTTTATTAATAAACTAAATTATAACATCAAAAATTAGCTAGCTTATTTTTTAATCAATGCCCCCCTTAGAGTGGGTGTGAAATGAATAAGAGAAGAAGACTGTAATTATTTGAAGGGGGAAATATATTTACCTGCTTTTTTTTTTTTTCAGCCTGCAGTTTGAGGCAACTGTCATTCGAAGCTAAAGCTTTTCAATGAGACAGACACTGAGTAGTCTCAGTGATACATGTCCCTTTAAGTGTGAATAAAATGTCTGAGTGCATGTTTTTCGCATGCATATATATATATATATATATATATATATATATATATATATATATATATATATATATATATATATATAATTTGTATTTTTAGCATTTAAATTCGTCTTTGGTAGTTAACGCTAACATTATGCTTGTGCAAACTCCAACCGTACACCTTTCCTAATCTTGTCCCCAACCTAAATCCTACACTATCTAACGTCCTAACAGAGTTAAAGCCCAGGTTTTCTGTGAGGTAATGGCATGTCCTAATATCATGAAGGGGTTAAATATATGGGGATATTTTGGGCACCTGCTTTAACCCCTTAAGGACCAAACTTCTGGAATAAAAGGGAATCATGACATGTCACACGTCATGTGTCCTTAAGGGGTTAAAGAATGTTAAGAGAAAAATTGCATAGGCCGCTGTAAAAAGACAATGTAGGGACTATTTTGTCTCAGTATTTTTCCTCCACCCAACATTTTCAATTTCCAGACACTGGGCGGAGCTAGAAGTGTCCACCTCCTCCTCCCCACCCCCCGAGCCGTTACGTTTCTGTCTACCGAGCTTTCCACAGTGTTTAGGGGGCAGAGAAGTATATTGCAATAGATAATTAATAAATATGGTAAATGCTTCCTGATTCAATATGAAATCTGTCTGCCATTTTCCAGTTAAAGAGATACTCCAAACACTTTAATTTTAATGATTGCAAATCGATTAATACTGTTGGATGCAGGAGTTGAGTCCAGTCTAGGTGCTCCTGGGAAATAGAAGATGCTGTGAAAATAAATGGGAGGAAACCAATCAGTGGGCATTCTGTTAAACACAAGAGAAACCTTGTGTGTCGTGCCATTGTTAATCAATTCTTAAAAGCTGTTTGTATGTTTTTTCCTTCTAGGATACAGATGAATTTATTTTACCTACAGGTGCAAGCAAGACGCGGGGGAGGTTTGAACTAGCATTTTTTACCATTGGTGGCTGCTGTATATCAGGTTTGTAACTGACGAGACCAAGCTCTTTTAATAAGCAATTAGAATAAAGTAATTTTTATGTATCATTGATGCCTTAAAGTCTAAATAAAAATAAGTATTTGTGAAAACGTAAACTTGTGACGGGAAGTGCTTTTTTGTTTACAGGTAGGTTATACTATTTCTACAAAAAAAACAATACTTAATGTAGCTACAGGTACTCGAGTGCAGTCTGAAATAATGTACTTTCACATGGTAGAATTTGTAAGATTACCAAAACTTAGTTTGACTGTGAACAGCACTATCTCGCACTAAGACAAAGGTTTTATGATCAATTTCTTCCCTTGTGGGTTCAGGGAATGGCTTCATGCGAGTACAAAATGAATTCATGATCAGGCATCCCATTCTCTCTAGAATAATGAATAGCGTAGCATAATGGCCGGCATGTACTGTCTGCCGATTGAACCGCAATGGTGGGGGTTTATTAGTTACCCAAATTAAAACTATTGTTCTCTGTGATGCAAAGGGAAGACAAATCACCATTCCATATATTATCGAATGCAAATGTGGGTTTGGTTTGACTGTGTGTTACGAAATAAAAGAATATTCATGTGTGTGTTCCCAGCGGTAGTCAGCTGTCCAGTGCTTGCCCATGCCTGCGATTGTGTTACACTACTGGGAGATAAAAGCGCTGCCGCTGCATGCATGGTGCCACAGTTGCCGTTCTGGTGGCTTTAGGCGCCTGTATCAGGTAGAGCTGTGCTTCCTCGAGAGTGCGCTGAACATGCGTTTTGGCTGTTTAGTGCTAGTCTGGAAGCTCACAAGCAATTCTTGTTATTCATGGTGGTTATGTTTACCTCAGCTAGACTTCCATGAGTTCAGTTATTTATTTACTTCTGTTTGAGGGCCTGTAGAGAGATGAGTGGGCAGGTGTATCTTTTTGCATATGTTGTGGTTGCAAAGGATTCCCTTCCCCGTAGTATTGTAGCTCCTTCCAGAGTATGCTCAACACTGTCATTTATACACAGACACCCAGCATGGAGTCCCTAGTCACAGTACAATAATCCCGCCCTGATGCCTCTGTGTCTGGGAGATAGTTGCTGCTCACTAAATTATCTCTCAGATACAGAAAGCACAGCAGAAAAATATACATGAGCCCAACACATTATACATCCCTGGATAGCTCTGATCTGAGCGCCCATGTTGACAAAAAATAGCTCCCGGATCAATGAAAAGATGACAAAACGCTACCGGGGTAATGTTTTGACCGACCGCACATGTGGTCCATGCCCAAAAGAGTTCCAGAGCGATTAGTGCTTTGGCCGGTCATATATCGGGAGCTCTTGTGGGCGAATAAAGGGGCGTTTCTCCTTGCTCCCAGGGAGCGATTGTTCCTCACAATCTGAGGCACTTTTACTTCAAAAAGCACTCTTGTAGCTGGTATGGAAGTAGGGGGAAACCGTGAAAGTGGAACTAGCCAGACCGGAGTACCAGATGAGTTGCACATAAGTCCCGCTACAGTCTTTGTGGCTTTCTGGACTCCGGTTACTGTCATGAAGAGTGCTTCAGGGCAGTTGGTTTGGATTGGAAGTTGCAGGGAACCAGGAGTAGTGAGAATAGTCCTTTTGGCTTACAAAATAAAGTCAACAAAATTAGGATGATTTGTCACACATATATTTGCATAAAAGTAAGAACTTGTAACATTTTAGAGGTTCACGTTTCCTAGAAAGAATATTTTTTTAAACGCTTCCTGGAGAGTCAGAGCATTGCTGCGGATTATCGTAAATGCAAAACACTGGTTGCAAAGGGACTTGTGGTCTGCAGCCACAGAAGGTGCAAACCTAGAGTTGCACCCACCAGACTATCAGGGAACAACAGATATGTGCCCTCTCCGTGGCAATATAGATAGATATGGAGAGACATAAATGAATGTATAGATAGAATTTTTAATTTTTTTTTTTTAAAGAAAGCAATATTTCCTATATGAAGATCCTGGAAACACCTCTCCACACACATTCCACATCAAATCGCCACACATACACATCCCTGCTAGCAACCCTATACGCACTACCACAGCGCACTCTGCACATAAAAGTACTACAAGCAACAGACATAGCCACAAACACTGCACACACATACACTATATACCGACATAACACACAGCACTCTTAAAAACACACAAATACTCACAAAACAGCCACCACACCCCTACATAAAACATTTGGAATTCTTCAACGTATGTAGACCTTACCTAGAAAAAGGAAATTAGGGGCGCAACGTTAAGGGACATCAATCCAGCACTAACGAAAGGTTGCTTTCCCCTGTTCTATATTAGTGTCAATTTCAAGTTGCTTCACAGAAGTAATCTAGCTAATTGCAACTAATAGAATTTCTTTCCTGAAACAAGGTGTGCTGGACATTCATATCTTGGTTGATTATTTGACTCTCGGGCAGGATGAAGGTCCGTGCTTCTCTGTTAGGGTTCAGGTCACCCAAGAGGATCTGAGCGTGTGCAGTAATAGATTTTTTTTTTTTTTTTTTTTTTTGTTTGTTTCAATACCATAGAATTATCACCACCTTTATTTATACTACTATATTTATACTATAAATATCTGTAGGCAAGAACAAATCAATCTGCTCTCCCTGCATTAGGGAAAATGTTAAAATGAAAGCGAAGATCCTCTATCCCACACAGAGAAGCAAATATATGCATTTTTTTCTTATCACTTTAAAAGACCACTGCATGCACTAAATGAAGGTTTTATTGTCCGAGGTGGTCTTGGACGCTGCCTTTATGTATGAGGTTAAAATGTTAAAGAAGGTTTTAACCCCAAATCCTGTTTGTTTTCAGTATGGAGTTTGGAGATCTAACGGTTGATTGTCTTTTTCCGTTTACCAGGCGCTGCATTTGGTGCATTGAATGGTTTGCGACTTGGGTTTAAAGAAACTCAGAATATGTCATGGTCCAAACCCAAAAATGTTCAGTAAGTATAGAATTTTAACATCAAGGAACAAACGCAACAGACTGTGTCTAATAATATACAAATGATAAATACACTTAGAGAGAAAAACATGTCTAAGGAGCACAGCCCCAAATACTCCTTATCTCAAAATAATTCAAAACAAAATGTAGAATTAGTATAGACCTGTCTCACTGGTGCATACAGTGTGTTATGATCACAAAATGGAAGTTGTAGCTGCTAATCATGCAGCTGCCAGATGGTGGCAGTATATACATATTAGTTACAAGCATTGAGACCTTTTTTGAAAACCTTTTAAAATAAATATATATCTTTTGGATATTTTAAGCATTTAAGACTCATGTTGTCATGTTTAATGATATTTTGAGTAAAATGTTTTATAGTGTTACTTAATTTTGTACCAATTCATTAAAATCTTTTAATTCATTAAAAGCTTTTTTCTTTTTCTTTTTTTTTTTATTCTTTATTTTTGTTGTGCTTTGTATGGTGCACAACTCACCTTAAGACATGTCATCGACAGTGTAATCATGGTCAAGGCATTGTAACAAAACATATCAGTTATACAGCACAATCTCACTTGAACAGTCTCGTGATGTCTCAGGAGGGGCTCTGGGGGCCTTAGGTAGTCGGAAGCAATGATCCATTTTGACTTGTTTTGCCTGTTTCAGGGGAAGGAGTGTGGCAAGGAGTCTCCAGATAAAATGGGGTAGTTCTCCAGCAGTTATAGTCTCAGGAACTCCCCTAATCCTCACATTTCTAGCCTTCATCTTGTCCTCCATATTAGCCATGCGGTTGAGCATATCCTCATTGCTCTTCTGCAGTGCGTTAAGGGCTGTATCTGTGGCTGTTTGAGCCACTTTCGCTGTGTTCCTTTCATCCTCCATTCTGGTAATCCTGTCAGCAAGGATGGACGCCTCTTCCCTCACCCCAGCCACATCCGCTTGGAACATGGCCTTTATTCCATGTAAAATGGCTTTGATGTCTGCCTTGGTCGAGGGGGCAGTATCTCCCTCCTTTGAGGGCTGGTGAGTGGCAGCAAGTACCTCTGGGAAGGTGGATAGCTCCTCCGGGAAGCTCTCTGCATCAGAGGAGTCCGAGGTGGCGGCGGCCGCCGGCATCATCTTTGCTGGTGCGGGCTTGGCCGGTTGCTGTAGGAGCATGCCGATATCTCGGGTTCCCGGGCTCCTATCGGTCTGGTTTTTTGGTGTGCTTCCTCATCGTGCGGGGTGCAGGTAGGTCCTCAACTTGGGCACCGACTGTGAGTTTTTCGGCAGATTGCGGACTTTAGCAGGGCTCTCGTTCCGGAGCTCCTGCAGCGTGCGTCCGGCTCGGTCGGCAGTTGGCTCTGCCCCCCTGCATTTTTAATCTTTATAAAAAGCTGTTAAATCTGGGGAAACAAGCAGCAGACCCTTTAGTATTAAAAATGATTTCCTTTCTATTCTTTTAAGTTTAGATTTTAACTGCATAGGATTCCAGTTGCATCTGTCGTGACTACCATGCTTTGGTGTCCCCTTAAAGAATTTCAAATGTAATCTAAATATTGTGGTAGCCAATTTACTGTGACATTTATAAATGAAAATCTATTCAACTGAACCTTCTTGTTTGTTACTACTATGCCATCGGTGTGAACAAGCAACTGTCCACCAATTCTGTGTGAAACCGCTTTCAAGCAGGCTTGACCACATACACGCCATATTGCTACTACTACACTCAATGCATAAGCATTGCCAATTTTGTCCATAGTTGGATCGCATTCATTTGCGGAGATTGTAATATGATCAGCTCAACCAATCAGTGCCATCCAAATTTGGATGTAGTAGTTATTTAAGTGGAAGTGGGACTTCTGCATTAGCAGTACAGTAAGCAATGGGCTGGGCCACTGGTGACCTTTAATTTGTTTCAAACTTCTTAAAAACAATAGGTAGCAAGGATTCTAAGCAGTTTGATAAAATTCCCTTATAATAGCAGTTATATTCATTATTGTTAACGCACCGTCCTATTCTGCAGGCCTGTGACGTGGGTAACCAAAGCATATTAAGGTGTTCAAAAAAAGTATTTGATGTTCGCCGTGTTCAAACAAGTGTATGTTTAAAAACCCAGTGGTAGTCTGCTATCCTGTCTGTAACGGTGTCTGTGATAGCGTTTTACTGCTGGGAGATAAAGGCACTGCCACCACATACTTGGTGCCACTGTCCCCGTTCTGGTGGCATGTGACACTTGTATTTGGTAGTGTCGTGTTTCCTCGAGAGTGCGCTGGACTTGTGTAGTTTGGTGCTAGTCTGGAAGCTTACATGTATTCTCATGTAAATTAATTTAAATTGTGACCATTCTAAACGTAATTTCTTAATGACTAGCAATATGTGGATCGCCAAACAAATGTTTTAATTCTTTAGTAGTTGATGATCGGTTTAAAAAGAAAAGGGCTCTTTCCTGTTTCAAGTATTCAAAGAGACTGTCAGGGTGACATTAATTGTGTAACAAGTTCTGTGATTAGGGAGACCTGTTTGTTAAATGATGTACTTTCCTATGTGTGCTTTTCTGTGTATGTGTGATCTTTGAAAACCAGATACCATAGCTGTGAGTGAGACGTGCTACTTAGCAGCACACCAGACACTGGAACTGTAAACCACAGGTCATAAATAGTGCAGGAAACACAGGCGGTATACTAAAATGTTCTGTTACTCATTACTCAGCAGGCTTTTTGCTTTAGCTTCTGGCCTGGAAAATATACGCTGGCTGGCCAGCTGTGGCCATGTTTGACAAAGACCTGCAATCTTGCCAAGTCCCAATTGTGATTGCTAAAAAATATCCTGAGCGAGCATGCAACAAACACAGCATGCCTTAATTAAGGTACTAATAATCTGTTCTTTTGTTTAGGATTTTGAACATGGTAACAAAACAAGGAGCATTGTGGGCCAACACATTGGGATCTGTAGGTAAGTTTCCTGTTAGCATTGGTTCCCAGCAGTAGTCAGCTGTCCGGTGCTTGCCAATGCCTGTGATAGTGTTACATTGCTGGGAGATCAAGACACTGCCATACACTGCTTTCAGGTACTGTTGCTGTTCTTGTAACATGTACCGCAGGCAATAGGCATGTCATGCTTCCTTAACAATGTGCCAAATGCCTGCATTGGCTTTTCTGGTGCTATTCTGGAAGCACACAGGATTTTGTTTAACTATATGCCTGTATGTGCATTTTATAAATCAATTTAAAGATTTGCTCCACGAACACTTCAGTGATTTAAAGTGGTCATGGTGCTTGGAGTCTGTATGCTATGCATTTTGATATGGAGTTTATCCCCCTCTACTGCTGCTAATGTCATTGTGGTGTCATCAGCCAGCCTGGAAATAGAGATCTCGACTGACTGTCATTTCTGTGCAACTTTCATTAGCGAAGAGTGGTCAGCCAATGAATAGCTTGACCATGTCACCAGGAAGTAGCGGGAACCCAGGTGTGGTAAACTGTTGCTGACCACTGCATAATCACTCCAGTGGGCAGCAGCAGTTACAATGCTTGGAGTAACCCTTTAATATGACAGCCCTGGAACACATTCAGTCGTGGAGTTTTCACTAAACTGAGTTGTTGAGAATTGACCAGGGTATTTCAGATTTTGGAAAAGAATAACCAAGTTAGAAGAATCCTTAAGCTTGGCTATTTTGGCAAACTATTACCAATGACCATACAAGGCAATGTTGGAATATACAAAGTGGAGGAAATTAAATGTTTTTTTTTATTTATTTTTTAATTCTAAATGTATGTTGCTGTGATTGACCTGTTGCCTGCAATTTTTTTAGAGCCTCCGCTTACCTGCCAAATGCACCGTGTCTTTTCTAGTATCAAGGGTTAAACCTTGACCCGTTTGGAAGAGGTTGAACAGCTTAGGTGTGATTTAGATAAAGGCCCTCCTGTGACATGTTGCTTGTTTATCCAGCTGTGTTTGCTTAGAGCTGTGGATGTAACAGTGATGTAACCAGGATGTTCTATCCATGGCCCCTGGGTTAGTATTGCTTAAATAAAATATTGGCTAGTTTCTGTGCCAGTACATAACTTACAAACTGTGGAAAGCATCCTGGTTACCCTTTCGTAGGGTTATGGTTAGGAGATGTTGCTTATTTTTCTACACTCACTCTGCACATCAAGCTGGGAACACTGAGACATTAGGGGAAACCTGTTTTTTCGTGTTATGTTGGACTTCTTACAACTTGAGATGTGCAGGTCATGCGCAACAGTAATTTTTCTACTCTTTAAGGGTTATTAACTGAAGTGTGAGTCCAAAGTAAACTTAAAGGACCACTATAGTGCCAGGAAAACTCTTGTTTTCCTGGCACTATATAGGGTTTTAAGGTCCGTTCCACTCCCGCTAGGCTGAAGGGGTTAAAACACTTGCCTTTCTCCAGCGCCGGGCAACTCTCCTCCTCCTGTCAACGTCAGCGCCGAATGTGCATGCGGGGCAAGAGCCGCGCGTGCATTCAAACAGTCCATAGGAAAGCATTTCTCAATGCTTTTCTATGGACGTCTAGCAGCTGTCAATGAGACATCCACTAGAGGCTGGATTAACCCTAGTGTAAACATAGCAGTTTCTCTGAAACTGTTTACAGCTGCAGGGTTAACACTAGAGGGACTTGGCACCCATTGAGCTAAAGTGCTCTGGGTGCCTATAGTGGTGCTTTAATATATTAGGTTGAATTAGCTAAACCTGGAAGAATTCTCAGCCAGTTGGGTTTTTATTTCAGTTTTTTTGCCCAAGAAAATCCAACATTAAAATCTTTAATAAATAACCATTGCAGTGACCGGACAATCACTCTGCCACAATTTCCCCACACAAGTTGTTCAGTGCTATATGTGGCCAAAGGGAAATCACTGCTTCCATATTGCTTTACCAGCTGTAGAGCTAGCAATTAAGATATCATTGCTTTAGTGCGTATTGGGTAACGTGTAAAAATTTTATGTTTGCAATAACTTTACTTTTTTTTGGTTGTTGTTGTTTTTTTTTTTTTATGTAGCTTTACTGTATAGTGCATTTGGGGTTATCATAGAGAAGACCCGGGGAGCAGAAGATGATCTCAACACCGTAGCAGCTGGCACAATGACTGGGATGCTGTACAAATCTACAGGTACTGAATTATTTTACAATGGGTTAGAATAGGGAGCAGGCAATTTACTATATAATCTATTAAATGTGTTCCTTAGGTCATTCTGGGAGTTTTTACAAATCACCTTCACTGCGTGGTAGATTTTCCTCGATGTCTCCAAATAGTTTGGGCAGATCTGGTCTGCGCAAGTAACTGGATATTTTGTCTTTTTGCCCAATGAAATCCATCAGTAAGACATGCCACCCTACTGGTTATGGAGCTAAGATTGATAGTTGCAGGTTTCTTCCTTGCCGTTACTGGTTTAAAGAAATATATACATATGGCTTCAAGCCCCACTTTATACAGTGATGGGGTGCGCTTTAATGTGTTCTTTTTGCCAGCAGTAGTCAGCTATCCAGCGCTTTCCCATGCCTGTGATCGTGTTACACTGCTGGCAGATTAAAGCATTACCACTGGATGCTGGCTGTCATTGTCATCGTTCTGGTGACATTTGGCACTAGTGTTAGGTGATGCTGTGCTTCTTGAAAGTGCGCTGATCCCTAGCGTCCTAGCTGTTTTGGCGTTTAGTCTGGAAGTGCACATCTATTGACTATTTCTAAGATCGTTTGTTCCATATTTAAGTAATCAATAAGTCCTTCGTAGATATGGCCTTTATACAAAATAACACACTTGGGCACAGGTGATTTGACAAGGAAAATGCAAAATGTTTGTTTTTTTTCTTGTTTTTTAGAGTGAATATTTGTAGCACATTATTGATTCCTACATAAATAGAAGATGTAAAAAGAATTTTGTAGTATAACCATTCACAAGCATTTTAATAATAAGTACATTTATTTATTTAATGCTCAGCACGCCTCCGTCTTGCATCACATCCTTTGGTTGGACCATTTAACTGGCTCAGAGCGCATGTGCACTCTGAGCCGGCAATTGAAAGCGAGGGAGGATGGAACAAATACAAATATTGGATTGGATAGAGACGAGGGAGGGTTGCAATCTCAGTAAAATACAAGATTCACCTTTGCAATGCGGACTGACAACACATGTAAAATATGCACAGAATTAACATTGGGCAGCTGGTCACATGTGCCCTGACCCACAGTTGCCAATAACTCTGCAGTGTTTCAATCATTGCAGGCTCCTACCACTATCACCATTTCAAAAAGCAGACATGGTCAAGGTGGTCGTTCATATTCTCATGTGTTTCTTTTTAATTTAGGGAAATCGTGGAACACGGTCTTAAGTGCCAGGTGGTGATTTTTAATGTTAAAGGGATACTGTAGTGCCAGAATACAAAGCTGTATTCCTGGCACTACCGATTCCTCTGCCACACGCCCCCTCCTACCTAAGTAAGTAAAGGGTTAAAACCCCTTTACTTACCTTATCCCAGCGCTGATATCCCTTGGCGCTGGTTGGAAGCTCCGTCCCCTCCTCCGTCACGCTACGAGCGGGGTTTAATGCGCAATGTTTCTTTACCAATGCAGCACTAAGTGCAAAATGGTCACAGCACCCAGACCAATTCAGTGAGCTGAAGTAGTCTGGGTGCCTACAGTGTCCCTTTAAAGTAGACTGTACAACAAAAGTCAGTAGAAAGCAGATCTCTGGCTGTTACAGAACTGCTTTAACTCCCATGATGCTTTGCCAGCATTCGGGCTAGTCTACATGACTGAATATTCCCCCTAGCATTTTGTTTACATCACTTTTATATTTTTCTCAGCAGCAGTAATTTTCATATTGGTGGATATATGGAATAATTATAACACCAACTATGATAGACAGAGGTCAGTGCAATAGATATAACAAAGCAATATCTAGTCCGAAATGGCTGCCATCTGTGTTGCCAATTTGTAGTATCTGGTATATACTCCAGTAATATTCTGTAACCACCATTTTTATTTTTACATGTTGGGACCATGTCAAATCAAATGATTCATGCTCCATCTATGTTTTCGTATGTTACACCATTTTTCTCTCACAGCAATGTGGCAATCCAGTGTCTCATTAGTTGTTTCACAAGTTCTTTGGAATCCACAATGGAAATTCTGTAACTATAATCTTATGCACCACCCTTTATAGTAACTCTGTTTATTACTCTTCTTACAATAAACCTGTCTTCACTGTTGCCTTTTCATGGCTTAGCCAACAGCAGAGCTGATATACTCTGACTGTAGGAGCAATGTTAAACGCTTTTACAACAATTAACCATCCAATTCAAACACCACCTGACATGTTTATGGCTTTTACAGAAACACAGGATAAGGTAATGCTATGTGCAATTTTAGCAAAAATAAAATCGTGCATATTGTTCAGCATTTTCCTTAAGTATGTATGTGCGAAGGTGAACTGGCCTGTATTAGTCAATGCAAACAGGACCTTTGTCTCGTGTCAATCACAGTGCTTGATCTATCCAGTTTAAATTCTTACCATGCACAATCTGGTCTGTGTACAAAAATTTCTGTTTAAGTGCCAAAACTGGCTGATTTGTATACATGCTTCTAACAATTTAGTCAATTTATTTACAAAAACATTTTTGCATCTGGATCATTTTCCCCCCCTAATTCTGATTCACTCTCTTTGTCGTTTTCACTCAACTATGGTCATTTCTTTAGCCTGACACTTTAAGCACCAGAACCGCTACAGCTTAATACGGTGCTTTTGGTACAGAGAGACCGCATTGTTGAGGCTGCAGGAGTTTTTCCGAAAAGGCAGTGTTTACATTCTTAGGTTACATTTAATGACTGTCATGGTGACAACCACAAAGTCACTTCCTGGTGCAGTTCTGCGATTTGTGCAGGATTTATGTTCGGCATCCTCACTCTCTGAAGACGCTGGTCGCTCCAGATAGAGATTCTCGAGCCTGTGCCTCTCTATGAAGAGATGTTGACTAGCACAGCATGGTAATTTCCATGCATGCAGTGTCACCCCTGTTTGGAAGCATTGGATTGGACTAATGATCTCAGCATGAGCGGCACCTGCACTGAAACTGGTACAGCGAAAATGAGTAAAAAATGCTTTGACTTTTCCGAATGGGTCCATACATCTAAACTGGTAGTGAAACAACATTGTATTTCTACTGTTAGTGTTTCTCTAACCGTGTTTCTTTAAAGAGTTACACCAACCTCCATGATCACTTCTGCTTTTAGAAATGTTTGTGGTGGTAGGCATTGACTTGAGCAGGCTAGATGTTAAAGGGACACTATAGTCATCAAAACAACTTTAGCTTAATGAAGCAGTATTGGTGTATAGATCATGTCCCTTCTGTTTTACTGCTCAATTCTCTGCCATTTAGGAGCTAAAACACTTTTTTTATGCACCCTAGTCACACCTCCCTGCATGTGACTTACACAGCCTTCCTAAACACTTCCTGTAAAGAGCCATCTAATGTTTAAACTTCCTTTATTGCAAATTAGTTTACTTTAAAATTTCTTATCTCCTACATTAATAGCTTGCTAGACCCTGCAAGAGTCTCTTGTGTGTCATTAAAGTTCGATTTAGAGGGCAGGAGATAAAAAAAACTTTTAAAGCAAGTTACAACTGAACTAAAAGTGAAACCATTTTATTTTTTTTCATGCAGGCTGTGTGAGTCAGGGGAGGTGTGGCTAGGACTATATGGACAGAAACAACAGTGATTTAACTCCTAAATGATAGTGAATTGAGCACTGAAACTTCAGAGGCATGATCTATACACCAAAACTGCTTCATTAAGCTAAAGTTGTTTTGGTAACTATAGTGTCCCTTTAATTCTGTGCAAAAATTAGCTCTGTCATCAGCGCAGGCTGCCAACAGATGTTATCAGCTTCTACTATGGCAACCTTTGCTGGAAGCACACATACAAGGTAAGCCTAGAGTGATTTGCTGTGATGTTGGACAGGAATCACATCCAGTGCAGGATTCCAGTTACGTTTTATCTATCATAAGGAGATTTTTTTTATTTTTATTTTTAAATTAAAGAAATGGCAGTCCTCAAGCTACAATGCCCAGTAGGACATTTTAAAATAAACGTATCATAATGAAAGGGTTGGTGTTACCCATTAAATGTTTTCATTTCTAATACACCTCTAGGCAGTGGACTCCGTTCTACACTACAGATAAAATTTTAAAGGAAGGTATTGTTTTCTGTTAATCTGCTTTTTGTGCAAGATTGGAATCAATGTTTCCGTAAGCACTCTTCTGTTTTAAGATTAAACTGTTCAGTTTTCATAAGATAATAAATTCAGAAATAAAGACTCATCGCACCAAACTTTATTTTCACATTCGGATTCTTGCGTGAGAAAGCTTGTTAGTGGCTTCTTGTTTGGTTTTTGGTCAGTTATTCATTATTTGCTTTTCACACTGGATTGTTCTCGCTGTGACAAATTTATCCTGAAAAATGTATTTTGTGGGGGTTTTTTTTGTTTTTTTTTCCCAAAATGTATGTAACACTATTTTAGTCTGGGTTACGACAAGGATTTTTTGGGCTACTTGACATCTGTAAACAGGCTTAGAATAACTTAAACAGTAAACCCGAGAAGACAGGTAAACAGACTGTCTAATCCCATCCATCACAAGGAGAAATGTTTGTTCTCCGTGGCTGTCTGTCACAGAATGTTAAGTCAGCACAATTGTTCCTGAACTTCGGCCTCGTGGGCTGTGCATCTCTTTACTCTCCAGATAAGGGAGGAAACCCTGTCTGAGCACATTCGGGTCTGTTGACATAGGAATGTAAGCCTGTGATAGCTGGGTATACAAGGCGTTGCCTTTTAAGAGAAGTGGGAGCTAAATGAAGTCCAGAATTTCATTTTCTGCCTAGCAACTGTGTATTTTCCAGTGTGCTTAATTGTCAGCAGTCTAGGAAAGCAGGGTCTGCAATGGCTGTGATTTTAAAAATGCTGTGCTCATTGAAAAACACTGCCTGTTTCAGTACCTGCTGTGACAGGTTTAACGTCCATAGAGACACTCCAGACATGCATTTCGTCTTGATTTTGTGTGTGTGTTTTTGTTTTTGTTTTTTATTATAAAGAGAGCCAGAAACCTTTCTTTAGCTTCCATTAGTTCCACACTGCTAGAGCTAGCCTGCCTGTCTACCTTCTCAATGAAGTTGTATTACGTTATTAGAATAATTTGGCTAACTTACGTATAAAACGTGATCTCATTTTTTTCCCCTTATACCTTTTTCTGTTTATGAAAATATCTGGTAATTTCCCAATTTTTTTTCTGGGTGTGTTACTTATTTTCAATGCATAGTTTATGTTGGATATTAGGATAATTTTGCATAGCACTGCCTTTGGTTGGTTTGGAGGATTTTTCATTTGATTTTTGTTTACACTGTGATACAACTGTAATTGACAGAATTGTTTTGCCAGTAAATATATAATGTATGTACCTTCATAGTTGCTCATGTTGTCAGAGAGCATTATTGTTGCAATGTTTGCAAGTTCTCTTGGCATTAGCTTATTTTTTGATCTGTGTGTCTGTAAACCTTTAGTGCATTAGTGGAATCTACACTCCTCAATCAAATACTGATATTTCTCCCTTATGTGCTAACTCACTATGCCCGAGTGTCAGCATGTTTAGGCTCCTTGCCAAGTACTTTCAAAGACAATTATTGCTGAATTGATTTAGGGATTGATTCAATTGGAAGTAGGAACTCGTAGTCAAAGGTGCTGGTAGTCTGTATCCCGATGCCTCATTTATTTTCATGTTAGGGCTTCATTCCATTTTCAGTGGCTCCCCTGGTGTACGAACAGTTATCGACTTTGTAATCGAATACAATTCCCTTGAGAAATATAAAGCTGTGACCTACACACTTTAATTTTATTTTCACCTGTATGCAATTTTCTCACAAATGTACAATTTTATCAACTACTGTTATATTTTGTAGTTTGTTTTTTTCAGTAACGTTTTTAATTTAGTCCAGGAAGATGATTGCATGATCTCCTAAAGAGAGATTTTCAGAGTTTAACTTTTTATTTAATGTCATGCACTATTAACCACTAACTCTTTGTGAATACATATATAATATTTGGACATTTTATTTCACAGCTGGATTGCGAGGTGTTGCTCGAGGAGGTCTTGCCGGCTTGGCTCTTGCGAGCACTTACGCACTGTATAATAACTGGCAGCACATTAAAGGTTCTTCAACACGGATGTCCTTATAAGACCAACATTTTGACCGGCATAGAAAAGAAACATTCTGTGTATCTTTCGTATGGACTGTAGCTTACGTTTGCTATCCTGGACTTTTTATCCTTGTGGTTATTTTTTTTTTCCATTTTTTTTATTTGCCTCTGGATCACTGGGAGACGGCATTATTCATGAAAAGACCATCAAACATTTACTTAACAGAACGAGGAAAGTTCCCGGGCAGACAGCGTCTAAAGTGTGTATTGACAGTCTCCAGCATAAACAAGGCAAAGGCTGGAATATTTTGTCATTAATAAAAGGCAAAGGAAATATATTTAAGTATATTTAATGGCAGTCAAATCTATTTAATAATTTGATGTATTCAATGTAATCAAAGAACTTCTGCACTTTTTAGCTGAATTAAAATGAGCAATTTCAGCTAAACTACTATGATTTTGTTTGTTTTATCCCCCTCTTCGATTTAGGTTAGAACACAAAAATTCTAACATTTAAGGATAAATAGTTATTAACTTTGTAATTTTCTTCCCACCCCTTGTCTGAACTAAATTAATAGTTTTTGCTTAAAT
Source organism: Pelobates fuscus (assembly GCF_036172605.1). Lineage (NCBI taxonomy): Eukaryota > Metazoa > Chordata > Amphibia > Anura > Pelobatidae > Pelobates > Pelobates fuscus. The sequence goes on from NC_086326.1 coordinate 128,731,574, forward strand.
TGTTCAATTTGTAAATGTATGATAGTTAAAGCTATATACAAATATTATAGAAACTGTTGTCCTGATGCTTCATTTTTTTTTCCTGTTGAGAACTTAAAAAACCCTTAAGGACCAAACTTCTGGAATAAAAGGGAATCATGACATATCATGTGTCCTTAAGGGGTTAAATGCATTTAAAACGCAGACCATTCAAAAAGCCATTAACTTGGTATCTGCATTCCGCAAGTAAAACCAAAACTATGGTGTTCTGGGTTACATCCTCAAATGACAAGCACAACCATAACTCCATAAAGGTGCCACGTCCTCAAATGACCATCATCTCATCTCAATCTACAAAGCATGTATAGGGATGAACACTGCGACAGCTGCAACATATTCTGGAAATGTTCATGTACCATATAAAACCAAAACATGGGTAATTTTTCACTTACACACTTGGTAGCACATTGCAGACAGTTTTTGTCTTCTCTAGAAGGCAGGCCTGTCTTTATTGGGTCAGCATTGACCTCTCCTCCATTGATCCCATACAGTAACTTCTTGTTAAACCATGGTGGAGGTTCCTGATGTGACGCTTAAACCCGTAAACTAGTCTTTATTAAGGATCAAGCAGTTAAGGGCTTAAGTGAAAAATATCTAAATATTTGTACATTACTAGTGTTCACATGTACGGTGAGATCTTAACCACATTTGTACAGCATTATTTGTTGGAGGTCGAACACCAAAGCATAACTACGGGATCCCAGTTACATCCTTTGCTTTTAAAGCATTCTTCTATCTTCCTACCTTAGGATTGTCCACAACAAAAGGCTCTATGGTTTCTAATTTTTACCCTCCTGTTACAAATGGGACTTTAGAATTCAAGCACTGTTAATGCATTTTGAGATGAAGGTGTTATAGTACCACTAAAGTTTTTCACCTCACTGCTCCTTCAAACCTCTACCCACCCCCCTTCCCTCTCTTTCCCATCATTTGAAATACATTTGATTAGCCTCTTCAAACCCTTCTCTGCTAACATTGCCGTTATTTATCTTGCTCCTTGCTTGGATTCCCTCTCCTCTTCCTTGACCACTTTGCTGCCTGGCTACCCTACTTCCTCTCTGAATATTCCATCCCTAATCCCAAGGGACTTGACCTCTGCAGCCTCTAAACTACTTTCAATTACTTCCTCCCTCGGGCTATCACAGTGGGCTAATTCTCCCACCAATGTAGCTGGCAATACCCTCAACCTCATTTTCTCTTATGCATGTACAGTAATATCTGCAACACCCAAATTCCTCTCTCTGATCACCACCTCGTTTGCTCTCAAATCCCTAACAATCTCTGCCCAACCCCCCTCAACTTAATTTTATTGACTCTCAGCAGCTGTCAGCCGATGTTAATTCACAACTGCTTTCCTTCCCTCACTCGCCATCTCCACATATAACACTGCCCTCACCTTTGCCTTGAACGTTGCAGCCCTGCTCCAATCATGCACCTCGAGGAGGGCATGCCCCCAACTGTGGCATACTAAATCAACACGCTACCTGCAAAGATGCTCCCGTTGTGCTGAACTCTTCTGGAGGAAGTCTCGCACCCAGACAGACTTTCTCCATTATACATATTGTGTTCATACAGCGCAGCCCTTGCCCTCACCAAACGTCATACTTTTGCTCTCTCATTAGTTCATGCTACCGCAATCCCAGGCGTCTCTGACACCTACTAACTCTCTTCTTTGCCCTGCTGTGGCCACCCCCCAAACTAACCTTACAGTCGATAGCTACTTTACCGTCAAGATTGAACAGCTAAGGAAAGAATTCTCCCCACCTTGCCGTTATCTTTCTCAACCACACGTTGATCATGCCTTTCCTACCCTTCAGACTTTCTCCCCAGCTATTGAACAAGAGGTGGCTGCGCTTCTCCTTTCCTATCGCCCCATCACTTGCCCGCTCAATCCGGTCCCATCTCGCCTTATCAGATCTCTCCCCCCATGCCTTCCTTAACACACATCTTCAACTGCTGTCTCTTCTCTCACCTTGACCCTCTTCAATATGGCTTCCTCCCTCTCCACTCTTCTGAGACTGCTCTTATCAAAGTTTCTAACGACCTCATTGCAACTAAATCCAAAGGCCAGTACTCCATACTAATTCTTCTTGGCCTCTCTGCTGCCTTTGACACAGTTGATCATGCTCTCCTTCAAACTCTTCAATCACTCGGTCTCTGTGACTCTGTCCCCTCGTGGTTTTCCTCCTATCTCTCCCAACGCTCATTCAGTGTCTCCTTTTCTAATGATACCTCCTCCCTTCATCCTGTCTCAGTTGGAGTCCAAGCCTCTGTACTTGTTCCCCTTCTATTTTCTCTTTATACTGCCTCTTTTGGCAAACTTATTACCTCATTTGGATTCCACTATTACCTGTATGCTGATGACACCCAGATATCTCTCTTCCCTGCCGTCCTGCTAAGTGTCACTGCTTGCCTTTCTTCCATCTCTGACTGGATGTCCTGCTTTCTGAAACTCAATCTCTCTAAAACTGCTTGTCTTTCCTCATCTTTCGCTCTCCCTTCAAGTTAGTGGTATCCACATAAGTCTATCCTTGCAAGCGCGCTGTTTTGGCGTCATACTTGATTCTGGCCTCACCTTTGAGCCTGACATCCAGTATGTTGCCAAATCCTGTAGTCCACATCCGCCCCTTTCTTATGCAAGATGTTGTCAAGGAGCTTGTCCATGCTCTAGTACTTTCCCGCATGAATTATTGTAACACTCTCCTAATTGGTGTTCCCAAAAGCCGTATTGCCCTGCTAGTCTGTCATGAATGCTGCCGCCAGACTGATTTTCCTCTCTAGATGGCTCTTATATCTCTCCCCAATCCATAGGTATGCCCCCTTCTTGGTCTCTCCGCTCTGCCCGTGACCACCTCCTCTCCGCTGCCTGCACCTGTACGCCCAACTCATGCTTGCAGGACTTCTCACGGACGGCTCCCTTCCTGTGGAATAGCCTGCCTACCGCCATCAGACTCTCCCCCAGTCTTCAATCATTTAAGAAGTGCCTTCAAACCCATCTCTTTAGGAAAGCTTATGGCCTCCCATACTAACCTCTACCTCACATACCTGTCTCTTGCTCTCCTAAAGGGCAGCACTCTACTCTCTTCTCCAGCTCTGCCTCACTCCCACCTTATTTGATTGCTATTTCCTGTCCTAATTTGTTTTATACCCCACCTCCTATAGACGTTTGAGCAGGGTCCTCTTCAACCTATCGTTCCTGTAAGTTTTCTTGTAATTGTCCTATTTATTGTTAAATTCCCCCCCACCCCCTCATAATATTGTAAAGCGCTACGGAATCTGTTGGCGCTATATAAATGGCAATAATGGCTCCATAGAGGTGCCACAAATAAGCTTTGATGTTTAAAAGAACACTATAGTCCCCTAAAGTACTTTAGCTAAATAAAGCAGTTTTAGTGTATAGATCATTCCCCTGCAATTTCACTGCTCAATTCACTGTCATTTAGGAGTTAAATAACTGTTTCTGTTTATGCAGCCCTAGCCACACCTCCCCTGGCTATGATTGACAGAGCCTGCATGAAAAAAAAACTGGTTTCACTTTCAAACAGTAATTTACCTTAAATAATTGTATCTCAATCTCTAAATTGAACTTTAATCACATACAGGAGGCTCTTGCAGGGTCTAGCAAGCTATTAACATAGCAGGGGATAAGAAAATCTTTATTAAACAGAACTTGCAATAAAGAAAGCCTAAATAGGGCTCTCTTTACAGGAAGTGTTTATGGAAGGCTGTGCATATCACATGCAGGGAGGTGTGACCAGGGTTCATAAACAAATGGATTTAACTCCTAAAGGGCAGAGGATTGAGCAGTGAGCCTGCAGGGGCATGTTCTATACACCAAAACTGCTTCATTAAGCTAAAGTTGTTCAGGTGACTATAGTGTCCCTTTAAATAGATGTCTTATACAATAAAAGTAGCTCTAAGAAATCTCTGTTAAAACATGGTTAGTTTTGCTTCTTGCAGGATAAATGTCTGTGTATATGCGCTGTTCACATTTGTGGACTTGTTAGTTGTAATATGCTGTCATTTCTGGATCACTGCCTTGGTAGGTAAAATGATGGACAAAATTAGAGGTTTATGCACATTTAAAAAAAATTTTTTTAATTATATTCAAATAAAAATGTATCTGGATGTCCACCCTATGGAGCACTATTTTGAGTGCCTTTTGAAAAAAATTAGTCCTGATTTTCTTTGTATCCACTTTTTGTTTGTCCATTGAATGCAGTGCTTTCCTATAAGCTGTTGCATCACATGACCGGGTTTTACTCTGTCACTCCAGTTTAAGCAACTCTACAAAACTGCAATGTTTTTTACATGCAGGGATAAAATAACCGGACCACTGCAACCAGACCACTTTATTGAGCGATCTGGGTAACTTTACTGGTCCTTTAAAAGCTTTAAAAGACTTTGAGGAAATTTACAACCATAAAGCATGGATGAACCGCTTGTTTTTGTTTAAGGAACCAAAATAAGTAACCGGGTTCGGTTTCATTGGTGGGTGTCATTTTACCTCTTGATTATACGAAGCGAACCAATGATCCACAGGTTTGGAGTATATTGTCAACATCAGTAAATCGGGAAGAATATAATTAGAAATATATAATAAAGTGTGTCAAACACTATGGGGAACAATAAACCTTCACATATGTAAATCTTTTTTATATCTTTTTATTAGTCATGGATTAATTTCTAATTCAATATACTTGTATAGAGCGCAAATCAAACCTAGGCCCTATCCAAATACTTTGACTACACTTTATATACACTGCTCAAAAAAATAAAGGGAACATTTAACACAATGTAACTCCAAGTCAATCACACTTCTGTGAAATCAAACTGTCCACTTAGGAAGCAACACTGAGTGACAATCAATTTCACATGCTGTTGTGCAAATGGGATAGACAACAGGTGCAAAGTATAGGCAATTAGCAAGACACCCCCAATAAAGGAGTGGTTCTGCAGGTGGTGACCACAGACCACTTCTCAGTTCCTATGCTTCCTGGCTGATGTCTTGGTCACTTTTGAATGCTGGCGGTGCTTTCACTCTAGTGGTAGCATGAGACGGAGTCTGCAACCCACACAAGTGGCTCAGGTAGTGCAGCTCATCCAGGATGGCACATCAATGCGAGCTGTGGAAAGAAGGTTTGCTGTGTCTGTCAGCGTAGTGTCCAGAGCATGGAGGCGCTACCAGGAGACAGGCCAGTACATCAGGAGACCTGGAAGAGGCTGTAGGAGGGCAACAACCCAGCAGCAGGACCGCTACCTCCGCCTTTGTGCAAGGAGGAACAGGAGGAGCACTGCCAGAGCCCTGTAAAATGACCTCCAGCAGGCCACAAATGTGCATGTGTCTGCTCAAACGGTCAGAAACAGACTCCATGAGGGCCTGATGTCCACAGGTGGGGGTCGTGCTTACAGCCCAACACTGTGCAGGACGTTTGGCATTTGCCAGAGAGCACCAAGATTGGCAAATTCGCCACTGGTGCCCTGTGCTCTTCACAGATGAAAGCAGGTTCACTCTGAGCACGTGACAGAGTCTGGAGACGCCGTGGAGAACGTTCTGCTGCCTGCAACATCCTCGAGCATGACCGGTTTGGCAGTGGGTCAGTAATGGTGTGGGGTGGCATTTCTTTGGGGGGCCGCAGAGCCCTGCATGTGCTCGCCAGAGGTAGCCTGACTGCCATTAGGTACCAAGATGAGATCCTCAGACCCTTTGTGAGACCATGTGCTGGTGCGGTTGGCCCTGGGTTCCTCCTAATGCAAGACAATGCTAGACCTCATGTGGCTGGAGTGTGTCAGCAGTTCCTGCAAGACGAAGGCATTGATGCTATGGACTGGCCGGCCCGTTCCCCAGACCTGAATCCAATTGAGCACATCTGGGACATCATGTCTCGCTCCATCCACCATTGCACCACAGACTGTCCAGGAGTTGGCAGATGCTTTAGTCCAGGTCTGGGAGGAGAACCCTCAGGAGACCATCCACCACCTCATCAGGAGCATGCACAGGCGTTGTAGGGAGGTCATACAGGCACGTGGAGGCCACACACACTACTGAGACTCATTTTGACGTGTTTTAAGGACATTACATCAAAGTTGGATCAGCCTGTAGTGTGTTTTTCCACTTTAATTTTGAGTGTGACTCCAAATTCAGACCTCCATGGGTTGTAAAATGTGATTTCCATTTTTTAATTTTTGTGTGATTTTGTTGTCAGCACATTCAACTATGTAAAGAACAAAGTATTTCAGAAGAATATTTAATTCATTCAGATCTAGGATGTGTTATTTTTGTGTTCCCTTTATTTTTTGAGCAGTGTAGTTGCCATACATAATCCGTATCCATATTTAGCTCAAATATGTGGTTGTCATTTCGCAGCCCCTGGCAAGGGAAAATACAGCTGTGGCAAGTAGAAACTGACTGATTAAATGTGCCACGGACCCACTAGGCTTGCCGTGGCAAGCAACTATTTTGCATATCTTGTAGCATTGGATGTGAAATTTTGAGCCCCGTTGTAGATATGGAATAAATAGGGAAGCCAGGTCATCATTCATTTGAGGAGGTTGTCCCTTCTCAGCAGAAAGGACAGGAAATATGACTGTGAAACCTGTATAGATAGTACTGTCACTCCCTATCAGGCAGTTTTTAGCAGGCCTAGGTTTTATATTGTGCTGACCAGGCCAATATTTGTTTGTTCATGAAGTTCAAAACAACGACTAGAGGCGACTCCCTGCTTGTTCCTTTTTAGTGTTCAGGAATCTACCTTAAACTCTCCCTGAGACGATAACGGTTCATTGAGTGCTTAAGGAAGCTGCTAGTTTAAATAGATTAGGTTGTTTGTAAAATAAAAATTTCCAGTGGAACATAGGCTTGGAGCAGTTTATCTGCCTTTGTTCTGGATATTTTTTTTTCCTTCTGCATCAGGTAAGTGTATCAGCAGTTTAGATTACTGGCTAATTTCTGCAGCCCCTAATATTTCGATTGTGGCTTTTTTTTTTTTTTCTTCTTCTTCTTTCATTCCTGGCGTATAAATGGAAATGAGTCGGACTTTATGCAGTAAATTTCATTTTTCACAGTAAACAAAAGTAAAAGTGTACACACACATGCTTTTGGGAGTGATGGGGTTGACTCCAAGAGAGCACCTGTCAGGTGACTAAAGGACGAGTCTACTAGAGTAGTCCCAGAAGATTGGAAGTTAGCGAATGTTGCACCCATTCACAAGAAAGGTAGTAGGGAGGAGTCGGGCAACTATAGGCCAGTAAGCCTTACTTCAGTAGTGGGGAAAGTGATGGAAACCATGTTAAAAGATAGGATTGTTGAACATCTAAAAACACATGGATTTCAAGATCAGAGACAACATGGGTTTACTTCAGGGAGATCATGCCAAACTAATCTTATTGATTTTTTTATTGGGTAACTAAAATTATAGATCAGGGTGGTGCAGTAGACATTGCTTACCTAGATTTCAGTAAGGCTTTTGACACTGTTGGACATAGAAGGCTTATCAATAAACTGCAATCTTTGAGTTTGGATTCCAATATTGTTATTATTATTATTATTTTATTATTTATATAGCGCCAACAAATTCCGTAGCGCTGTACAATGGGTGGACTAACAGACACATAATTGAGATCAGACCACTGGACGTACAGGAACAGAGGGGGTTGAGGGCCCTGCTCAATGAGCTTACATGCTAGAGGGATGGGTTAGGCAGTGGCTGAGTGACAGGCAACAGAGGGTTGTAGTCAATGGAGTATATACGAAGCATGGGCTTGTCACCAGTGGAGTACCTCAGGGATCTGTACTAGGGCCCATTCTCTTTAATGTTTTTATTAGTGATATTGCAGAAGGTCTTGATGGTAAGGTATTTTACCTGATGGTTTTTGCTGATGATACAAAAATATGTAATACAGTTGATGTTCCAGGAGGGATAAGCCAAATGGCAAATGATTTAGGTAAACTGACATTTAATGTGGATAAATGCAAGATAATGCACCTTGGACGTAAAAACCCAAGGGCAGATTACAGAATATTTGATAGAGTCCTAACCTCAACATCTGAGGAAAGGGATTTAGGGTGATTATTTCTGATGACTTAAAGGTAGGCAGCCAATGTAATAGAGCAGCAGGAAATGCTAGCAGAATGCTTGGTTGTATAGGGAGAGGTATTAGCAGTAGAAAGAGGGAAGTGCTCATGCTATTGTACAGAACACTGGTGAGACCTCACTTGGAGTATTGTACGCAGTACTGGTGACCGTATCTCCAGAAGGATATTGCTACTTTAGAGAGAGTTCAGAGAAGGGCTACTAAACTGGTTCATGGATTGCATGATGAAACTTACAAGGAAAGGTTAAAGGATCTTAACATGTATAGCTTGGAGGAAAGACAAGACAGGGGGGATATGATAGAAACATTTAAATACATAAAGGGAATTAACACATTAAAGAAGGAGACTATATTTAAAAGTAGAAAAACTACCACAAGAGGGCAAAGTCTTAAATTAGAGGGGCAAAGGTTTAAAAATATTTCAGGAAGTATTACTTTACTGAGAGGGTAGTGGGTGAATGGAATAGCCTTCCAGCTGACGTGGTAAATAGGCATAAGGCTATTCTAGCTATAATATAAGGCCAGGGACTAATGAAAGTATTTAGAAAATTGGGCAGACTAGATGGGCCGAATGGTTCTTATCTGCCGTCACATTCTATGTTTACGCCTGTGCACAAGACCTGGCCAGAATGTGACTGAGGATATTATCCAAAGATACATGGCATCGATTTACTGGCACCTGGGTTTTTAGCGCAATGCAGGCCTCCTTCACATAGTGGAATGTTTATTACAGTACAGCATGTAATGATCATTATACATTCTGTGTATTGCCTTTTGTGAAGACATAGCCACAGAATGTGATATATAAATGAGCTGGTGTAATATCCTAGTCCCAAAAGATGAAAATGCACTTTAAATGGGCAAGTAACTAGTGGGGGTTCTGCTCCACTTTTAAGCATGTTTGCCTACAGTTGTGCTCAAAGGTTTGCATACTCTGGCAGCAATTGTAAAATTTTGGCATTGATTTTGAAAATATGGCTGATCATGCAAAAAAATGTCTTGTTGAAGGATAGTGATTATATTTAGCCATTTATTATCACATAGTTGTTAGGCTCCTTTTTGAATCATAATGATAACAGAAATCACCCAAATGGCCCTGATCAAAAGTTCACACACCCTTGAATGTTAGGTCATGTTACAGAAACACACAAGACCTCACATACAGGTTAAAAGGGCATTTAAAGGGTAATTTTAAGTTGCAATTAGTGTCTGTGTGGATCTCTTGATACCGAGCCAGGGTCAGGTAGACCAAGAAAGATTTCAGCCACAACTGCCAGAAGAATTGTTCGGGATACAAAGAAAAACCCACAGGCAACCTCAGGAGAAATAGAGTCTGCACTGGAAAAAGATGGTGTGTTTGTTTCAAAGAGCACAATATGACGATACTTGAAAAAAAAATGAGCTGCACAGTTGAGTTGCCAGAAAGAAGCCTTAACTACAACAATGCGCCGAAAAAGCCCAGTTGCAATATGCCCAACAACACCTTGACATCTTGGCTTCTGGCACACTGTAATATGCAGTGATGAGACCAAAATAGAGCCTTGTGGTCAGAACCATAAGCGCTATGTTTGGAGAGGGGTTAACAAGGCCTATGGTGAAAAGAATACCATCCCCACTGTGACGCATGATGGCTTACTGTTTTTGGGGTGTGTGAGCTCTAAAGGCACAGGGAATCTTGTGCAAATCGATGGCAAGATGAATGCAGCATGTTATCAGAAAATACTGGCAGACACTTCACATTCTTCTGCACGAAGGCTGCGCATGGGACACTCTTTGACTTTCCAACATGACAATGACCCTAAGAACAAGGCCAAGTTGACCCTCTAGTGGTTACAGCATCAAAAGGTGAAGGTTCTGGAGCGGCCATCACAGTCTCCTAAACTTAATATCATTGTGCAACTTTTTGGAGATCTCAAACGTGCGGTTCAAGCAAGACAACCAAAGACTCTGCATGACCTGGAGGCCTTTTGCCAAGACAAATGGGCAGCTATACCACCTGCAAGAATTAGGGGCCTCAGAGACAACTATTACAAAACACTGCTCGCTGTCATTGATGCTAAAGGGGGCAATACACTTTTGGTCAGGGCTCATTTCATTTGTTTCCATGTTTTGTTTTATGATTCTGTCATTCTGTTATAACCTACCGTTGAATGTGAATCCCATAAAAGCTGGTGAAAAAAGTAAAAAAAAATTTAAGTTAATACCTTTATATAATATATATATAATGTCATACTAAGTGTATTTTTTTATTATTATATACATATATTAATATAAAAATACACTTAAGAGTAAAATTACACACATATTTATATAATATATATAATAACTATATATTGTATATATATTATAAAAAATTAAAATTAATTAATTAAAAATGTAAATATATATATGTAATTTTTATTCTAACTGTATTTTGATATTAATAGTCCAGTTGGACTGAAACGTCGATGTATGATTTATGGTGAATAAAAGCATCTATACTTTCTACAGACCCCAGAGGGCACTTGTCTTCATTCCTGTAATATGGCTGGAGTTAGCACCAGGGCATTCTAAAGACCAGGGAACTTAAATGCTGGGATCGTGGTTTTTTTTTATCAAAATACACTTAGAATGAATTTATATATATAAATATAATACGAAATATACATATGTCCATATACATAATTACATAAATATACACGTAGACTTCAAATATATAAATATGTATACATATTTAAAATCTACGTGCATATCTATGTAATATTTTTCCATAGTTAAGTAATTTTATTGATTGCAGCTTAGGGGACCTGCCTAACAACCCAGGTCGCAAGTCCAGAGAATTTAATTTTCTAGCCCTATATTTAACACTGTAACTTTCCAAGACACCCTAAAGCCTGTACATGGGGGGTACGGTTTTACTCGGGAGACTTTGCTGAACACAAATATTAGTGTTTCAAAACAGTAAAACATATCACAGCGATGATATTGTCAGTGAAAGTTAAGTTTTTTGCATTTTTCACACTTTCACTGATGATATTGTTGTATTACATTTTTTACTGTTTTGAAACACTAATATTTTTTTCAGCGAAGTCTCCAGAGCATAACAGTACCCCCCATGTACAGGTTGTATAGTGTTTTTAAATGTTACAGGGTCAAATATATAGATGTTTTTTCACATTGAAATTTGCCAGATTGGTTATGTTGCATTTGAGAGCGTATGGTAGCCCATGAATGAGAATTTCCCCCATGATGGCATACCATTTGTAAAAGAAGACAACCCAAGGTATTGCAAATGGGGTATGTTCAGTCTTTTTTGGTAGAGGAGGAATAGGAATACTAACGATACTAGTCTATCCGACCCTGAGGGTACATCGGGCGATTCAGAATCTAGTACCCACGTTCGTTTTTTAGGAAGAGCTCAAGAACGAGACGCGGTAGGAGGAGGAGAAAAAGTAAACAGGAAAGTAGCAGCGTCTGTAACAACCGAGCCCAGGAAGAGATATCCAGGGAGGACGAGACAGCAGACAAGACGCTGGTAATCAATATCTCAAGCAAAATATTGACGTCATCACAAGTAAGTGTCTTAGAAAAAGGGTTTGGGTTTGTACCTACTTACTTTGGTAATAAATTATATACCGATATTGAGATGGAGCGTTTTTTTCGGACGGTTCGTCTAAAGGGATATTTTCATTTACAGGAGTACCAGATGGACCAAGATCGGCAGGGGGTGAAAGCAGAGTCTGCTAAATATGACCGAGCGAAGTGCAGGCCCAAGAGTAGATTTCTCCCTCCCCTGACTAATGCCAGCATTGAGACTTTTGTCAGATCTTGCCAGATGGATATAGACAAAATCCAATGGAAAGGGAAGCATAAATCCAACTTGAATAGGAGTGAGATGTTGACGCTTCGTGAACTGAAAGAGGATAACTCTCTATCGATTAGGCCAGCTGACAAGGGAGGTGCCCTGGTGGTTATGGATACCCAGAAGTATACAGCAGAAATGGACCGGCAACTGTTGAACATGCACCATTATAGGATTCTTGATGGTGATCCAGCAGGTGAGCTATGTGCCATAATAGATGGAATCACTAAGAAGGCCTTGGAGGATGGGTTGATTGAGACGAGAGATTTCAATATTCTTAATGTGGATAACCCTAGGACCCCTTTCATTTACTTGTTGCCCAAGATCCACAAGGACTTGTGGAATCCACCTGGGCGCCCCATTGTCTCTGGGTGTGGGTCGATTTTGCAGCCCTTATCTAAATTTGTGGATATACATTTGCAACCGTTAGTGAATGGGATGCGCTCTTTTGTGCAGGACACTACTGATTTTATTCGCAAGCTTGAAATGATGGGGGATATACCCGATGGTGCCTTGATGTGCACCATGGATGTTAACAGCTTATATACCTCCATACCACATGAGGAAGGTATCGAGGCGGTATTTGGTGCAATGCAGGGTATGGATATGAGCGAGGCATACAGGGGCTTACTTGTTGACCTGTTGTCATTAGTGCTGTATAAGAACTACTTTGTTTTCGAGGGTAAATATTACCTCCAGATACAGGGGACAGCGATGGGGTCCAATGTAGCACCAACATATGCCAATTTATTTATGGCAGCTTTTGAGGATGCTTTTGTATACCGAGACCAGGACTTTACGCGTTACGTGAGATTGTGGCTCAGGTATATAGATGATATTTTCTTTTTTTGGACAGGTAGTGTGGATGATTTAATGGATTTCAAAGAGAGACTTGATGGTTGTTTGGATACCATCTCCTTTACGTTGGAATATGATCTCCATGTGATGCACTTTTTGGATGTGAATTTACAGGTAAGAGATGGTCGTTTATCATTTGATCTTTATCAGAAGCCCACGGATCGGGTTTCGTACCTACATGCGGATTCATTCCACCCGGTTCCATTTATGAAGAACCTACCATATGGCCAGTTTGTCAGGGCACGTAGGATAGTGTCTGATGAAGTTAAATATGACATCAGGGCTGAACAATTGGTAAAAGCATTCTCTGCTAGAGGATACGAGACGGATGTGGTAACGGAATGCAGAGAGAGGGCGAAACTACTCTCTAGGAATACCCTCTTGCAGAAAAGAACTAGGGTTGCCAATAAAGGTATTCCATGTGTGATGACATACTCGACTCATTTTGGCAAGGTGAAACATATCATTAATAAGCATTGGAAGATTTTGCAATCTGATCCTAAACTTCTTCCCTGTTTTAATGAGAGACCTTTGTTTTCATTTAAGCGGCATAAGAGCCTAAGGGACCATTTGATGAAGAACGTTAATCTACAAGGGAAGATGGATACAGCTGACACCTGGCTCTCTGCGATACCGGGTATGTACCGCTGTGGACACTGTATTAACTGCAATGGGGTGATTACGGGAGACCATTTTTCACATCCAAGGATGGGTAGGAGATACCCGATTCGGGAATTCTGTAATTGCCAGTCACAATTTGTGGTATATATGCTCAAGTGCCCGTGTGGATTGGCATATGTGGGTGAAACCACGCGCACGTTCACCACAAGGATTAGGGAACACAAGAGTGGAATACGGACGAATAAGATGCAATATCCGGTGGCCAGACACTTTGCTGAGAAAGGGCATACAGTTTCTCAACTGCGGTATATGATTTTGGAGGTAATTAAACCCAGTACAGGAGGTATTTTGCAAGTGGTCAGGCTTAAACAACGAGAGGTATATTGGATTTATGAGCTGCAGACCTTATATCCTAAGGGTCTGAATGAGGATAAGGATCTATCACCATTTCTATAATCTTGATGAGGTTTTTCTCTGCCTGTGTTTTGTCTGTATCTTTATATTTTGATTTTAATTTTTTATAGATTGATACTGCAGTAACCAGTTGGACCATGATGTTTGTGATATTAGAGTATCGAAGAACACTTAATCAATTGGAATGCATCGTCGCCTACGTCGGATGTTCTTGAGCTATGATTATGATGATTCATCATATATATATATATATACAATTTTGTATTTAATGATTATGTATGTATTGATCATTATTTAGGATCAGGTGTGTACTTATATGGATAATATGGAATAATGATACCCACGACTATGAGAGCTTTTTTGCCATGACTAGTGTTTTTCTGTGGGGTATGTGTTGTCTAGCCATGTGAATCCTATGTGGTTGACATGGGCTTATATGATGTACAGATTGATGAAGTTGATGCAACAATGATTATCTTAATGTAGTATAAATTGATAAAGGATTCTCTAATGATGGTCACCATACTCATAGAAAGATATATTTATGATGTAATTTCTGAATATGTGGTTATATCTTCAAATTGATGATGAATAGCCTCTTCGATATGTGGTTCAAAATGGATTATATTGCTTTATATACAATATGGAAGATTTTTTCATCCCTATATGACTGTGTAAATGATTATAGTAATATATTCAATGGATAATAATTATATTGTTATTAAAATTGCAGGGGATCTGCTAAGTATTATTATTGCCTATCTGGCATCTGCAGGGATCTAATTATCACACATTGGGTGTTTGTGGAATTATAAATTAAAAAGACTTTTTTTGCACATCCCTTTCTGGTGTTTTTTCTTTGGTGTTTTGTCTTATAAGACAGGTGGGAGTTATTTTTAGTATAGGCTCACAGACCTTTTTTTATTTATAAGGTGGATTCTAGATTATTTATATAATTTTTTTTCTCTTTTACTAGACTCCTCTCTTTTTGTGTATGTGTATATGCAATATATGGTTTAAGTAGTGGTATGTGGAGTACAGATATGTATGGAGTATGAGTTATGTGGACTATTTACATTTATTGCTTCAATCTGCATGATAGTTGTCGTCCACGAGAGTGGGCGGTCCTCTAGAGTGATGAGGTATTGCAGTTTGTTGGCTTGGTATTGCGCATGCGCAAATAGATGTTACTTTACGCATGCACGGCAGTTTGCCGTTATGCGCATGCGCGAATGGGAGGTTACTGCACGCATGCACAGTGCTTATTAAAGGGCTGCACATGCGCGAACGGGAGGTTACTGCACGCATGCGCAGTGCTCATTAAAGGGTGCATGCGCAGATTATCGTCGCGCATGGCGGCAACTATGATGACTGTCGAGTATATACAAGTATGGGCGGTCTTGTAGAGTGATGAGGTACTGTAGCTTGTCTGCTTAGTATTGTGCATGCGCAAATAGGAAGTTACTATGTACATGCGCGGCAGTTTGGGGGGGGGGGTGTGACTCGTGTTTCTGTCTGAGGCTTGTAAGGATTTTTGTGGTAATTTATTACTATTATTTTATTGTATCTGCCTTTACTTCTGTTACTTTGTTTATATTTATTTTTTCTTATATGTTTACATTCTGGTACTTTTTTGTACATAATAAAATTTAAATATTTTTTTGGAGATTGTTATGGTGTGCATTCTATATCCTATATACATTTGAATATTTAAAGCACTTGAGGGAGTGCTTATATGGTTTGCACCTGGCTGTTTTTATATTGTTTTGTCTCTCCATGTGCTGTTGATTTGAGAACAGTCTTTTTTGGTAGCCACTTAGTCACAAACACTTGCCAAAGTTAGCGTATGTTTTTTTGCATTTTTAACACACACACAAATATAAATGCTAACTTTGGCCAGTGTTTGTGACTAAGTGGCTACTAAAAAAGATTGGGCATACCCCATATTGAATACCCTGGGTTGTTTACTTTTTAGAAATATATGGTTTGAGTGGGATAAATTACATTGGCCGGCTTCAAAAATGTCCCAATTAGGACATGGGTGGACATGGGTGCATGATGACCAGCTGTGAAAATTCCAAGTTGGAAAACTGGAATGCGCACCCTCCAAATAAAGTCTTTTAGCCCGCATTTAACTCGACACACCTATACATGGGGGGTATCACTGTACTCAGGAGATGTCACATATTGGGGTGTTCTTTGGCAGTAACCCTTAAAGTTCTCAGTACATTTATTCTTAAATGACTATGTGTGTCAAAAAATCACCAATTATTTTTTTTATTTTTTATTTGGCGTAGATTGGTGGTAAAAATGGTTGCATGAAAAGAGTCAAAATACCCCAAGTTTAATAGGTTGTCTTCTTTTAAGGTACAAAAGTTTTTTTTTTGTTTTTTTTTTTACCTCTTTAGCACTGTAGTTTCCCTTTAAACTTATACAACAATTGTGGAACACTATCAATAACATCCAGGTGGGGTGCTGCCTTTAAGAGCACATCTATATGGAATATTGAGCCACGTATTTTGGCTCTAATTAATGTGAGTGGATTTACCACCTTATCTAACAAACGTCACTTTTTTCAGTGCCATCTGCACTATGTGTTTTATATTTTGTTTTACATGTATCCAGGGCCGGCGCCACCTGTAAGGCGACCTAGGCAGCCGCCTAGGGCGCAACTTACCAGGGGGCGCCGGATCCCTGTCCCCGCTGCGCCTCCTCATGCTGCGCCGCCTGAGCGCTTTAACAAGCCCCAGGCGGCGCAGCACTGCTGCACGGAGGGCGGCCGGGTTTGAGTGACCGGCAGGAGGGAAGCGCAGAGCGCTCCCTCCTGCCGGTCTCTCCATGTAGCGTGGCCGGGCGGCGCGGAACGCGGGACAGGAACCTTTGTTTCCTGTACCCGGCCGCCGGCGGAATGACAGGAAGTGCTCACTGAGTGAGCATTTCCGGTCATTCCGCCGGCGGCCGGGTACAGGAAACAGAGGTTCCTGTCCCGCGTTCCGCGCCGCCCGGCCACGCTACATGGGTAGGAGTTGAGGGTAAGGACCACTAAGGGGGGGGGGTTGTAAGGACCACTAAGGGGGGGGGGTTGTAAGGACCACTAAGGGGGGGGTGTTTGTAAGGACCACTAAGGGGGGGTTGTAAGGACCACGGGGGGGGGGGGTTGTAAGGACCACTAAGAAGGGGGGGGGTTGTAAGGACCACTAAGTGGGGGGGTATAAGGACCACTAAGGGGGAGGGGGGTATAAGGACCACTAAGGGGGAGGTGGGGTATAAGGACCACTAAGGGAGGGGGGTATAAGGACCACTAAGGGAGGGGGGGGTATAAGGACCACTAGGGGAGTGATGGGGGGGATAAGGACCACTATGGGAGGGAGGGGGGGATAAGGACCACTATGGGAGGGAGGGGGGATAAGGACCACTATGGGAGGGAGGGGGGATAAGGACCACTATGGGAGGGAGGGGGGATAAGGACCACTATGGGAGGGAGGGGGGGATAAGGACCACTATGGGAGGGAGGGGGGGATAAGGACCACTATGGGAGGGAGGGGGGATAAGGACCACTATGGGAGGGAGGGGGGGATAAGGACCACTATGGGAGGGAGGGAGGGGGGGGGGGATAAGGACCACTATGGGAGGGAGGGGGGGATAAGGACCACTATGGGAGGGAGGGGGGATAAGGACCACTATGGGAGGGAGGGGGGGATAAGGACCACTATGGGGGGGAGGGGGGATAAGGACCACTATGGGAGGGAGGGGGGATAAGGACCACTATGGGAGGGAGGGGGGATAAGGACCACTATGGGAGGGAGGGGGGGATAAGGACCACTATGGGAGGGAGGGGCGGGATAAGGACCCCTATGGGAGGGAAGGGGGGATAAGGACCACTATGGGAGGGAGGGAGGGGGGATAAGGACCACTATGGGAGGTTGGGGGGGATAAGGACCACTAGGGGAGGGGGGATAAGGACCACTAGGGGAGGGGGATAAGGACCAGTAGGGGAGGGGGGATAAGGACCACTAAGGGGGGGAAGGACCACCAAAGGGGGGTAAGGAGGGAGGACTACTAAGGAGAGGGGAGGAGGGTGATTACCACTAAGGGGGTGGGGGGAGTAGGGGAAGGTCTACTAAGGGGTTTGGGAGAGGGAGGACCACTAAGGGGTTTGGGAGAGGGAGGACCACTAAGGAGGGGGGAGTGAGAAGACCACCAAGGGGGACTGCAGAGGGACAGGGGGCCAAGGGAGAGCACTAAGTGACAGAAGGGGAGAACACGGAGGGACAGAAGGGAAGGGGAAATCAATAATTGAGGGGAGAGCACTATGAATTTTTTTTTAAAAAAGAAAGAGCTGTTCCCCTCCCAGTCTCTATCCTACCCCACAAACCCTCTCTTTTACACTACACACATACACAATGCACCCCCCTCACACAGAAACATACAATGCATTCCTACTCACACACAGACACACCCGAAACACACAATGCATCCCTTACGTTCTCTTACATAATTAATGCACCCCTTACAGACACACACTGCATTTAATTACATACAATGCATTCCTACTCACACACACACACACACACACACACCCAGAAACATACAATGCATTCCTTACACGCAAACACACACTACATCCCCTATAAACACACTACATCCCTTACACAAATTGCACACATAAAACATCCCCAACTCATGGATGGGCCATGTAGGTGGATTTATGGGTGGGCATTGTAGGCGTATGCCCCCTGGGGGCCCAGACCTTGAGCTGTGTAAGGGACCCTAAAAAATGGAGCTGCTTCCTGTTCGTTAATTGTTGTGAGCACTGTTAAAAACAGTCTCCAGAGAGCCTCTTCTACACCAGACCTGTGGAGCCAGACTGAGCCCATCATCAGCCTCTTGTCCTCATCTGGTGGTAAGTAGGCAATCCAATATATTATTAGTGGCACTAATCTCTAATTTACCTCACATTAAATGGATACTATAGTCACCAGAAGCACTACAGCATAATGTAGTGGTTCTGGTGTCTATAGCCTGTGCCTGTAGGCTTTTTAATGTAAACACACTGTCTTTTCAGATAAGACACTTTGTGAAGACTGGCGTTGGCCCATATGGCAGAGCATATGGGCGGGGCATTGTGATGTCACATGGTGGGCTGGACATATGGGGGGGCGGCAAATTTTTTTTTGCCTAGGGTGGCAAAAATCCTTGCACCGACCCTGCATGTATCATATTGTCACGTTCTCTTCACATTTAAGTCTATTTAGGGGGTGAGGCCACCCCTTGCATGTGATTTTATCAATATCGCTCCACTCTTCTTGTTGTATAACTTTAACACTTATTAACACTTGTTTTGATGAGGCCATGCAGTTGAAGGATGTAGAAAATGAGAGACATGGAAAGCGACTGACTGATCTTTGTCTTTGTCTCTGTCACTGAAATGACAATGTACACACTGGATTAAATCTATATATATATCTGTACCGTATAAGTCACATTCAGATTTTTCTTTGAGAGTCACTATAAACCTAATTATATTGAACTGAAGTCCAAATGACAACATTCATGCTAAAATCGCGGTCTTGGAAAATTTTCTAAATCTGCTATTGTCACCTATATTTTACAATTTGGTTGTTAATTCATTACAATTTGTTGTTTAGTAAATAATGCCATAAATCTGTAATGAGTTATTCAATTTACTTTGACAGAGACCTCAAACCACTCGTTATCTAATACACACACCAAATACAATAGTGGTCTGGTCTAATAAACTGGAAAAGATGATTTCCACTGACCACAAAGGTTTTTTTCTGGCTATTTTCTGTGAAATTCAGCATTGAAAGTTGTCACAAGGCTACGTGAATATTTGGTGATGAACTTGCAAAAAGTTTTGTCGACTTCAGCAACTTAATGCAGTTCCCCCCACCCCGCTAACATTGTGTATTAAGAAACAATATTCTAAGAATAGGACTCTGTTTTACTCTGTATGTTTACAGATAGGGAATCGACAACTACGAATTCTGGGGAAACTGCAGAGTCTTGTCCAACAACAAGAGTGCAAGAGATATGAGCTTTTTTTGATCCCTTACCTTAGCTATTAGTTTGGTAATATGGGTTCACTAGCGTGTAAGACGTGGGCAACGAAACGTCTAGAAGCAATTCAAAAAGAAAACACGAGACTGGGATTAATTGATTGTAATTCCACAGGAACTCAAACTTCCATTGAAATGGTGGGTTCAAACGTGACGCCCGAACAGGAGTTAACCTTGAACTGGGGTATGCCGCAGATCGACCCACTGGCAACACTCAAAAACTCCCAGGTACCCACTGGTAACACTCAAAAACTCCCAGGTCCCACTGGTAACACTCAAAAACTCCCAGGTACCCAGGTTTTTCGCCAGATAGCAAATCAACAAGTAGATGCACAGGATGAGCATTCCCAGACGTGGACGTTTGACCTGGCCAGGAGAGGCTGAACTCCCCCAGTAATACCATGTTAAACATGGTAGTTGAGAGCCCCCCAAAAAAGCCAACTATATTTTTAACAGGGGAATAAAGTATCCCAGCCTGTCAGCTAGGACAGGAAAAGAGACCAAGGAGCTCAGGAAGCAAAGGATTGTTATAGAGAGTGTTAATTGATTAATCAATTGATTATTTCTGTCCTGACAGCTGGGGAGGAACTTAGCCCATACGTGGTACTGCCAGGAAATAAAGCTTGCACTGATAATTTAATAATCATAATATTCATAGTAACGTAGACGGTGAGAGGATAGAGGGGAAGGAATGACAGATCAACCAGGGCTCTTTTAAAATGAGAAAAAAAATACTTGCCAAGTGTTTTAAAGTGTCCCTTAAAGATTGGTAATCAGTAATCACGGCCTCTTATGTTGTAGGCACAGGTCCTCATGTGGAAGATTAAACCTGACCCATCAAGCAAACCACATGGTAGCATTCAAATCGAAATTGATAAACTTCCAGTAAGAGTAAGATTTTCAATTTTTATTTTCCTTTATTTCCCGTTGTCTGTATGATGCATCTACTCAAAATATTTGCTCCCGTGACTTTTGAATTTGTGAACACATTTCCGGAATCATGCTTGAGAAAACGATTATGGACGTTATTCACCATGGCATTAACAAAGATTTGGGATCCTACTTCCTGTCTAAATGTTATCATACCACAAATGCTTCGTTGCCAGCATTGAAACAGAGTGAGGTCACGTCACTCCATTCCTATATCTTATATATGGTGGTTGCTATGCTTAGGAGAGCAGAGGGACCTCCTGTGGGTCCTCAATCTAATGAGCGGGAGTTCTTTGGGGAAATTAAATGAGCATTCTGTAGTTGTTATAGTGCAATCAGTGGCCTGGCCACCGCCCCATGTAAATAGTCAAATGATTTTAGAATGATTTGACTTTATATCTGGGTTCCGCCAATCACAGCTCCCTGCCGTAAGTTGCTTGAGCTAAGGTGGGTGGTGCAGGCCTTTGCTCAGGAGAGCTAACAGGTAGGAAAGCTAAATGGAAGGCAATAGACAACAGATAGCTATACCCGACAGACCCCCGGTAGAAGGTTGAAAAGCTTTCAATAGATTGACTACTTACATTGGGGGCGCCAGGGTATTGCTGGCACCATAACCACTACAGCCTACAGAGTTGGTAATGTTCCTTTAAGCCCCTACTGCAAAAAGCACTTAAAATACTGTTAATTGTGGATTTCTGCTTCCCTTTCTGAAGTATAAATAAGTTAGTTTGTAACAGCAATAATGTTGAATCCCCATCAAAGACTATGAATGTGTCATTAAAGAAGAAAAAAAAAAAAAAAAAAAACCTCCAGGAAAATAAATAATCATATAGTCAAATCTTCCTGCATTTCATTTTAGCTTGTACCTCTAAACCAGGGGTTCTCAACCTTGTCCTCAAGGACCCCCTACCAGTCCAGGGTTTAGGGATTACCTGGGTGTGTCTAAGGTGTTTAGAAAAATAAAAAAAAAACACCTTAGAGTCTAAGGTGTTTTTTTCCCCTTTTTCTTAACACCTTAGACACACCCAGGTAATCCCCAAATCCTGGACTGGTAGGGGGTCCTGAGGACTGGGTTGAGAACCCCTGCTCTAAACCTTAAAGGGACTCTTCAGTGCCAGAAATACACCCTGCAGTGCCCCTCTCCCTCCCACCCCTGCCGACGTCAGCCGGCAGGGGAGACCTAATGCGCATGCATATTCAATGCTTTCCTATGGGAATTTCGGCGATGCTGGAGGTCCTCACATGGCGTGAGGACGTCCAGCGTCGTATAACACACTTTTCGTGTTCTAAGAACACGGAAGTCCCTCTAGTGGCTGTCTGATAGACAGCTACCAGAGGAGGGCTTAACCCTTCAAGGTAAATATTGCAGTTTGTAAAAACTGCAATAATCACACTTGCAGGGTTAAGGGTGGTGGGAGTTGGCACCATGACCACTCCAATCGGCAGAAGTGATCTGGGTGCCTGGAGTGTCCCTTTAAGGCGGCCCTGGCATCCTTAATTAGGCCCTTTGTATCTTAATACTTATACTCCCACCCTTGTCACTTGCCTCTATTGATATTTTTTCTTCCTTGTGCTGGATCTCAATACCTGGATATCGCCATTGTATTTTTCTCTACTCATGTCTGTGGTTTGCACTTCAGTGGGATTGGTTTAAGTGATGGATTGTGAATAAATTCAATACTAAAGTTGAAAAACTCTTTAGTACGTTATTAAATAAAACACAAAGATTGGGTAAGTGGCGCTGAAAATGGTTAAAGATATAATAAATAAATCCCAGTGTGTCTAAAAACAAACCAGTGTTTTAGTCACCCTTAAAACACTTACATGGATACAAATGGATAACAGAAGAGGCAGTTTTTGCGCACACAATGGATGAGTGATGCTATAATCTGCAAAACAAACACCTTTCATAGGGCAATATATATAAACCCAACATGTAATATAAAGATAATTAGGAGCACTCACACTCTAGAGAGCCATATAAGTCGGCTCTCTACTGCAGTAGCATGTAGAATACTCCACAAACGAGGTTGTAGTTGGAATGGTCCCCCAGGAACAGGAATCAAATACTGTCTGGATAAAATCAGGAACCAAAATAAAATATGAATGAAATATTTTATTGAAAATAAAAACTGAACAGGCACAACGCGTTTCGACCAACTTCCTTGGTCTTCTTCAGGTGCAATAATAGTGCATGCAAGTAACATGCTTATATACCTTATAACAAATTAAAAATATCAAACACATGTGTAAAGTACAAAAGATCCCGCCCACCCAAGTCCTTATATGGGAGTTCCGGTTGTCATTCCCCTCCCAATATGGAGTCCTTATTCTCTGTAATCTATGTTAAATGACCTCCTTCCAATGGCCGCTCTATCCGGATGTATACGTCCGGAATGTCACTTCCGTTTTACGTTATTTAATGTAAATGCAAAAATTATAAATAAAAGTCTCACATCTGATGTTTCACATTTGCTGTATATCACCAGGTTTTGCAGTTAGAACTCCCCAGATCAGCAAGGGATTCAATGACACTTTCTTAAAGGGACACTATAGTCACCAAAACAACTTTAGCTTGATGTGGCAGTTTTGGTGTATATATCATTCCCCTGCAGTCTCACTGCTCAATTCTCTGCCATTTATCAGTTAAATTACAATGTCTATGCAGCCCTAAGCACATCTCGTTGGATGTGACTTACCCAGCCTTCCTAAGCACTTCCTGTCAAGAGTCATCTAATGTTTACACTTCCTTTATTGCAAATTCTGTGTATTTTAACGTCTTTTTCCTGTTCTGTTAATATTTTGTTAGATCCTCCAGAAGCCTGTTGTGTGTGATTAAAGTTCAAATTACAGAGCAGGAGATAAAACTTTTATAGTAAGTTACATCTGATTTAAAATGAAGCCATTTTGGTTTTTAATGCAGGCTGTCAGTCACAGCGAGAAGAGGTGTGGCTAGGGCTGCATAAACAGAAACAAAAGTGATGATCTATACACAACTGCTTCATTAACCCCTTAACCCCTTCAGGACCGGCCTGTTTTTGCGATGTTTGTACGTTAAGGACCAGAGCAGTTTTAACACTTTTGTGGTGTTTGTGTTTAGCTGTAATTTTCCGCTCTCTCATTTACGGTTCCCATACAAGTTATATATTGTTTTTTTCAAGACAAGAAGGGCTTTCTTTACATACCAGTATTTATATTATGTCATATATTGTATTTAAAAAAAATAATGAAATATGGTGAAAAATAAAAAAAAAAACATGTTTTTGGACTTTTACTTGAAAAATCTTTTACTTATCTACAAAAGCTAATGAAAAAAACTGCTAAATAGATTCAAAATTTTGTCCCGAGTTTAAAAACACCCAGTGTTTACATGCTTTATTGCTTTTTTTTGCAAGTTATAGGCCTATAAATACAAGTAGGAAATTGCTGTTTCAATATATATATATTTTAAATGTATCAATAGTGACATTGTTACACCGTTATCTGTCATAAATCCCCGAAACACACCTAACATGTACATATTTTTTAAAGTAGACAACCCAGGGTATTTAAAATGGGGTATGTCCAGTCTTTTTTAGTAGCCACCTAGTCACAAACACTGGCCAAAGTTAGCATTTATATTTGTTTGTGTGTTAAAAATGCAAAAACCGCTAACTTTGGCCGGTGTTTGTGACTAAGTGGCTACTAAAAAAGGCTGAACATACCCCATTTGCAATACCTTGGGTTGTCTTCTTTTGTAAATGGTATGCCATCATGGGGCTAATTCTCATTCCTTGGCTACCATACGCTGTCAAAGGCAACCTAACCAATCTGACAAATTTCAATAAAAAAAAAAAATCGCTGTGATATGTTTTACTGTTTTGAAACACTAATATTTGTGTTCAGCGAAGTCTCCCGAGTAAAACAGTACCCCCATGTACAGGATTTAGGGTGTCATAGAAAGTTACAGGGTTAAGCACAGTGCTAGCAAATTAAATTATCTGGACTTTTGGCCTGGGTTGGCAGGCAGGTCCCTCAAATTGCAATCATTAAAATTACTTAATTAGGTAAAAATATTACATAAATATGCACGTAGAATTTTAATATATATACATATTTATATATTTGACGTCTACGTGTATATTTATGAAATTATTAATGTAATTTTGTATGTGGACATATGTATATTTCGTATTATTTTTATTTATTTATTTATACATAGATATATATATCATTACATTCTAAGTGTATTTTGATATAAATATATATATATCAATATCAAAATACTGTTAGAATAAAATTGAATATATATATAATTTTTTTTTAATTATTAAAAATTATTTTTATTTTTTGTTATTTATTTTTATTAACATATTATTTGTATTTTATAATAATATATATATACCATATATATAGTTATTATATATATTGTATATATTCGTGTGTAATTTAAATATAAGTGTATTTTTATATTAATATACGTATATATAAATATAAAAATACACTTAGTGTGACATTATATATATGATACATATACATATATTATATATATAGATATAATACATGTATATATATCATATATATATACACATATTATAATTTTTTTTACACTGATTGTTTTTTTTTTTTACTTTATTTTATGATTTTTCACTTGCAGGGAGACTGCCTGTCAGCACAGACAGTCCCCCTGCAGGCAGATACAAAGACCCCTATTGCGGTCATGTGATCGAGTGATCACATGGCCGTGGGGTCCTGATCTGCCGAGGGGGGACTGCCCGGGCAGACAGGCAGTCCCCCTGGACCGGGAGGAGAGCTGATCGCCGCCGTGGGACCGACGGCGATCAGGTAAGTAGCCCAAAACCGTTATGACGGTTCAGGACCGTCAGCGGTCCAAACGCACGTTTTACCGCTGACGGTCCTGAACCGTCAGCGGTCCTGAAGGGGTTAAGGACTGAGCCAAATGTACACGTTGTGAACAAAACAAAGCCTGGCATTTGCGCTATATGTCTGTCCAACCGTAATTCACCTCTTTCATATTAAATGCACCCACCCTTATTATGATGTAGATTAATTTAGGAATAAACAAATATGTCTAAATGTCTATCTGTTCCTGTCCAAATCTGAGATGATTAAATTGCGTATACGCAGAAGTAACTTCAGACTGACACACAAAGTTCAGGTTAAAATAACTTCGAGGAAATTTAATGGCATCTGGTTAAAAGCGGGCTCGCAGACCCTTTTAAAGGCAATATTACATCATCATTGAATATCAGATAATAACAAATAAACATCATTAATTGGATTAAGTGTTAAGTGGTTATGTCAATGTCCACCCATCAATATTATTAATTGGCTCCAACACTAAGTGGTTAGCTAGGTGTCCTCCCACCCGGAGGTGGCGTTATTCTGGACTTAGGTGTGGACGGATGGCTCAAGCGCCATCTTACCCAGGACGAGGCTTACTCGGTGGGAAGGGGGGCTTGGGCGTCATTATGGGCAGTTAGTGATGTCAGACTCGTGGTCAGGTTCAGGGTCTTTTTTATGAAAGAACATTTCATACAGGCTGTTTCTCATGGCCTAGCTTTAGTATACTTTGTTTCATATTAGAGGAACTTGATAATTCCGGAGTTAGTCATGTCCTTCTAGAAAATACAGTCTCTATTCATTATACTAAATGCTGTTAGGAAATTCTGTCACATAATGTAGTTAAAATGGAGAATCTGTCATGTAATGAGGTTAAAATGGAGTTAATGCAAAAATTCAACACAGGTTTAATACAGGTTTTTAATAATTCTACATCAATTATATATCATTTTATTCAGGGGAAACAGGGCTTTCATTTAATATAAAATATTTAGCTATGAAACATGATTTAATATGAAAAAAAAAGGGAGAAAATAAGAATTGTTATTTTTTTAGTTCTACATGACATTTTAACTGTCAATGTCATAATACTGTTTGCTTTTACTGCAATAAAATACACATATTTGTATTCAGCAAAGTCTCACGTGTAAAACAGTACCCCCTATGTACAGGTTTTATGGTGTTTTGGGAAGTTACAGGGTCAAATATAGCACGTTACATTTGAAATTGAAATTCGCCAGATTGGCTTTTGAGACTGTATAGTAGCCCAGGAATTAAATTTACACCCATAATGGCATACCATTTGCAATAGTAGACAACCCAAGGTATTGCAAATGGGGTATGTCCAGTCTTTTTAAGTAGCCATTTGGTCACAAATACTGGCCAAAGTTAGCGTTAGTATTTGTTTGTGTGAAAAATGCAAAAAACGCCAATTTTGGCCAGTGTTTGTGACTAAGTGGCTACTAAAAGACTGGACATACCCCATTTGCAATACCTTGGGTTGTCTACTATTGCAAATGGTATGCCATCATAGGGGTAATTTTCATTCTTGGGCTACCATAGGGTCACAAAGGCAACGTAAGCAATCTGGCGAATTTTAATGTGAAAAAAATGAAACACAAGCCTTATATTTGACACTGTAACTTTTGAAAACACCATAAAACCTGCACATGAGGGGTACTGTTGTACTCGGGAGACTTCGCTGAACACAAATATTTGTGTTTTCAAAACAGTACAAAGTATTTCAGCAATAATATCGTCCGTGTAAGTGCTGTTTGTGCGTGAAAAATGCAAAAAACTTCACTTTTACTGGCGATATCATCGTTGTAATACATTTTACTATTTTGAAACACTAATATTTGTGTTCAGCGAAGTCTCCCGAGTAAAACAGTACCCCCCATGTACAGGTTTTATGGTGTCTTGGAAAGTTATAGGGTTAAATATAGTGCTAGCAAATTAAATTCCCTATACTTTTGTCAGGCAGGTCCCGCTAATTGTAATTAATTAGGATACCGAATAATGTAAAACTATTACATAAATATATGTGTAGAATTCATATATATATATATATATATATATATATATATATATATATATACATACACACACACACACACGTGTATATATATATAATTTTTTTTATATTTTTATTTATATATATATATAGTGATATATACGTATATATTTATGTATATAGATATATTATTTCGTTCTACGTGTATTTTGATATAAATATATATATATTAATATCACAATACAGTTAGAACGAAATAACACATCTATATTTTTTTTTTTTTTTACGTATTTACATTTTTTTATATTATATATAAATATATATATATATATAACAATAATTATATATATATTTAATCAGTATCAGTCTACGTTTAATTTGATATTAATATATATTAATAGTAAAATACACCTAGACAGTGTATGTGTGTGTATGTGTATATATATATATATATATATATATATGATCTAAGTATATATATATATATATATTTTTTTTTTTTACACTGATTTTATTTATATTTTATTTTATTTCCAACCAGCAGGGGGACTACCTGTCATTACAGGCAGTCCCCCTGCTGGCAATGCAGCAGGCAGCTATCCCGGCCATGTGATTGTGAGGTCCTCGCAAGGACCTCACTCTCACATGGCCCGGCCGGGCTGAAGAGGACGGAGGTGCCGCGGGGGGCTCTCTGGGAGTCCCCCCAACCGGGATCACCGGCGACCGGGTAAGTAAAAAAAAAAAAAAACGGAGGGCGAACAATTATGCCCGGCGGCGTTTAGAGCCGCTTAAAAAAGGACGTAATTGTACTCACCGGTCTAAAGGGGTTAAGCTAAAGTTGTTTTGGTGACTATAGTGTCATAATTACATAGCTGAAAAGAGACATGCGTCCATCAAGTTCAGTCTTCCTCACATATGCTTTTACTGTTGATCCAAAAGAAGGCAAAAACCCTAGTCTGTAGTGCTTCCAATTTTGCAACAAACTAGGGGAAAAAAATCATTCTTGTCCCCAAAATAGCAGTCAGATGTCTCCTGGGATCAAGCAGCTATTACCCCACTAATTAGAAATTATATTCCTGTATGTTATGTTTTTGCAAGTATTTATCGAATTTCAGTTTAAACATCTGTATGGACTCTGACAAAACCACCTCTTCAGGCAGCGAATTCCATATCCTTATTACTCTTACTGTAAAAAAAAAAAAAAAATTATTTGCCTTAGATGAAATCTCCTTTCTTCCAGCATAAATGTGTGACCTTGTGTCCTATGTATAGCCCTGTTTATGAATAGCTTTCCAGATAATGGTTTGTACTGGCCCCGAAGATATTTGTATAATGTTATCATATCCCCTCTCAGGCACCGCTTTTCCAAACTAAAGAGATTTCAATTTTTTAAACTTTCTTTGTAACTAAAATGCTCCATTCCTTTTATCAATTTTGTAGCTCGTCTCTGCACTTTTTCTAGTGCCATGATATCCTTCTTTAGAACAGGTGCCCAAAATTGCACTGCATATTCAAGGTGTGATTTTACCAGCGATTTATAAAGAGGCAAAATTATATTTTCATCCCGAGAATTTATGCCCCTATTTATACATGACAAAACCTTACTGGCCTTAGCAACTGCAGATTGACATTGCATATTGCTACCTAATTTGTTGTCTATAACCGTTCCCAAATCCTTCTCGTGTGTGGTTATCCCCAATTCACTACCATTTAGGGTGTAAGTTGCTTGTGCATTCTTGACCCCAAAGTGCATAACTTTGCATTTCTCTACGTTAAATTTCATCTGTCATTTTAGTGCCCAATCCCCCAATCTATCCAAATCCCTCTGCAGCAAAGCAATATCCCTTTAACTTTTTTCAGCAGTGCCGAATTAACCCCAAAATGTAATTATGTTATATATTACATAAATAATGTGTCACCAAGCTTATAACATTGTTATGGCCCCAGTCCAAAAATGAAAAAAATAAAAATAATTATGTAATTGTTGAATTTATTTTTTAAACCTGCAGAAGTAACAGTCCTCATGAATCAGCAAACATCCTTCACAAATACAGCCCACACCCATTACTCACGAGCAAGTCACGGAACACAAAAATAGGCTCATGATTCTCACTGCTTATCATTAAGTACTGCAAAGTAAATGAAACCAGTCTCATGTATTGCTGTAATTCTTTAATGATGAAAGAAAATTACATATGAAATTAAATTTGTAAGATTAACTAGCATAATCAAAATATATGGATTGACATAGCTAAAAGTGTTCACTTTAATAAACAGACAAGGTAGACTGGCACTTTCAGACAAAACATTGAAACAGGTCATTGCAATTAAAGGGGCACTCCAAACATACCATCTACAAGCTCACTGAAGTGGTTATCATGCACAAATCTTTGGGGGCTGTCCCATATCACTCCTCCAGCTTGTATCAAACCAGAAGTGAATTTGGCTCTTCCAACTTTGAGTGACTGATGACTATTGTCCTCTGGGGAAAACTGAAGACCAGTAGATCCATGTTATTTGTCAAACCGAATGAAAACTTGAATAACGCAATATGAGCTGAGGGGTAGTGCATACCCAATGTAATGAGCTGCAGAGATTATATTGCGTAGAGTGCCTCTTTAATATTGTTTATGCCTTTGCTGGTGGGGTACAAATATCGTTGAACAGGAGCCCCTTAAGCATAAAATGGTTAAAAATGACAGACAGATTCTATAATTCCAAATACTTCGAGAAGAATCAAAATAAAACTTTCCACATTTTTATATGCGAACAGATAATCCTGTGAATCTAAACTGCAATTAAAAAAAAATATTCTAACATTCATGTTTTTAAAAATAAATTGCCATTTCCCAGCTTTCTGTGCAAACAGCTAAAAAAAAAAAACTAATGTGAATGAAATGAATGCTTCTGCAATGGTCACCATGTGGAACAAACGTATTGAAGGGTGCAGACTTTTACTACCCAGTTCAGAAATTCATTCCTGAAATACAATTTAAAAGGACACTACCATTCAATGCTTTATTAGAGTGCCTACATTTAAAGGACTTTAAAGGTGTAGGGGAGATGTCAATGTTCGTATGATGCTATGTTTTTGTGTAAGTGCATGGTTTCAAAACACTTCACATTTTAAAGGAGGAATAACATTTAAGTGATAGTGCCCTCTATAGATAAAGAAAATCAATTATCAGAGAGATGCAGCAGCAGCTGACTTAGTGACCAAATAAATGTGAGGATGCCGAGATTCCACATGGCACAATAAATTATGTTTGATCCGCTGCTGCAAGCAAGTGTTGCATTAAAACAAAAAAAAACAAAAAAGAAAAAAAGGCATTTCAGCACTTTCCACAATGGATCGCACAATGACAGGGAGAAAACACATTCACTTTCTGTCATTTCAATATTTTGGAGCGGATGGATCCATAATTGGATATCAAAATGAACAAAGTGTGATTATAACGAGGCCAGAATTCATGCTGAACTTTAGAAGAAATTATAGGGCTACATTCTATTATGCTATTGACATTTCAACAGACACTTGCGTTCTATGGGGCATAAAACCCCTAAATTTCACATCTATGTCGGCAGGTGTGTTAGTGTGCCTTCTAATACCAAATAGTCGTTGAACTCACAGTTATACTCAAAGAGCAGAACATGTAAGCCAGGACATTTACTTCAGTTGCCAATAAGATGCCCCCGTGGAAAAGTAAAGTTCAGCTACTGCAAGGTTACATGCGTTAGTAAGCAGACAGGTATGAAGTAAAATGATACAAAATACCGCCCAAGCATATAGTTTGGCAAAAACCATACCAACACAGTGAACACTGCATGATGGAAATGATGGAACCACAAATATAAAATAACGTCACAGTGGTGCAGACATAGAATTCCTGGAAACATAAAGCAGACGGTGGCTGTGTTTGTATTTATATTGGATTATTTTCAATTGGATCGGTCAATACAAATTGCTTTGATGAAGGTCAAGGATGTGAGTTATTGACATTGCAGCACATGTTATAGACCAGCAGACGAACAAACTTTATGATAAAATAAAAATGGCATAGACAATGACAAAAAAAACAATAATTCTTTGCCATGAAGGTTCCTTAGTGTGCGTAATCAGCAAGAAGGTTGATTGGTGGCTTGGAGTTTATAATGTGCTTCACATCTAGGAATGAAAAAATGAAGGGATAAACTATTAATTCAAGCATGCCTACGAGGAAGATTTTAGGTGAGATCACATGTATTTATTAGTTATGGATCACGGACATTTCACCCAGGTAATGCAATAAATTGATTTTTCTAATCCCCAAGCGGTTAGGTAATGGTGTTCTGTCACCACTCCTTATACAGTACTAAAATTAACATGTCACAGTAACATGTGCTATTTAAATCTATAGCTCATTTGTTTTACATTTATAAAACTCAAACATGCTCTGCAGTGGTGTATACAAGATTATTTCCCAACGTCTGGCTCAATCTACTGAATTTTGTGGTTCTATTTATGACATTGGTTATAGTGTGTATCACATACTAATGGTCTACAATCGGTTTAACAGGAAAGCAATTGTAACACAATGTCATTATGCAATCTTAACATGTTCCTGTTTAAAGCCAGGCTGCTTCAGCAAAGGAAACAACAAAACAACTTTCTAATTGCAAAGGCACAGAAAGTGCAACATGTAGTGATGTTCAACAGCATTCCTAAACTTTGCAGGTTTTACATAACTCTACTTAGAACAAAGTGTCCAATATACACATAGGTTCCCCTACCTAATATTACAGATTTCACCATGGAGTTAGATTGTAAACAGTATTACCTGCAGGGGGCTACGATATAGCCATTTGTCATTGTCAGCTGCCAGTTTCATACAGGCAAATAAGTCACATACACTGGGGAGACCATAATAGTCCTGGGGAAAGAAGAACAGTGTGGTATGTTATGTAGGGTTTTGTTTTTCAGAAAGGAATATATTTTTCTACAATATCATTAATAGGACACTCCACTGCTCAAATACACAATAAATAAAAATCACTGTTTAGTAGATATACTCCAAATGAAAACTTGCATGCATTTAATTATGGTTTTGCTTTTTTCCCCATTGGGGTTATATCTAAAATCAGCTTGCAAAACCTGCAGTTCTGTTATCTGCTTCCTTTGCAAGCCCTCCCCTTCTAACCCCGCCCAGACTTTCTGTGGCTGTCCAATCACAGACTTCCCAATTCAGCTCAATGAGAAGTCTTTGTAAGTCAGGTGCTCTGGGCAATTGCTGCCTCTTGAGGTGAGCTGCATTGAGCCAGCAAAACCAGGAAGTAACATTACCTGGTGCCAGAGGGTGTAACCAGATACATTTATAAAAAGTGTTCATTTCTATTAAAACCTGCACTTTTTGCAAAATGAGAAAAAAAAACAAGGTTTATTAGTGGTCTAGAGTGACTTTTTAAGTTTACAGATCAAAACCACACACTTCATTCCAATAACAATTCTACAGGTTTCTATTAAATGGTTTACATTTGCTTAGACTAGGGAAAGCCAAATGTAGATCCCCAGCTGTTGGGGGGACAACTGCTCCCTCAAGGTTCAGTCACTTTGGTTGACAAAACAAATTAAATAAAAAAAAAATAGAAAGGTAAAAAACAAATAAACAAAATCATGGAATAGAATTGTGAGGATCCTCCCTTTTGCTATCCCTGGTCTTTATAATGCACTCTAAGTAAACATAAGTCGCATAAGAGTAGACTAAAATGTAATGAACATAATTTTGATTAACTTACAAGAAACTGCATTCATTCTACAGACACTAAGGAGCTCCCTTGCAGTAAATGCCATATAAGCAAATAGATAAAATGGTTACATGAATATGAAGCTCTAATCTGCACTGAACATTTGGTTAGCAGCTTTATCAGACACTTACATGTGCTTTCTTGCGTAGCAACCACTTATCCTTTAGATCAGGCTCTTCTGACTTCTCTGAGTTATCTGTCTTTGTAGAAGACAACACCCAGGCACTAGGATTCAGAGGCATATGGAAAGGGGACAGTGTGCTTTCAGGGAGGGCTTTACAAGGACGTTCTTTTGTTTCTTTGTTTCCTTTTTCTTCAGTTTGGTTAGATGTGGCAACCCAGTTTGACAAAGGAGATTCGATTATATCTTTAAACATCCTAACACATGGGTCAAGTTCTTCAACATTCTTGGTACTGCAGTGGTCTTCAGAGTTTTTTCTGCAGGGACGTAGCCACATCTCAATGGAAGGCCTTGGCTTTTCAGGTTCACAGTTTTTCGACTTGTGTTCTTGATTCAGTGGGATTCCATTCTTATCTTTTCCTTCTTTTTTGAGTAACCACTTGCTGAGGGCTTCTTTCTCACAACTTTCATCACAAACACATTCTGAAAAGGAAGAACACAGCTCATTGGCTTTACAGACGTTTTCCACCCTCAGCTCAGGTTGAGGGTGCTGCAATAGCCACATATCGTTGCTAGAGTTTGGGGTCTTCTTTCCTCCTAGTTGCTCATGGAGGCATTTCAGATTTCCGAGATTTTCTATTTCTAGGGCAGCTGTATGACCACCACAGCGATTACCACAAGACTCTACTTTTGGTAGCCAGTCATTTTTATTGTAGTCCTCAAAGAATGGTTTGAATACCTTCTTCCACTTATCTGCCACATTCACTGGGTCCTCTATCTCAGTAGGAGAAATCAGCCAGTCTGACATATCCATGTCCTCTTGATTATCCAACTCTTCAAATTCAACCTTTTCAATGGAAATGGAGGAGCCGGAGAAGGAACCGTCGCTTGAGCAGGTGGTGTCGTCTTGATTGTCATGCTTGGACTCTAGCAGCCAATTGTGCAACTCTCCCATCTGACCCCAAATCTTTTCCAGACTGAATGTGTGAGGTTTGGGAGCATTTAAATCCTGTTAAGAGCATAATTTACAATTAAAAAAGAAACATGCACCACAACACAGTTAATTTCATAAAGCATGTAATTTCCACATGAGGTTCAGAACCATATTTTGATTTATTTAAGGCAAAATAAACATTCTGCCCTTTGGTATGTATAATTCATATGCTGTAGAAAGGACAGCGATTCATTAAGGAAGAAGATATCCCTAAAGAACTCCCAAGTGTTGATATCCAATCACAGGGTAGTCACCAAAACAACTTTAGCTTAACGAAGTTTTGGTGTATTGATCATGCCCCAGCAGTCTTACTGCTCAATTCTCAGTCAATTTGGAGTTAACTCACTTCAGAGGCGTGATCTATACACCATTCAACCATTGCTTCATTAAGCTGAAGTTATTTTGGGGACTATAATGTACCTTTTACTCACTACGACAGAACAGTAATATTTCACTCCCTAAAATGATTTGTTAAATTTTACACTACAGGCATGATGGACTTTTTCACATTTGTATGTTACTTAAGTGGTGCAATCAAGTTGGAGACCAATGAGATGTTTCTGCAAATTTCATTAATTTCCATGGTAATCTCAATTTTAGAACTTTGCAGAAAAACTTTTTTATATCTCTCCATCTTTTGTTTGCATGCTTAATACTTTATATGGTCTTCTCTACAGAGCCAAAAAAAAAATGGTCACTGAAGTCCAACAATGACATTAGAGAGACTACAGTAAAGATAAGAGAAGCAGCAATTATATTAAGGTACATTTTTACAACACCACTGTTAAGGACTGGACACAAATAAACATACCTCTGTCACAGTAGGTTGTCCTTTTTGCAGCCAAAACTGGAGGGAAGAATTTGGAATGTGTGCGTCAGAGCTCTGAGGAAGGTTAGTGTCCTTTTTTTTCAACAGCCAATCAGAGAGAGGCGTGTCAAAAAATCTAGGCATTGGCTTCTATAATACACAAAGCATCATAATGAGTGTCTCTCTCAACTATCAATGGTAAAAGCAAGAGAAATAACTGCACATATTTATGAGCGAGATGACCATACAGTATATAGCTCAGCTGTAGCTTCCATGTCATTCTGTGTAAATCTGTTCACATAGGTCCTACACAGAGAGCAACGGACAGCCATGATCGTTGTTTGGGAATCTGATTAATTGAACAGGTGAGATTAGAGGAAGCTGTGCTGCAAGCACACAATATAGGGCCATTCACTAAAGTGTTAATTCAAAATTTTAGCCCAAAGAAGGCTGACTAGGGATTTTACTAATTTGGCTTAAAATGTGCAACCTGGTTTTCTGGAGATATTACATTTCAGTGAATGACACCTGAGCAGGAGAGAATTTACCTGTTCCGTTGCTGGAACAAAGCAGTTGTGCAGAAGCCATGGATTCTGGGACACAAAACTACAGGGCATATGATTGACAGGGGCTGGTTTCTCTTCAACTGAATTCTATGAAGTAAAATAAGAAGCAAACTTATTATAATAAACTGCTCCACAGAAAGGAGTGTTATAACATCTCTGAACCTTCTGCCAATGTACACAACTAGAACACTTCTCCTTTGGCAAGAATTTACAAAATCGGAACTTACTGTAGTTGTGATGGAACCAAACGTTCTGAGAAGTTGACGAAGAGAAGAAGTATCAGCTTCAAAGCCAAGGGCGGTTGACTCCTCTGGTTTAAGGGCGAGGCTTCCCAATCTGAACAAAATAAATCAATCACACAATTGAGAAAAAAAAAATATTGGAAACTGAAGTTTGCAGCTCCTGCTGTGAGGTTTCCTCACACAAGCAATTAGCCTATCACACCAGTAAATAGCTGAAATCCCTGGTGGGATGATACATTTCTATGGCCGAGCTGCACATCCCAGAAACCCCAGCTGTTTACAGAATATAGCATTTAGCAGTTTAATTTATGAAAAGAAATGTGGAAGCCTCTTGTGCTATTTAACAAAAGACTTGCCATGAATTTTATTGATGATAAAATTCATGTTTTTTTTTTTTCTACACGGCTGTCTTTTTTTGATATTACTTGTTAATTCTAAGTGCAGCCTCGTTACACATATATCCACTAACTCTTAATCTATCACCTCTTTAAAAGGTTATCCAACTAGTTAACCTTTGCATAATTAAGGGACAATATTAAACTAAAGAAAAATAAATTGTGAATTCTTTAAATCAGGGATGTCCAACCTGCGGCCCTCCAGATGTTGCTGAACTACAACTCCCATGATTCTTTCAATGAAACAGATAGCCAGGGAATCATGGGAGTTGTAGTTCAGCAACATCTAGGGGGACGCAGGTTGGACAGACCTGCTTTAAATACTATCTTAGCTAAGATGGCAAAAGTAACCAAAAAACGAACTATTTTATAATGGTGAACAACCTTTTGAGAATAATACAAGACTTGAATTTGTAAATGTCTTCGAGGATAAGAAACACTTTGTCAATGATGGATACCATTACCTTTCCAGACAAACGGTTATCTGATTGGCCAAGTCATTGCTGTGAGGGGTTTCCAGCTGGTGAATCAGGCAATTGAACTGTCCCAACAACTAGGAGACAAAACAAAGGCAGAAACGATTACCAAACTAAATAAAACCAAAAATAATAAAACCTACACCGATTAGAATTTTAGAAAATAAATAGCGTGCTTTTACTTTAAATCTGAATGAGGAGTGTAAACACAGTGTGGGAAAATAAAAATCATACACTTGAATCCCTGAAAGCAGAGTACTTAGAAGTGCTTCGTATTGTATGATCACAGACAATTAGTGTAATTGTCCTATTAATCCACCTGCCAATTATACTGAGCTGAGACCAAGTTTGGTAGTACATAGTACACTCTTTAAGAGCATGAAATATAAGCAGTCAATCAGGAAGAGGACAGATGCATGCCAGGAAAAAGTTTAAAGACTTTTACAATATATATATATATATATTTATTTTTTTTTCTTTTAGGCATGCAACAGTAATAAACGTAATGCTTTTGGAACGTAAAAGGCCAGCTGCGCTATGTATTGCATACAATGGATTTGGTTATATTGCAGCGGCAATCTTACATTCGATATTGCTTAACAAGCACTTACATAATATAAATTGATTAAAATGTATTCAGGGTGTGCCAATGCATGCACATAATAAAGCCAGTGCAAGATGAGTAAAGCAGCTAATCTCGTACTCCTTATTCGAGAGTAGAATGTGCCAGCATGGTGCCCTGTACCCTTACCCAGTAAAGCTGCTGTGCCTGTTGTTGCAATGCTTCCTCCTTTAGTTGCTGGACGAGGTCTGCTTGTTCCAGGAGCCAGACCTCACGGCTACGCAGACACTCTAAATGACGGCTAATGCAGGAGTTGATCTGAGCCTTTACCTGAAAATAAAATGAAACTTTATTAAAATGATGCATCACCTGTTTTCCTATTTCCCACAACCTGTCAGGACTACCCACTAAAGTGCCAATTATCTAGAATTTAGAGTGAATTCCATTTTAAGGCAAAATAATCAAAATAAACACAGGCCCACTTGGAGAATTGTTTTCCAATTTAAATCGATTAGCCTAAAATGTGAAATTCCCTCCTTAGTGAATAACCTTGTGTATATGTCAACACTAGTAGTAGTCCAAGAATATTCTGCATCTACTTGGAAATGTAAGGACTTTCTAGGGATTCACCACTATGCTGTCATGGCATCCCACAAGTGACACACACACTATAGACCACGTAATCTACAAAACATTCTTCAATGTCAAATAAGATTCTTTTCTTTTCCACTCAAAACGTATTATTTAAGTTAGGATATTCTTTTATTTATGCACCCGTTGTACAAAAATTGCAAGATATCCCATGTCAACTATCCAACAAACACAATCCTCTGTGTGACTTCCCTGCATGACACCTACCTCCCTCCCATTCTCCTTCACTTGTTGCTCTGCTTTGAGAACAGCTGAAATTGCAGTTTCCAATTCCTTTCTTGCTTGGAGACATTTAGAAAGAGGATCTCTTGCGAAGGAACGAATATCTTGGTCCATGTCCATGTTTCCTGACTCTAAAAAAAGGAAATCATAAAAAAAAAAAAAAAAAAGTTAAACTTTGCACACTGGCATTTTGCATGCTGGGCAAACACGCACAAAGACGAGTGATATAAAAACAGAATTAAACATTAAAACTACCTACACTTCCAATCTTAAATTCAGCACAAACTTAACATTACATAGAGTTTGGAAAAAAGAGGCACTAAACAATACCCTTATTCAAATCCCAGTACATGTCATGGCAGATTCCCATATCTGGGGCACAATACGGCCACATTATTTCCCAAAATTATGTCAAAACAAAAGTATGATATTTGAAAGGCTTTATGTACATTTCAAATGGGAACAAAGGTGACACTGGCAGGCTATGCTATCCTACATCAGGGGTCAGCAACTTATGCCGTGAGGTGCCCAAACAGGCTAGAAAAATTGGATGATCTCCCCTGAAACTGGCCTATCAGGGGTCGAAGGGGGAATTCTTCAGATAACTGCTAGTGCCAACTGAATGTTCAGCACTAGCAGTATTTGCCGCAGTTGGGAAGGGGCAGTCCTCAATATATACTCACTGCTGTGCTCAGAAGAAGTGAGCTCAGATGAGTTGCTCACAGTACTTGTGAAGTGGAATCTGCACTGGAGGACAGCAGCTTGCAGCGGTTACTGCAATCCCAGCCCCTTGACTTGTATCTACTGAACCCCAGGGGAGCAACACACAAATCCTCCTACACACAAATACAAACAGCCCACAAGAGGGATGGGTTGTCCCCTGGACAACCCACTTACATGGACACAATCTTACAAGCGACCTCTCACATGCAATAGCCCAAAAAGCCTTGACAAATACACACAGCACATAACCAGAAGTAACATTTTATTATTTATACAGCGCCAACAAATTCCACAGCGCTGTACAATGGGAATCATTTATATCACGCCAACATATCCGGCAGCGCTTACAATACTATAGTCACACATATAACCTGATACACTGCCTACATACATATGTAGCACACAATACCACAAACTGCACACAGACAAAATAACAGCACACATTCAGCCATACAAAGCAGTTGTAGCACCCATATATAAGACAAACAGAATACGGCAACATGCACATTCTTTTTAATAAAAATTTTAAAAATAGGACCGGCACACCACGAGACTTTAAAGTCTTGCTTTGGCACAGTGCTGCTCAATGGTTGCCTACCCGTGTCCTAGGCTAGCCTAACTTATAGGACTAACAGACGTGTTATATTACTCTTATTGATTTCACTATAAAACAAAAACACAGAAACAGGCGGTGTTAAAAATGTATCAAACTTAAACTTATGAAACCTGCAAAACAGGACATAATTTACAGAGCTGGTCTCCATATGGATAGGCTTCCTGTGAATCTACTTCACTGTAGAAATATACACAAACACATACAAAATAAACTGCAACATTAGACAAGCATAGGATGAAAACAACCTCTAAGACGGGAAATGAATGTTACTCAGTAACTGCAAGCTCCCAGACATAGAATGAAACAGTGAGTAACTACAGTTTGAATAAAAAGGGGACCTTGCTTGGTCATTGTTTTCAAAACACTGACGCAACCTGCATTTCAATGCATTATAAATTGAAGTTAATTATTATTACAATTAGGTTTGTTCAGGCCAAATACAAATGCACAACATGCCTGACAAGTCAGACAATAATGGGACATTCCAGCTGTGCTGAGGGGCCCCAGAGATCAGGTTTCAGACTGATCATAGAAACAGCATTGGAAAGAGAGAGAAACCCACTACAACATGCCCACAGTGCATTCTCAGCAGACTATGTATAATAAAGGTTATTGCAGGTTACTGCCTTCAGTTTTACCCTTAAGCATTAACAATAAAAAAAATAGAAAACTGTCAACATTGGTACATGTCCTAAAATCCCCAAAATCTGTAAATAAAATGTCACAAGCAGCTATGCATAAACCTTGTGTGAGCATGGGATTTCATAAATGCCAAAAATAAGATTAAGAATTACTGTGATCAAAGCCTCCATTTCTTATAAAGAGTCAAGTACACTTTCCAAGGTGACACACAATGACAGACAATATATAGAGTGCATTCCCAGCCTGGCGGCACCAGCTCTGGGATCTGATGGATCATGGTTTGATTACATTACTAACATTATGGAAATAATAATAATAACAATAATAATAAAGCAGGAACATCCAATAACTCTAATACAGCAGAATATAATAACCCCAGATAGAGCACAGTATCAGTGAGTGTATCAGTGAGTGTGAGTGTATCAGTGAGTGTGAGTGTATCAGTGAGTGTGAGTGTATCAGTGAGTGTGAGTGTATCAGTGTGTGTGTGTGTCAGTGTGTGTGTCAGTGTGTGTGTCAGTGTGTGTGTCAGTGTGTGTGTCAGTGTGTGTCAGTGTGTGTGTGTGTGTGTCAGTGTGTGTGTGTGTGTGTCAGTG
Organism: Pelobates fuscus; assembly: GCF_036172605.1. Classification (NCBI taxonomy): domain Eukaryota; kingdom Metazoa; phylum Chordata; class Amphibia; order Anura; family Pelobatidae; genus Pelobates; species Pelobates fuscus. The sequence goes on from NC_086326.1 coordinate 128,772,702, forward strand.
TGTGTGTGTGTGTCAGTGTGTGTGTCAGTGTGTGTGTGTGTGTGTGTGTGTCAGTGTGTGTGTGTGTGTCAGTGTGTGTGTGTGCCAGTGTCAGTGAGTGTGCCAGTGTCAGTGAGTGTGCCAGTGTCAGTGAGTGTGCCAGTGAGTGTGCCAGTGAGTGTGCCAGTGAGTGTGTCAGTGAGTGTGTCAGTGAGTGTGAGTGAGTGTGAGTGAGTGTGAGTGAGTGTGTCAGTATCAGTGTGAGTGTCAGTGAGTGTGAGTGAGTGTGTCAGTGAGTGTGAGTGTGTGTATCAGTATCAGTGTGAGTGTCAGTGAGTGTATCAGTATCAGTGTGAGTGTCAGTGAGTGTATCAGTATCAGTGTGAGTGAGTACAGGGCCAGGCTGTCACACGGTGAGCCGCAGTCCTCCTACCTCTGTCACTAGGCCCCATGCTATCTCTGCCAGCACTCAGCACAGGAAAAACCAGAGCAGGATGTGCAGCTGTTTAAAGGGAGGCTGCTGACGTATTGGAATGTGGGCGGGGACAGAACGATGCCGGCTGGCAGCCACTAACAGCCAGCTCCAGCTCACGTACACAGAGAGAGAGAGAGAACTATGCTGCTACAGCGGGGAGAGAGAGATAGGGGGACTCTGGGGGGGGGAGAGAGATATATACTGCTACAGCGGGGAGAGAGATATAGGGGGACTCTAGGGGGGGAGAGAGAGAGCTATACTGCTACAGCGGGGAGAGAGAGATAGGGGGACTCTAGGGGGGAGAGAGATCCTGCTACAGCGGGGAGAGAGAGATAGGGGGACTCTAGGGGTGGAGAGAGATAGGGGGACTCTAGGGGTGGAGAGAGAGCTATACTGCTACAGCGGGGAGAGAGATAGGGGGACTTTAGGGGGAGAGAGAGCTATGCTGCTACAGCGGGGAGAGAGAGATAGGGGGACTCTAGGGGGAGAGAGAGAGCTATACTGCTACAGCGGGGAGAGAGAGAGATAGGGGGACTTTAGGGGGGAGGGAGAGAGAGAGCTATACTGCTACAGCGGGGAGAGAGATATAGGGGGACTCTAGGGGTGGAGAGAGAGAGCTATACTGCTACAGCGGGGAGAGAGATATAGGGGGACTCTAGGGGTGGAGAGAGAGAGCTATACTGCTACAGCGGGGAGAGAGAGATAGGGGGACTCTATGGGTGGAGAGAGAGAGCTATACTGCTACAGCGGGGAGAGAGAGATAGGGGGACTCTAGGGGTGGAGAGAGAGAGCTATACTGCTACAGCGGGGAGAGAGAGATAGGGGGACTTTAGGGGGGAGAGAGAGCTATACTGCTACAGTGGGGAGAGAGAGATAGGGGGGACTCTAGGGGGGAGAGAGAGAGCTATACTGCTACAGCGGGGAGAGAGAGATAGGGGGACTTTAGGGGGGAGAGAGAGCTATACTGCTACAGTGGGGAGAGAGAGATAGGGGGACTCTAGGGGGGAGAGAGAGAGCGCGCTTGGCAGACCCCAGGTAAGAAGTCAAACCATTCTCTAAAACCAGCTTGACTTCTTACAATGGAAGGGCACCATAACCACTACATCATGCTGTGGTTATGGTGATTGAAGTGTTCCTTTGAAACTAGTAAGCAGATTTGTATAATGTAATTGCCACAGGCTCTCACACATTAAGTAAACTACTAATTGATGGATTAATGACAACTAAGTGCTCAACTACTTTCTTCAAAGATCAAAAAAGATCAACATTCAGTCCAAGGACCTTTGTCTAGACTAGGTAGTCTTTTCTGACCTACTAAAAAAAATGCCACAAGATACAGTAGAAAGACTGCAGGAGCTAAGGGGGGTCCATGGCTTAGCTGAAATCTTCGTGTAGGAGGAAGGTTTTGTATTTAAAAAGCACTAGGCCGCTTTTGCACAGTATGAATGATATGGGGTCTGCTATACAAAGGGAGAGTGACATAGAAGGATAAATATGGTAGATAAAATAGATTGAATTCAGCTCATGTCCAGGAGAGTGGAGAAAAAAAAAACACAGAACAAAGGTAACTTTAAATGCTTGCTTAAAGCCTATGTAACAAAATGGTTAAAGGACCACTATAGTGCCAGAAAAACAAACTTGTTTTCCTGGCACTATAGTGTTAATAGGTTCCCCCCCACCCTCAGGGTCCCTCTCCCGCCGGGCTCTAAGGGTAGGAAGGGGTTAAACTCTTACCTTTCCCTCGGCGCTGGGGACTCTCCTCCTCCTTCCGACGTCATCGGCTGAATGCGCATGCGCGGCAAGAGCCGCGCGCGCAGTCAGTCAGTCCATAGGAAAGCATTCTCAATGCTTTCCTATGGACGCTGGCGTCTTCTCACTGTAAAAATCACAGTGAGAAGCGCGGAAGCGCCTCTAGCGGCTGTCAATGAGACAGCCACTAGAGGCTGGATTAACCCATAAGTAAACATAGCAGTTTCTCTGAAACAAACTGTTTTCCTTGCACTGCAGGTCCCCTCTCCCTCCCACCCCTATCCCAGGTTGCTGAAGAGGTTAAACCCCCATTCAGTGACTTACCTGTATCCAGCGCCGATGTCCCTCCGCGCTGGGTCAGGCTCTGCCTACGCTCCTTCCCCGCTATTGTGCATGCAATCCCCTATGGGAATTACGGCAGCGCTTGAGGTCCTCACATAGTGTGAGGAAGTCCAGCGTCGTTATAACACACTTTTCGTGTTTAATGAACACGGAAGTGTCCTCTACTGGCTGTCTAATAGACAGCCACTAGAGGAGGAGTTAACCCTGCAATGTGAATATTGCAGTTTATGAAAACTGCAATAATTACACTTGCAGGGTTAAGGGTAGTGGGAGTTGGCAGCCAGACCACTCCAATGGGCAGAAGTGGTCTGGGTGCCTGGAGTGTCCCTTTAGTTTAAATGATATGAAAACACACATGCATTTAATAGTTATTTTTTCCATTGGTGGTATATCTAAATAAAAGCTTGTAAAACCTGCAGATCTTGTCTGAGGCCTTTGAACACCCTCAGGTGGTTGGTATGTGAAAGATAGAATGTAAGCTCATTTGAGCAGCATCCTGTAGCAGCATTTCAGACAGACTGCCAGCAACATGAACATTTTATACCACTGAAGTACATGCGTCAAAGTAATAAATGTTCCACTTCATTTGGATAAAGTCTGAACTCTTTAAAAGGCAGATTTGTCTAAAAACAAACCTACCCTATCTCCCACTCCCTGTGTAGGCTGTTTTGATGTGCTCTAATCTCTATAACCTAATCTGTTTAATTTCTCAGATCTTGTAATTATCAGCCTTTCAATGTATTCATGATGTTGTTAAAGGGATATACTGCAACCACCATGACCAGTTCTGCTTTTAGAAGTGGTTATGGTGGTAGTAGTCTTTATGTGCAGCGTTTCTGCTTTAAATGATTCACGTACAGAGTAATCTGCACTTTTGTGTCAGAGGCCAATTGCATAACCTGCACACATGAACTTGTCAGCTTAGAACTCTATTCCAAGCTGCCTAACATCAATAATGTGCAAAAAGTATGGCTGTCGTCAGCTTCCATCCTTCACTTAAGCCCTCACTGCATGCACTCTAGCTAAAGTGATCCAATCAAATTCTCTATGAAAAGTATTTGATTGGACCAAGCGACAGTCCAGGTGATGTCAGATGGTGAGTTGAGAGCAGCGCCAGGAGCTTCGGCCGGCGATGGATATCAGGAAAGTTATTGCTTCTTATTATTAGTTATTTTAGAGTTGGTAGGGGAGTCCTAAAAAATAATTCCCAATATTACAAATTTAAAAAAATAAAAAACAGACTAAGCTTTTACCTCATATGTGCATTTATACGTGGAATTCTTAGTAAAAACTAGAAACATAAATAAATATTAAAAGTTACTTGATGGTATGATAACCATTTAAAAATGAAAGTACCACTAAATGCGCCCAGACCACTTCATCTTATACACTGCAGGTGTGCAAAATAATGAATAAAATGTAATTTGCTGCATAAATAGCAACACAAAAACAGACCATAAAATCACAAAAGTCAATGGGAAACAAGGACCCGGCCGGACAGGTGGTCAGAAACAAAAGATAAAGTAGATAATGTTTGCAAGTTCGATAATTAAATTTTTGAATTATATTATCAGATAAAAGTTACGAAGTCTAACATAATAATGAATGCATTTTGACGATACGTAAAGCCAAGCAATAAGGGAGCTATGAGTAAAACGAGATGTAATACCACTGAAAAACCTATGTAACATCATATGATTCTGGCATAATCTGTTATACGCAATGTTTATGTCAAATGCTTCAATCAAAAATAAAGTATTTAAAAAAAAAAAAAAAAAAATCACAAAAGTAACGAAAGGTGGAAATATTTGTAAGTTCATGTCAGAATGAAAATTCAAGAAAATGTGCAGGATATTCAGAAACATTTTAAGAAATCTCTACATTGCATATATCTTAAAGTGAATCTGCAAAGTTCTAAAAGTGAAGCGATCACCATAGGAGTCAGTTGAATGCTCTATATTTACAGCTCTGGCCAAGAACTTCTCTCACTTGCATACGTAGACTGAGTCACACAAAGTCGTATGAACTTGTCAGAACAACTGAGTAATAGAAATCAGTTATAGCTGTGCTTGTGAGTGATTAAGTGACTAATATTGTGCAGATGACATTGAGTAAGTGGAGTAGACAGAGGAGAGAAAGCAATAGTTTAAGAACATGAGACATTATCAAAGCTCAAGATGAATAAGTGCTCTATCGTAGATTAACCATTTTATGACAACATTGCAGTACAGGGGATTTAACACCCATTGACAGCCTTTACAGTCATGCAGTGTAAGTACTAGCAGGGGTGTATCAAGGAATCCCTGGAATTTCACTATGAGCTGGGCTATTTTAGTGGCACCATCTTTTTGAAAGTCAGCACGCAGCTCCTTAAATTGGCATTTAAAGCAGGCATAGGCAACCATCGGCACTCCAGATGTTGTGGACTACATCCCCCATAATGCTCTTAACCCCTTAAGGACCAAACTTCCGGAATAAAAGGGAATCATGACGTGTCACACACGTCATGTGTCCTTAAGGGGTTAAACCCATAATTCTGGCAAAGCATCAAGGGAGGTGTAGTCCAAAACATCTGGAGTGCCGAAGGTTGCCAATGCCTGGCTAGATCTTGGTGTGAGCAGAGTTAAAAACCTGCCAGGAAACCCAGGTATTAATAGATACCTGGGGCTCCCCTCTGGCCTCTGACAGTTGAGCTGCACACAGTGCTCAAAGTGCTCACACTACAGCAATGTAGTGTGAGCAGGGTTAAACTTCTGCTCACACCAGGAAAACCATGATTCAATAAATGCCTGGGGCTCCTATGTCAGCTGGGGCTATTTTAGTGATCCAAGACTTTTTGATAAGCATTTCATACAGCCCTTAACTTCATAGATAACACTGCAGCGGAGTGATCAAGCTCAGTAAATGAGCATGATTCTGTCACTGAATCTAACACTTGGGAGATAGATCCTGGAGTGTCTCTCCGTGCCCCAATGCCATGCCAAAAAACACCATCAAGTCCACCTGCTATAATGCTGTCTATATATAATTAGATAAAGTAAAAAAAGGTAATATGCACATACAAAGACCAAAATGTATTCTTGAGTGTGGTTATGCACTGGGAAGTAGTAAGTCACTTAACCAAAAGTATAGTTGCTGAGAAAGTCTATTAGGTCTAAAGCTGTTTAGCTTTTCACTGACTAGAAAATCTTGACTCAAGGGTGCCCCCTAATAAACAGGCTTTATTAGTGGTGGCCACAGGTTGGGGGGGAACCTAAAAGAGTTGTGTTAATTGGATAGTCCAGAGGAATGTAAGCTCGATTGAGCAGGGTCCTCTTCAACCTATTGTTCCTGTAAGTTTATTTGTAATTGTCCTATTTATAGTTAAATCCCCTCTCATAATATTGTAAAGCGCTATGGAATCTGTTGGAGCTATATTAATGGCAATAATAATAATAATAATAATACTGTACTGTTAGAAAGATGAGGTTTTCAGTACTTACTATTACAAATAAACACTCCAATATGTGGAGTCAGTAACACTCCAATGTATGGAGTCAGTAGATATCCCCCTTACTGCCCCTTAATTCAGACGTGAGCTCTTAACCCCTTAACACCGCAGCCAAATGTACAAGTTGTGAACGAAACAAAACGTAAACAAAACCTGGCATTTGCGCTATATGTCTGTCCAACCGTAATTCACCTCTTTCATATTAAATGCACCCCCCCTTATTATATATCATTTTATTCAGGGGAAACAGGGCTTTCATTTAATATCAAATATTTAGCTATGAAACATAATTTAATATGAAAAAAATGGGAGAAAATAAGATTTTTTTTTATTTTTTTCGTTCTACATGACATTTTAACTGTTAATGTCATAATACTGTTTGCTTTTACTGCAATAAAATACACATATTTGTATTCAGCAAAGTCTCACGTGTAAAACAGTACCCCCTATGTACAGGTTTTATGGTGTTTTGGGAAGTTACAGGGTCAAATATAGCATGTTACATTTGAAATTGAAATTCGCCAGATTGGTTACGTTGCCTTTGAGACTGTATAGTAGCCCAGGAAATAAATTTACACCCATAATGGCATACCATTTGCAATAGTAGACGACCCAAGGTATTGCAAATAAGCGATGTCCAGTCTTTTTTAGTAGCCATTTGGTCACAAACACTGGCCAAAGTTAGCGTTCGTATTTGTTTGTGTGTGAAAAATGCAAAAAACGCCAATTTTGGCCAATGTTTGTGACTGAGTGGCTACTAAAAAAGACTGGACATACCCCATTTGCAATACCTTTGGTTGTCTACTATTGCAAATGGTATGCCATCATAGGGGTAATTTTCATTCTTGGGCTACCATAGGGTCATAAAGGCAACGTAAGCAATCTGGCGAATTTTAATGTGAAAAAAATTAAACACAAGCATTATATTTGACGCTGTAATTTTTGAAAACACCATAAAACCTGTACATGAGGGGTACTGTTGTACTCAGGAGACTTCGCTGAACACAAATATTTGTGTTTCAAAACAGTAAAAAGTATTGCAGCAATAATATCGTCCCTGTAAGTGCTGTTTGTGCGTGAAAAATGCAAAAAACGTCACTTTTACTGGCGATATCATGGTTGTAATACATTTTAATGTTTTGAAACACTAATATTTGTGTTCAGCGAAGTCTCCCGAGTAAAACAGTACCCCCCATGTACAGGTTTTATGGTGTCTTGGAAAGTTATAGGGTTAAATATAGTGCTAGCAAATTAAATTCCCTATACTTTCGGCATGGGTGGTCAGGCAGGTTCCGCTAATTGTAATTAATTAGGATACCTAATTATGTAAAATTATTACATAAATATATGTGTAGAATTAATATATGTATATATATACATATGTGTATATATACGTATATATATATATATTTTTTTTTTTTAATATTTTTATTTATATATAGGTATATATATAGTGATATATATGTATATATTTATGTATATAGATATATATATTATTTCGTTCTACGTGTATTTTGATATAAATATATATATATTAATATCACAATACAGTTAGAACGAAATAAAACACATCTATATATTTTTTAATATTTTATTTTTAATTATTTATTTTATTTTATTTTTTTACGTATTTACATATTTTTTTTTTATATTATTTATAAATATATATATAACAATAATTATATATATATTTAATCAGTATCAGTCTACGTGTAATTTGATATTAATATATATATATATATTAATATTTAAATACACGTCGTGTATGTGTAAATGTGTGTGTATATATATATATATATATATACTTAGATCATATATATATAATATATATGATCTAAGTATATTTTATTTGTAACTGTCATTTTTTTTATTTCTTTTTTTAACTAATATTTTATTTTTATTACAGGACAGGGGGCAGAGACAGTGTCAGCCAGTGATTTCACATCACTGGCTGACACACAGGATCAGTGATCACAGTGACTGCCTGTCACTGTGATCACCTCCTGCAGATTGGGTAATTGACCACAGGGGGGAGTGCCTGGGTGGTACAAGCACTCCCCCCTTCCAATCTGCAGGGGGATCACTGTGCCAGTTACATGTGTCAGCCAATAGGCTGACACATGTAACACTGATCGCAGTGACAGGCTGTCACTGCGATCAGAGAGCTCTGAGATCGCAGTGACAGCCTGTCACTGCGATCAGAGAGCTCTGAGATCGCAGTGACAGCCTGTCACTGCGATCTCAGACTTAGCAGATCGCGGTCACTGACCCCAGGGGGACTGCCTGGGGGGCCAGGTAAGTCCCCCGACCGCGATCTGCAGAAGGGGAAAGCCGCCGGCCGCATGTGTCAGCCGATTTGAAATCGGCTGACACATGCTGAATACTGGTCGCAGTGACAGCCTGTCACTGCGATCAGAGACTGCAGATCGCGGTCACCGGCCACAGGGGGGGTTGCCTGGGGGGGCAGGCATCCCCCCCGACCGCGATCTGCAGCGGGCGATTAGCGCCGGCCACGTGGGCGGCCATTATGGGGAGGACGTACTATTACGCCCGCCGGCGTTTAGAGCCGGTTCCTGCAGGGCGTAATAGTACGTCCTCCGGATTTAAGGGGTTAATTATATATCTTTCTTCACAGATGATGATTGCTAGCCTCAATGTGTGAATTCAGTTGCTGTTTTCTCCGGTGTTCCTGTTTGCTGGGATCCTGTGATTGAACCATTTTTATATGATGTGCCTGTTTTTCACTTCAACTTTGTAAGTGTGTCTTTATATTAAAGTGTCTACTTTGACTGAGATACTCTGCACTATTATTATTTTTATCTTTTTTCCTCTATATTTGCCATGATGGGAGGGCGGGGCCTGACCGGGGAGCCGAGCAGACACGCTTTTCGTGAGCTCCCGAGACTGGACCCGATTTTCGGCGGAAAACGAGGGGAAACCCACCCAATCTGGACCCTCAGCACACCTAAACTGGCACTGAGACAACTGGGGCACGGAGGGGCACTTTTCAGACCCATTAACCCGCTGGGAATCCGGGCTGAGACTTTGGGGCCTACATCGCATGGTGGTGGGGAGAGACGGCCGCTCTCCCAGCCTACCAAATTAGGGCCCTTCTACCCCCCCCCCCCCCCCGGGACCAGTGGGGGTTATCCTGGTCCATTTAAGCAAACACCTTAAGCTAAACTCTGCTGCAGCAGGAGTACACTGTTAAATGCACGAGACACTGCGACAAGCAGACGCACCTAAAATGGCGACTACAGGCCATGCGGCAGAGCACGCTCCCACTCAACCTCTACATGAGCGACTGGACGCATTGTTCCGCCGATTCTGGGAGAAGCTGTACAGCCGGACGGCACCTTTGACCCCGCAACACGGAGAGAAGGTGAGGCGGCCTCAGACAGAGAGACAGGGCGGGCTGACCCCGAGGAAAGCCGATGTGCACCGACAGACGGCCCAACCATCCAGACAGAAGGAGATCCCCTCCTATACACCGGCCACACCGCAGGAGAGCCGCCCGCCGCTGGCGGCGGTTTACCACCTGGGCCCTCCGTAGCGCCCGTCATGGGAATGACCCGGCCCCGAGTGGCAACCGAGTCCGTGGCCACATGGTGCGTACCCTACTTGCTGCCAGGAAAGAGGGAGAAGCCCCCTACCGCAATCACCTCCACTCCCTGATGACCCATCTGAAATCTCTGCCGGAATCCAGGACCAGAGAGATCCCGAACGGCCGACAAGCGCCCGACCGCACTAAAAGAGCCTTCAGAACGGGCATAGGGTGAGGCAAGTTGGACTTATACAGGCCCCGGCCCACAACCAGCAACCCAGCCTAAACCGCAGAGACTTACTTTATGCCGAACTGAATTAAAGAATTTCTTGCATGCCTCCTTTAGTGGTAATCAGACCAAGCCGCATGTATCACAAACCACATACCTACCAAGGGAACACACTCACCTGTCACAATCAGCAATTTGCAGGCACCACACAGACAGGTAACGCACCAGCTGGAACCCGAGAATGCCCTGCTCAGCAAACTCGGATAGTGTAACTCCACTCACATGAATAGCGGTAAAGCCGCAGCATGCTCACACATAGTATAACACACATGCATTACTCTTTTTGTCACGCATTGTCGCAACCTGATCTAAAGAATGCTTGTGCTCCATCACCTAGGCAGCGATTTAATTTAATTTAATTGAATTATCATAACGTAATAGCTAGTTATGCCCTTCTTCTTGTTACTTAGCCTGTTGTACAGTATTAGCGAGTTTTAATCTATGCTATATCATAACGGTTACTCGCCTGCTGCTGTTGAGAACAGATGTTATTAAGCCATGTCTATCACATTGAATGTTCATCACCTTGACCTTTTTACTTTTTTATTTACTCTCTCTTAAGCGACGAATGTCTAAGCGACGAATGTCTAAGCGACGAATGTCTAAGCGACAAATGTCTAAGCGACAAATGTCTAAGCGACAAATGTCTAAGCGACAAATGTCTAAGCGACAAATGTCTAAGCGACAAATGTCTAAGCGACAAATGTCTAAGCGACAAATGTCTAAGCGACAAATGTCTAAGCGACAAATGTCTACCATTCTAATTTTTTATTTTATTAACCACGCTTGTATAAACCTGTTTACATGACGTTCTAAAAAAACAAAAATATGGCAGTCTTTCTCAGAGGTGTATTGTCCACCACCTTGTTATACTAACCTGTGTTACCCCACAATGCTTCCTCTTTCTCTTCTGTACCCCATGACGCATATGCCATAATAAAAGAAAGATTTACAAAAAAATAAAAATATTTGCCATGATGCTCCACAAGTCCTGAGGTTTCTACTATTTTTAGGATACGCCTACAATCAATTTTGGTTTGTGAGTGTGATTATTGCATTAACTTTCCATCCCAAAATGTTTTTCTCTGTCATTATTGTATTGTAGATTTTCAGTTTTCCATATTATTTTGAGGACTGTGAGGAGTCCTTATCTACAGTACTTGTAGTACAAGGGAACTGTTTTAGAATGTTATTGTATTGTAGATAAACTAACTAAATAGTCAGAGATTGGAAATAGAGTGTGGGAGAGAAAGAAATAACTTATAAATCCATTATATCATGCTTAATATGTGCAGGATGAAAGAACACCAGCTTGAGGGTGTGTAAGAAGTGCCCTTTGAAAATCACAAGTTTACAAAATGCAGTATAATAATGCAAGTCGCCCTGACGGGTTTTATTGTTATACTGAATTTTGTAAACTTGTGATTTTATTTTTACCAAGTCCCTGAGGATGTTCCAACATTGGAACGAAACACGTAGGACTTGTCTTTCACATACTTTTTAACCATTGGCAATAAATGACTGTTTAAGAAGATACTACACTATGTTATTTTGTTTGTTTTCATTATTCTTTTAGGTTGGCAGCTGTATCCCATTATTTTCTACATTCTATACGTCTACTAGTCAGTGACCCACTGTGAGGGTTAATTTGGGAAGCTGCTGATTAATTAAGTTATTTATATTTTTTCTTGTGTTTGTATAATGTAGACTGTCTATATATAATGTGTGCCGCCTGTTTATTATATATAATGTATACTGTACACACTATGCTGTCTATATATAATGTGTGCCGTCTGTATATTATATATAATGTATGCTGTCTGTATATTATATATAATGTAATATATATAATGTATGCTGTCTATATTTTATATAATGTATACTATGCGGTCCAATGTACACACTATGCGGTCTATATATATTATAAAATGTACACTGTCTGTATATTATATATATATATATATATATATATAATGTACACACTATGCTATATATATTATATATAATGTATGTTGATGGCGCTATATAAAGATCATCATAATAATGTACACACTATGCTGTCTATATATTATATATACAGTTGCAAGCAAAAGTATGTGAACCTTTTGGAATGATATGGATTTCTGCACAAATTGGTCGTCACAACAATAGACAATCACAGTCTGCTTAAACTAATAACACACAAAGAATTAACCCCTTCAGGACCGGACTGTTTTTGCGATGTTTGTACGTTAAGGACCAGAGCTATTTTAACACTTTTGTGGTGTTTGTGTTTAGCTGTAATTTTCCGCTCTCTCATTTACTGTTCCCATACAAGTTATATATTGTTTTTTTCAGGACAAGAAGGGCTTTCTTTACATACCATTATTTGTATCATTTCATATCATTTACTTTAAAAAAAATAGTAAAATATGGTGAAAAAACCCCAAAAAAACGTGTTTTTTGACTTCTACTTAAAAAATATTTTACTGATCTACAAAATCGAATGAAACAAACTGCTAAATAGATTAAACATTTTGTCCTTAGTTTAAAAACACCCAATGTTTACGTGTTTTTTTGCTTTTATTTGCAAGTTATAGGGCTATAAGTACAAGTAGGAAATTGCGGTTTCAAAATTTACATTTTTCAAATGTATCAATAGTGACATTGTACCACTGTTATGTCATAAATCTCCAAAAAACACCCCACATGTATATATTTTTCTTAAACTAGATAACCCAGGGTATTCATCTAAGAATATTTTGATACTTTCTATGCAGCCATTTTACCATAAACCTTTGTCAAACTTTGCATAGGTAGTTTATTTTTTTTATTTTTTTCACATAAATTGCAATTCAGGTATAAATTCACAGATTTTGTTATGTGTCACTACCAAACAACACCCCAATATGTGTTCAGTAACATCTCCCGAGTACAGGGATACCCCCCATGTATAGGTGTTTTGGGTTGTTTGGGGGCTAAAAGGCCACATTTTGCAGGTGCGCATATCAGTTTCCCAGCTCGGAATTTTGACATGTAGTCAACCTGCATGCATGTCCTATTTGGGACATTTTTGAAGCCGGCCAATGTATTTTACCCCCATCAAACCATATATTTTTGAAAAGTAGACACCCTAGGGTATTTCACATGGTGGAATTTTTACACTTTCCATGCACTAATTCTACCACCAGGCTTTGTCAAACATTGAGTTAGTAATTTTTTTTCTGTTTTTTTCACACACATTGTACTTTAGGCATGAATTAACAGATCCTGTTATGTGTCACTGCCAAACAACACCCCAACATGTGTTCAGTAACATCTCCCGAGTACAGGGATACCCCCCATGTATAGGTGTTTTGGGTTGTTTGGGGGCTAAAAGGCCACATTTTGCAGGTGCGCATATCAGTTTCCCAGCTCGGAATTTTGACATGTAGTCAACCTGCATGCATGTCCTATTTGGGACATTTTTGAAGCCGGCCAATGTATTTTACCCCCATCAAACCATATATTTTTGAAAAGTAGACACCCTAGGGTATTTCACATGGTGGAATTTTTACACTTTCCATGCACTAATTCTACCACCAGGCTTTGTCAAACATTGAGTTAGTAATTTTTTTTCTGTTTTTTTCACACACATTGTACTTTAGGCATGAATTAACAGATCCTGTTATGTGTCACTGCCAAACAACACCCCAACATGTGTTCAGTAACATCTCCCGAGTACAGGGATACCCCCCATGTATAGGTGTTTTGGGTTGTTTGGGGGCTAAAAGGCCACATTTTGCAGGTGCGCATATCAGTTTCCCAGCTCGGAATTTTGACATGTAGTCAACCTGCATGCATGTCCTATTTGGGACATTTTTGAAGCCGGCCAATGTATTTTACCCCCATCAAACCATATATTTTTGAAAAGTAGACACCCTAGGGTATTTCACATGGTGGAATTTTTACACTTTCCATGCACTAATTCTACCACCAGGCTTTGTCAAACATTGAGTTAGTAATTTTTTTTCTGTTTTTTTCACACACATTGTACTTTAGGCATGAATTAACAGATCCTGTTATGTGTCACTGCCAAACAACACCCCAACATGTGTTCAGTAACATCTCCCGAGTACAGGGATACCCCCCATGTATAGGTGTTTTGGGTTGTTTGGGGGCTAAAAGGCCACATTTTGCAGGTGCGCATATCAGTTTCCCAGCTCGGAATTTTGACATGTAGTCAACCTGCATGCATGTCCTATTTGGGACATTTTTGAAGCCGGCCAATGTATTTTACCCCCATCAAACCATATATTTTTGAAAAGTAGACACCCTAGGGTATTTCACATGGTGGAATTTTTACACTTTCCATGCACTAATTCTACCACCAGGCTTTGTCAAACATTGAGTTAGTACATTTTTTTCAGTTTTTTTCACACACCTTGTACTTTAGGCATGAATTATCAGATCCTGTTATGTGTCACTGCCAAACAACACCCCAATATGTGTTCAGCAAGATCTCCTGAATACAGTGATACCACCCATGCATAGGCTTGTCGGGTTCTTTGGGGGCTAAAAGGCCACGTTTGGCAGGTGCGCTTATCAGTTTCCCAACTTGGAATTTTGACATGTAATCAACCTGCGCCCATGTCCCATTTGAGCCAATGTATTTTACCCCCATCAAACCATATATTTTTGAAAAGTAGACAACCCAGGGCATTTTAAATTGTGGTATTTTAACACTTTTCATGCACTGAATTCTACCACCAGCCTTTGTCAAACTTTTGGATAGTAATCTTTTTTTGTTTCTTTGTCACACACATTGTACTTTAGGCATGAATTAACAGATCCTGTTATGTGTCACTGCCAAACACTGCCCAATATGTTCAGCAACATCTCTTGAGTACAGTGATACCCCCCATGTATATGGTTGCTGGGTTGTTTGGGGGCCAAAAGGCAACAATCAGAACTTGTACATGTCAGTTTTTCAACTTGATATATAGGTATGCTTGGTCTATCTTCAGTTTGACATATTTTTGTACCCCCCAGTTAATGTTACCATCATGCCAATATGTATAGTATATATTTTTATAAAGTAGACATCAAATGTTATAGAGGATGGGGTGTTTTGACTTCTTTCCCCCAACCATTTTGCCCCCCAAAGAAAGTGTAGTGGTATTTTCTTTATTCTGGTTTTTATGCACACGTCATCTGGTTTTGGACAGCTGGTTATGTGTTACTGCCAGAAAACTTGTTAGGCCAAATGTGCAGGTAGCAAATGTACATTTAGCAGCAATCTTTAAACTGACTCCTGCAAATAGAATCTAAATGGAGATTTGGGGGAAGGAAACTGACTAACAAAAAAATGGCTGCTTTCCAAAGAAACAGAAAATAAAATAAAAATTCAGGAACACTTCTTACAACTGTTCTGTGTGGTACTGCTTGAAACATGTTCCTACACAGAGTCCTGGTTTCGAAGGACAATCAGGACAGTGAAAAGGGGTGTCTGTCCTTTTCCCGTTTTTAAAACAGACCCGGCAACGTTTCTGGGGGTTTTTTTTTCTAGCAGTTGGCGGTAACTTAAAAATAAAATGTCTGGACTCAGCTTGCACCGTTGTTGGAACTTGTCCATCTCCATAAATTGTTAAAGAAATTATTTTCAATTGAAATTGGAGAAAGGTGATTTTCCCTGGATTATTTTTTTTAAAAAGTAAAAATGAGTTGTGGGTTGCTATTTGCATCAGATATATAGCCACCTTTTTATACCATGCTTTGGTTTTTCGTAAAATAAGATACGGCTGCATAAGCTGATCAGCCAAATCAACACCACCCATGTACTTATTATACGCCCTGATGCAAACCGGTTTGGACTCTACTTTGCCCCGGACAGAGACGTCGGACATGCGTTCATCATGGATGGTGGTGAGCATTTGGACATCCTTCCTGTCCCTAAATTTTAGTGCAAGCACCTCAGCTTTCCGAAGTGCTTTACATTCGCCTTTTTTTAATTTTGCATCTATGAGAGATCGTGGAAAATCTTTGGAATTTTTTCTGGCAGTGCCGCAGGCCAGTGTCTGTAAAGCATAAAGGGTTTTAAATAGACGGACACTACTATAAAAATTATCCACATAAAGGTGGTAACCTTTATTAAACAAGGGGTTTAGTAGGTCCCATACAAGTTTCCCACTTGTCCCCAGGGAGTCAGGACAGTCAGGAGGGTCCAGTTGACCATCTTTCCCCTCATATACACGAAAGGCAAATGTGTATCCGCTTTCGCTCTCACACAGTTTGTACAGTTTAATGCCATACCTAGAGCGCTTTGAGGGGATGTATTGTCTGAACCCTAATCTCCCTTTGTATTTCATTAGAGATTCATCTATGGATAAATTTTGTTGGGGGGTATAAACATCCGAAAATTTGTCCTGAAAATGGTCTAGCAGTGGGCGTATTTTATAAAGCCTATCGTATTGGGGGTGATCTCTAGGGTGACAGAGGGTATTGTCACTGAAATGTAAAAATCTCAGCAGTAACTCGTATCTGGCTCTAGGCATGGTTTGGGAGAATACTGGACTCGACATTATTGGGTTGGTGCTCCAGTATGAGCGAATCGATGGCTTTTTTATAATCCCCATGAGCGATGTGAGAGCCCAGAATTTTTTAAGCTCTGGGACATCTGTGGGATGCCAGTCATGCTCCCTGGCTGTATAGCTACCTGGATTGTTGTCAATAAATTGGGTAGCATACAAGTTAGTCTGGGAAGCAATCTCCTCCCAGATGGTATCCCCTAAAAATAGTTCTACATACTGCATTGGGGAGAAGCCATCCACATTAACATTAATGCCTGCGTTGGCACTAAAAGGGGGGACGTTGGGCTCGGCTAACTGTGGAGGTACCCAGTCCTCCTCCACATTTGGCATAGCAGAGGAAGCACAGCTTCTTTCTTCAGCCGGCTCACACACAGATGACATGTCGTCTTGACTAGACATGTCAGAAAACTGACCTGGGTCAAAATCTGACGCAGTGTCAGTGGCGTCAGAGTCTGACGCCAAGAAGGCATATGCCTCCTGCAAGTTATACATACGCTGCATGTTTTACACACGACTAAAACAAATTACAAACACACAAATTTTTTTTTAGACTTTTTTTTTTTTTTTTTTTTACTAAAACAGACTAAACAGCAATCCCTAAACTAACTCCTGTCACAAAAATCTAATGGAGATTTGGGGGAAGGAAACTGACAGACTACGACAGACTACGACAGACTACGACAGACTACGACAGACTACGACAGACTACGACAGACTACGACAGACTACGACAGACTACGACAGACTAAGACAGACTAAGACAGACTAAGACAGACTAAGACAGACTAAGACAGACTAAGACAGACTAAGACAAATATTTTTAAAACAAATTTAACCCTTTAAGGGCAAAAAAAAAGACAGACAGTACAAATGCACTGCTGAAACAGATCTGGCAGGGAAGGGGTTAAAATGGATTTTGAATTCACTGCTGATACTTTTTACAACTCTCTGGAACACTCTGCTGCAACAAACTATCACGATCTCTGTCTCTCTCGCCTCACAAAACTCTACAGAGGAGAGAGGGGCAGAGATCACTGTCAAAGTGAGTGTTTGTAACACCCACTTTGACAGCAGCCAATTGTGAGCGATCGCGGATCGCTCACACACCGTAATTGGCTGTTACTATCTGCCTGGGATGTCTGGCAGATAGTTACATCATAGTACGGGCAAGAGCGATCTTTGATCGCTTCCTGCAGCCCGTTTTCCGCTATGACGGTTCAGGACCGTCAGCGGTCCAAACGCACGTTTTACCGCTGACGGTCCTGAACCGTCCGCGGTCGTGAAAGGGTTAAATGTTGCCATGTTTTTATTGAACACACCATGTAAACATTCACAGTGCAGATTGGAAAAGTATGTGAACCCCTAGACTAATGACATCTCCAAGAGCTAATTGGAGTGAGATGTCAGCCAACTGGAGTCCAATCAATGAGATGAGATTGGAGGTGTTGGTTACAGCTGCTCTGCCCTATAAAAAAAAAAAACACCAGTTCTGGGTTTGCTTTTTACAAGAAGCATTGCCTGATGTGAATGATGCCTCGCACAAAAGAGAACTCAGAAGACCTACGATTAAGAATTGTTGACTTGGATAAAGCTGGAAAGGGTTATAAAAGTATCTGCAAAAGCCTTGCTGTTCATCAGTCCACGGTAAGACAAATTGTCTATAAATGGAGAAAGTTCGGCACTGCTGCTACTCTCCCTAGGAGTGGCCGTCCTGTAAAGATAACTGCAAGAGCACAGCACAGACTGCTCAATGAGGTGAAGAAGAATCCTAGCGTGTCAGCTAAAGACTTACAAAAGTCACTGGCAAATGCTAACATCCCTGTTAGCGAATCTACAATACGTAAAACACTAAACAAGAATGGATTTCATGTGAGGATACCACAGAGGAAGCCACTGCTGTCCAAACAAAACATTGCTGCACGTTTACAGTTTGCACAAGAGCACCTGGATGTTCCACAGCAGTACTGGCAAAATATTCTGTGGATAGATGAAACCAAAGTTGAGTTGTTTGGAAGAAACACATAACACTATGTGTGGCGAAAAAGAGGCACAGCACACCAACATCAAAACCTCATCCCAACTGTGAAGTATGGTGGTGGGGGCATCATGGTTTGGGGCTGCTTTGCTGTGTCAGGGCCTGGACAGATTGATATCATCGAAGGAAAAATGAATTCCCAAGTTTATCAAGACATTTTGCAGGAGAACCTATGGCCACCTGTCTACCAGCTGAAGCTCAACAGAAGATGGGTGTTGCAAAAGGACAATGACCCAAAGCATAGAAGTAAATCAACAACAGAAGAAAATACGCCTTCTGAAGTGGCCCAGTCAAAGTCCTGACCTCAACCCGATTGAGATGCTGTGGCATGACCTCAAGAAAGCGATTCACACCAGACATCCCAAGAATATTGCTGAACTGAAACAGTTCTGTAAAGAGGAATTGTCAACCATTACTCCTGACCGTTGTGCACGTCTGATCTGCAACTACAGGAAATGTTTGGTTGAAGTTATTGCTGCCAAAGGAGGTTCAACCAGTTATTCAATCCAAGGGTTCACATACTTTTTCCACCTGCACTGTGAATGTTTACATGGTGTGTTCAATAAACACATGGCAACATTTCATTCTTTGTGTTATTAGTTTAAGCACACTGTGATTGTCTATTGTTGTGACTTAGATGATGATCAGATCACATTTTATGACCAATTTGTTCAAAAATCCATATAATTCCAAAGGGTTCACATACTTTTTCTTGCAACTGTGTGTGTGTGTGTGTGTGTATATATATATATATATATATATATTATATACATATATACAAGATAGCACTCTCAGGACTTGTTCAATCAAAAATAAAACTTAGCTTTTAATCAGCTTGTGAAAATCAACGTTTTAGTCTGCTAACCACAGACTTTCATCAGGAATGTATATATGGCACACACTGTGCTGTCTATATATTATATACGGCACACACTGTGCTGTCTATATATTATATACGGCACACACTGTGCTGTCTATATATTATATACGGCACACACTGTGCTGTCTATATATTATATACGGCACACACTGTGCTGTCTATATATTATATACGGCACACACTGTGCTGTCTATATATTATATACGGCACACACTGTGCTGTCTATATATTATATACGGCACACACTGTGCTGTCTATATATTATATACGGCACACACTGTGCTGTCTATATATTATATACGGCACACACTGTGCTGTCTATATATTATATACGGCACACACTGTGCTGTCTATATATTATATACGGCACACACTGTGCTGTCTATATATTATATACTGCACACACTGTGCTGTCTATATATTATATACGGCACACACTGTGCTGTCTATATATTATATACGGCACACACTGTGCTGTCTATATATTATATACTGCACACACTGTGCTGTCTATATATTATATACGGCACACACTGTGCTGTCTATATATTATATACTGCACACACTGTGCTGTCTATATATTATATACGGCACACACTGTGCTGTCTATATATTATATACTGCACACACTGTGCTGTCTATATATTATATACGGCACACACTGTGCTGTCTATATATTATATACGGCACACACTGTGCAGTCTATATATTATATACGGCACACACTGTGCAGTCTATATATTATATACGGCATACACTGTGCAGTCTATATATTATATACGGCATACACTGTGCAGTCTATATATTATATACTGCATACACTGTGCAGTCTATATATTATATACTGCATACACTGTGCAGTCTATATATTATATACTGCATACACTGTGCAGTCTATATATTATATACTGCATACACTGTGCAGTCTATATATTATATACTGCATACACTGTGCAGTCTATATATTATATACTGCATACACTGTGCAGTCTATATATTATATACTGCATACACTGTGCAGTCTATATATTATATACTGCATACACTGTGCAGTCTATATATTATATACTGCATACACTGTGCAGTCTATATATTATATACTGCATACACTGTGCAGTCTATATATTATATACTGCATACACTGTGCAGTCTATATATTATATACTGCATACACTGTGCAGTCTATATATTATATACTGCATACACTGTGCAGTCTATATATTATATACTGCATACACTGTGCAGTCTATATATTATATACTGCATACACTGTGCAGTCTATATATTATATACTGCATACACTGTGCAGTCTATATATTATATACTGCATACACTGTGCAGTCTATATATTATATACTGCATACACTGTGCAGTCTATATATTATATACTGCATACACTGTGCAGTCTATATATTATATACTGCATACACTGTGCAGTCTATATATTATATACTGCATACACTGTGCAGTCTATATATTATATACTGCATACACTGTGCAGTCTATATATTATATACTGCATACACTGTGCAGTCTATATATTATATACTGCATACACTGTGCAGTCTATATATTATATACTGCATACACTGTGCAGTCTATATATTATATACTGCATACACTGTGCAGTCTATATATTATATACTGCATACACTGTGCAGTCTATATATTATATACTGCATACACTGTGCAGTCTATATATTATATACTGCATACACTGTGCAGTCTATATATTATATACTGCATACACTGTGCAGTCTATATATTATATACTGCATACACTGTGCAGTCTATATATTATATACTGCATACACTGTGCAGTCTATATATTATATACTGCATACACTGTGCAGTCTATATATTATATACTGCATACACTGTGCAGTCTATATATTATATACTGCATACACTGTGCAGTCTATATATTATATACTGCATACACTGTGCAGTCTATATATTATATACTGCATACACTGTGCAGTCTATATATTATATACTGCATACACTGTGCAGTCTATATATTATATACTGCATACACTGTGCAGTCTATATATTATATACTGCATACACTGTGCAGTCTATATATTATATACTGCATACACTGTGCAGTCTATATATTATATACTGCATACACTGTGCAGTCTATATATTATATACTGCATACACTGTGCAGTCTATATATATTATATACTGCATACACTGTGCAGTCTATATATTATATACTGCATACACTGTGCAGTCTATATATTATATACTGCATACACTGTGCAGTCTATATATATTATATACTGCATACACTGTGCAGTCTATATATATTATATACTGCATACACTATGCAGTCTATATATATTATATACTGCATACACTATGCAGTCTATATATATTATATACTGCATACACTATGCAGTCTATATATATTATATACTGCATACACTATGCAGTCTATATATATTATATACTGCATACACTATGCAGTCTATATATATTATATACTGCATACACTATGCAGTCTATATATTATATACTGCATACACTATGCAGTCTATATATTATATACTGCATACACTATGCAGTCTATATATTATATACTGCATACTGTATACATTCTATGCTGTCTATATATTATATACTGTATACACTATGCTGTCTATATATTATATATTATATACTGTATACATTCTATGCTGTCTATATATTATATATTATATACTGTATACATTCTATGCTGTCTATATATTATATACTGTATACATTCTATGCTGTCTATATATTATATACTGTATACATTCTATGCTGTCTATATATTATATACTGTATACATTCTATGCTGTCTATATATTATATACTGTATACATTCTATGCTGTCTATATATTATATTGTATTATATACTGTATACATTCTATGCTGTCTATATTATATTATATACTGTATACATTCTATGCTGTCTATATTATATTATATACTGTATACATTATATTATATACTGTATACATTCTATGCTGTCTATATTATATTATATACTGTATACATTATATGCTGTCTATATATTATATTATATACTGTATGCATTCTATGCTGTCGATGATCTCCCCGGTCGCTGCTCACTCAGCCCCTGGCAGGGCCCCCTCCTCTCTCTCCCCCCCTCCCCTATCATGCGCATGCGCACACCGTCCAGCTCTGTCTCCAGGCGGTGGCTCCCATAGTAAAGCCGTCCATAGAGCGCTGACCCCGGGGTCCGCCAGCATGGAGAGCCGGACGGTCACTCGGACACTCACCTCGCGGCCTTCCGCCCGCCCTGCTGCCTCCGCTCTGCATCACGATCCGTGCCGGGGGCCGAGCTGCCGAGCCTCGCACCGAGCGCTTCCGAGCGGCCGGAGAAAGAGAGAGAGAGGGAGGGGGAGGGAGGGGCCGTGCAGCGCCAGGAGTGACAGTGCTTATTACTGTCCTCTGCTGGACGGAGGCCGCAACTGCAGCACTCACCATGTGTTTCTAGAAAGCCCTGCTCCTCCATGGCTGCATTATTGGCTAATGGCTGTGTGTTCAGATAGTTATTGGTTTAACTTTGTATTAAATTCAGCTCATCACTAGTACACATCCCTCAATGCTGTTACCTGCTACCATTCTGTCAGAGCAGCTAGAATGTAATGCTATACTGGGACCTGGGTGGAAGTCTTGGGAAAATGAGTAAAAGGCAAAATGAAAGCTATTTATCCTAGGACCAGCATACATGGAGCTAATGAAATAATATATGACATCCTTAAAGGGGCACAGTAACCATAGAAACCAATTGAGTCAAAAAGAACATTCCACAATTTCCATGGCGATTGCTCCAATTCTCATATCTGTTATGTTGTTTGTCTTGGAACAAAGCTTTTATAAGTAAGGAATAATTGACTCCAGGCCGTTGAATTATTAGAAAAATAATGAGCTCATAGTGTAGCCTCCCTGAGCCTGCAAAACCAGAGAATACATTTAATAGGCTGTTATCTAATCCTTTTTAAGTAAATAGAGGGGATAATTAGTTTTTTTGCAGAATTTGATATACGTTTTATATTGTTCCTTTAACTCACAGTTCTCGCTCTCAAATTGATACCGTGATGCTGGGTTATTGATATGGCCTCTGTCACACTGTGAGGAAAACTCTGTTAAAGTAGAGCTGTAAAGTGCAGCCCAATGCCATACCTTCCAAGTGTCCCTATTTCGGAGGGACAGTGCCTATTTTTGGCCCTCTTTGTTGGTGTGTCTGAGTGTAAAACAGAGCTGCACAGCAATAATCTGCACAGTAATGTGCAGGGCCAATGCTAGGGTCATCACAGACGCCTGGGTGCAGAATTTGTTTTGGCGCCCCTAGGTGGGTATGGCCATCTTACTAACTCCTTCATTTGCAAATGTCCAATCCAGACATGTATGTTTAAATGGCAATGACTCCAACTATCCATCTGTAAGTCCCATCCCCTTATGTAAACAGACACACACTAACTGACAGTCACACTCTGGCTGACAGACATGCATATTCACTGATTTGACACACACACTCACACTCACTGACAGACACATTGACGCTACTTCCTGGCTCCCTCTGACAGGGCTCCACGAGGCCCCCCTTATTTCTGGTGCCTGGGCGCGGTGCACCCTGTGCACTCGCCCACGATTGGCACTGGTAATGTGTCTTTAAACAACAATAAATGTGTTTAGAAATCAGTCTGTGTAAATAAGACACGTTGCTTTTGTTCTAAATTACATTTTAGTTGCATAAATTGTTATTTGTAAGTTACCTAAAATGTCTCAGAATTGCCCTTCCCCTGGCTACATATCTTAAATTAAAGTGTCTCCCTTTGTCCATTTTAAATGTTGGGAGGTATACAATGGTCACCACCCCCATGTTCAAACAATTAAACAACAGAATACAAACATTATTTGGGTTCCAGGTAACAAGCAGGGCAGTACAGGGGATATTGTAGTAATTTTTCCGTTGCAGCATGTTTGGTAGTGTGAAAGAAGCCATTTCTAATTTATTTATACCCTCTATTTACCCCTATTGATTTTGTGTAGAATAGCAGTATCTGACTAGGTCAATATGATTTCCATCACAAGTCTCTTAGATTGTACCCGAACTGCTTGCTGTAAGTAACACAGGCCTTGTCTGATACTGCCATGGCATACTGAATTGATGATCATACATGGGGAATAGCTGTAGCATTATGAGGTCCCTTCCATACACTAGCTGCATCCTTGTTATTACTCCTTCTGAGTGAATATGACTCCTGTGTGTGTATGAGCACACATTGTGCCTGATTGAATTTCTAATCCCTCAGAGTAAGACAAGAGTGCTGACAGTTAAATTGCTTTCGTTACATAGTAAACACTGGTACTAGAGCAGAAAAAAAAATAATGGGAGCTTTATTTAAAATATTTATTTTTTGCTTGCCTTGCAGTATCTGAAGGCAAACCTATGAGCCGTGTTTGGAGATGACTTTTCATAAATATCCATTTTAAATTGTAAAAATGGTGCTTGTTTAAAGGGGTGTATTTTAATAAAATACCACTTTGGAGTAGACATTGAGCTCCCTCTGTATATTTGAGGAAGTGACCTGCTCTCACTTCCTTCCAGCTCTATTAGAATTAAAGGAGCCTTGTTGGGCTGTTAAAGGGCCTCGGCACCCGACTGGGCACCTGTTCAGTAATGCCCAGCGTGAGGGTTCTTCCACTGCCTGACAGATTTACATATGTGTTGGAAGGAAGTTGCAACACAGGGAGAAGAGAGGGAGTCTGATCTGTGTGATCTTGCAGAGCAGGCAATACTCTGGGATTTCTGCCCTTGCACAATGATGCCCTGTTTTTATCGTTAAAGAACTGGTCTGAAATTGAGAAAAGTGGGTAAGAGGAAATGGGAGGCTGAAGAAACTCCCTTAGCTGAGGGGCGTGTCCAACAAATTCAGTCTGATCAGGTTTATAGTAAGTTTAGAAATATTATGTAACTATATGTAACTATGTAATTTGTAACATACTTTTCCAAGTTTTTATTGCTTTGTTATGGTTTATATATTTTTTTAATAATGTTTGCCTGCTGGTTTAAAAACAAAATAGTCAAGTGATGCATGTCCCTTTAACATGTGGGGATTTGTAAATTCCAAGTGTAATCCAGTAAACAAGGGATTTTTACTTTAAATTATCTAGGAGAGGGGCGAGGGCTTCAGAATTATAACATGCTTACGTTTTACTTATCTTATCAACCAATTACCCTATCACAGAAATGGTTTAACACATACAAATAATTCACACATACAAATAATTAATCCTCATTATTTAAAGATAATGGCATTTGGGGTAATATATATTTTTAAATTTGCAGTAAGGTGTTTACCATTATAGTCCATGCATATATCTCAAGCCATGTTGCATTATGGGAATTCCCTTAATGCCCATTTATGGAAAGTTTATGAATATACACCACTCTGACATCAAACGCTGACATCACAATCCAGCCCATGCATTGTGTTTATGTATATCTGAGAGACAGACCAGTTGCTTCTCTCTGACATGACTGGCAGCACAGAGGTAGGCAGAGATGGTATAACAATGATTTATTAGAAGTGTTTTGGGATTAGGCTATGCAAATTCATTGAGTCAGTGTGATGGAAGTGAGCTGTCTCTGATGGGGGTCTTTTAGTGTTTTCAGCAGCTTTATTGATGGAAAATGTGCTTGTCATATGTATACAGTTTTTTTGTTGGGGGGGGGGGGGGGGGGTATCAAATACACAAGCTCCTTTTGTAGAGATTTGCTGAGATCACATTTGGTAGCAAACAATTATTTGACAAACTTTTTATCCAAGAGAGCTCCTATTCTGTCCAAACCAGTGTTCATTTTGTCGAATAGCAATTTTAGTCTTTTTTTTTTTAAATTTGTATTTTATTGAATTTCGTGCGAAATAGCAGATAGACCAAGGCTTGGGAGAGAGACACCTAGAGGGTTTGGGGGCACAAAGAGACACAGAGGGGCTGGGGAAGGGGCTAAAGAGACAAATAGAGGCTTTAACTAAACCTATTAGATTTTAGTTGTGTAAAATCTGTTGGAGATTTAGTTGTAAAAACTACCGTATATACTCGAGTATAAGCCGACCCGAATATAAGCCGAGGCCCCTAATTTTACCACAAAAAACTGGGAAAACTCATTGACTCGAGTATAAGACTAGGGTGGGAAATGCAGCAGCTACTGGTAAATTTCTAAATAAAATTAGATCCTAAAAAAATTATATTAATTGAATATTTATTTACAGCGTGTGTATATAATGAATGCAGTGTGTGTATGAATGCAGTGTGTGTGTATGAGTGCAGAGTGTGTGTGATGCAGAGTGTGTGTGTGATGCAGGGCCTTGGTGGGGGGTGGGCATTTTTTTCCCTTTTTTTTTGCCTCTGACGAAGGTGCTATCACAGCACTGAAACGTGCGTCAGGCGTGTTTACTGTCCAGTTTCTTGGACATCACTGTTTGCTCACTCTTTTCACTACACGGAAATGGTTTGAGGACACTTGTTTATGTTTAAATAGATAGGATTACTTTTGCTTTTTTTGCTTAACCACTATTCAGCTGGTTAGTAGATGTAGCAAGTGCATTTATACTTTGTTGCCATTTGGACTGCTACACAGTTATTTTTTGCAACCTTTATGCTACTTCCTTTTTGCATGTACATGTATACTAATCTGTCCTATTTACCACTATTTAGCTAGTTAGTAGATGTAGCAAGCACATTTATATTTTGTTGCCATTTGGACTGCTACAAAGTTAGTTTTGCAACCCTTATGCTACTCTCTTTCTGCATGCACATGTATACCAACCTGTCCTGTCTATAGATATGCCGTGGGCATTCTAAGCTCCACGATATCTATATCCTCCTACTTACTCTATATATTTGATACTATATACCTATATTTCTCTGAGGATCTACATAGTGGTATTTTAATGGGATTTATATCCCTATATCTATTCCCTCCCCTATTGCCATTGAGGCATCGGTTATGATAGAGAACACCTTTGAGCACTATTTATTAAAGCTCAAGTTTGGTGTCCTATGCTATATACCTAGATTCCATATTGGGGTTTTGGGATAGACGTTGTCTATCTATTTATTTTTCTTGATTACAAGGAGATCAAGATACACTTTATCAGTTTGTTTGTGTGACTACTTTATCTTTTCCAGACCAATACAGTTAGATACACCCGTAGTGTTGTCGCGAACCCGGAATTTTCGGATCGCGAACGGCGAACGCGAACTTCCGCAAATGTTCGCGAACCGGCGAACCGCGCGAACCGCCATTGACTTCAATGGGCAGGCGAATTTTAAAAACAACAGGGACTCTTTCTGGCCACAAAAGTGATGGAAAAGTTGTTTCAAGGGGACTAACACCTGGACTGTGGCATGCCGGAGGGGGATCCATGGCAAAACTCCCATGGAAAATTGCACAGTTGATGCAGAGTCTGCTTTTAATCCATAAAGGGCAGAAATCACCTAACATTGACACCTGTCCTCAAAGCCCAGCCCTGATACACAATGACACAGAGCAGAATAGAGACTGTTCCCCCTACATAGGGTCACTTGGCAGATATGGATTGACACCTATCCTAATGATCCCTGATACACACTGACACAGAGCAGAATAGAGACTGTTCACCCTACATAGGGTCACTTGGCAGATATGGATTGACACCTATCCTAATGATCCCTGTTACACACTGACACAGAGCAGAATAGAGACTGTTCCCCCTACATAGGGTCACTTGGCAGATATGGATTGACACCTATCCTAATGATCCCTGATACACACTGACACAGAGCAGAATAGAGACTGTTCCCCCTACATAGGGTCACTTGGCAGATATGGATTGACACCTATCCTAATGATCCCTGATACACACTGACACAGAGCAGAATAGAGACTGTTCCCCCTACATAGGGTCACTTGGCAGATATGGATTGACACCTATCCTAATGATCCCTGATACACAGTGACACAGAGCAGAATAGGGACTGTTCCTCCTACATAGGGTCACTTGGCAGATATGGATTGACACCTATCCTAATGATCCCTGATACACACTGACACAGAGCAGAATAGGGACTGTTCCCCCTACATAGGGTCACTTGGCAGATATGGATTGACACCAATCCTAATGATCCCTGATACACACTGACACAGAGCAGAATAGAGACGTTTCCCCCTACATAGGGTCACTTGGCAGATATGGATTGACACCTATCCTAATGATCCCTGATACACACTGACACAGAGCAGAATAGAGACTGTTCCCCCTACATAGGGTCACTTGGCAGATATGGATTGACACCTGTACTCAAAACCCCTGATACACACTGACACAGAGCAGAATAGAGACTGTTCCCCCTACATAGGGTCACTTGGCAGATATGGATTGACACCTATCCTAATGATCCCTGATACACAGTGACACAGAGCAGAATAGGGACTGTTCCTCCTACATAGGGTCACTTGGCAGATATGGATTGACACCTATCCTAATGATCCCTGATACACACTGACACAGAGCAGAATAGAGACTGTTCCCCCTACATAGGGTCACTTGGCAGATATGGATTGACACCTATCCTAATGATCCCTGATACACACTGACACAGAGCAGAATAGAGACTGTTCCCCCTACATAGGGTCACTTGGCAGATATGGATTGACACCTATCCTAATGATCCCTGATACACAGTGACACAGAGCAGAATAGGGACTGTTCCTCCTACATAGGGTCACTTGGCAGATATGGATTGACACCTATCCTAATGATCCCTGATACACACTGACACAGAGCAGAATAGAGACTGTTCCCCCTACATAGGGTCACTTGGCAGATATGGATTGACACCTATCCTAATGATCCCTGATACACACTGACACAGAGCAGAATAGAGACTGTTCCCCCTACATAGGGTCACTTGGCAGATATGGATTGACACCTGTCCTCAAAACCCCTGATACACACTGACACAGAGCAGAATAGAGACTGTTCCCCCTACATAGGGTCACTTGGCAGATATGGATTGACACCTATCCTAATGATCCTTGATACACACTGACACAGAGCAGAATAGAGACTGTTCCCCCTACATAGGGTCACTTGGCAGATATGGATTGACACCTATCCTAATGATCCCTGATACACAGTGACACAGAGCAGAATAGAGACTGTTCCCCCTACATAGGGTCACTTGGCAGATATGGATTGACACCTATCCTAATGATCCCTGATACACAGTGACACAGAGCAGAATAGGGACTGTTCCTCCTACATAGGGTCACTTGGCAGATATGGATTGACACCTATCCTAATGATCCCTGATACACACTGACACAGAGCAGAATAGAGACTGTTCCCCCTACATAGGGTCACTTGGCAGATATGGATTGACACTTATCCTAATGATCCCTGATACACACTGACACAGAGCAGAATAGAGACTGTTCCCCCTACATAGGGTCACTTGGCAGATATGGATTGACACCTGTCCTCAAAACCCCTGATACACACTGACACAGAGCAGAATAGAGACTGTTCCCCCTACATAGGGTCACTTGGCAGATATGGATTGACACCTATCCTAATGATCCCTGATACACAGTGACACAGAGCAGAATAGGGACTGTTCCTCCTACATAGGGTCACTTGGCAGATATGGATTGACAAATCCCTGACCAACAGCTACCACATGCAAGGAAGGCAGCAGGGGCGCAAATGACCCACTCCCGACGCGGGAAGGTAGTGACGACAAATAACAATACAGGACTCTTTAGAGGCCCTGTAATTGTAATCAGTCCACTTGAAATCCTTTAACTTTGATCAATTGGAGGGAAGTCTGGTGCAGAGCCACTGACCCATGCGCAGGGCCAGCCTTAGGCCTTTGGGCACCCTGTGCAAGAAATCTTCCCGACGCGGGAAGGTAGTGACGACAAATAACAATACAGGACTCTTTAGAGGCCCTGTGATTGTAATCAGTCCACTTGAAATCCTTTAACTTTGATCAATTGGAGGGAAGCCTGGTGCAGAGCCACTGACCCATGCGCAGGGCCAGCCTTAGGCCTTTGGGCGCCCTGTTCAAGAAATCTTCCCGACGCGGGAAGGTAGTGACGACAAATAACAATACAGGACTCTTTAGAGGCCCTGTAATTGTAATCAGTCCACTTGAAATCCTTTAACTTTGATCAATTGGAGGGAAGTCTGGTGCAGAGCCACTGACCCATGCGCAGGGCCGGCCTTTGGGCGCCCTGTTCAAGAAATCTTCCCGACGCGGGAAGGTAGTGACGACAAATAACAATACAGGACTCTTTAGAGGCCCTGTAATTGTAATCAGTCCACTTGAAATCCTTTAACTTTGATCAATTGGAGGGAAGTCTGGTGCAGAGCCACTGCAATGAGCCTACAGGCATTGCGCATGAGCGTCCAGTAACGTGGCAAAAAAATTCCCAGCTCCCCAGAGGCTGTCCTAGCATCCCAGTCATACAAATATTCATTAACAGCTTTTTCTTGTTGGAGCAGGCGGTCGAACATTAGGAGTGTTGAATTCCAACGTGTAGGGCTGTCGCAAATCAAGCGCCTCCCTGGCATGTTGTTTCGCCGCTGGATATCGGCAAAGTGAGCCATGGCCGTGTAGGAACGCCTAAAATGGCCACACACCTTCCTGGCCTGCTTCAGGACGTCCTGTAAGCCTGTGTACTTATGCACAAAGCGTTGTACGATCAGATTACACACATGTGCCATGCACGGCACATGTGTCAACTTGCCCAACTTCAATGCCGCTATCAAATTTTTTCCGTTGTCACACACCACTTTGCCGATATCCAGTTGCTGCGGAGTCAGCCACTTTTCCACCTGAGCATTCAGGGCGGACAGGAGTGCTTGTCCGGTGTGACTCTCTGCTTTCAAGCAAGTCAAACCCAAGACGGCGTGACACTGCCGTATCCGGGATGTGGAATAGTACCTGGGGAGCTGGGGGGGTAACGTTGATGTGGAGCAAGACGCAGCGGCACAAGAGGACTCAGCCGAGGAGGTTATGGAAGAGGATGGAGTAGGAGGAGTAGAGGAGGTGGCAGCAGGACTGCCTGCAATTCGTGGTGGTGTCACCAACTCCTCTGCAATGCCACGCATTCCTTGCTTGTCAGCCGTCAGCAGGTTTACCCAATGCGCAGTGTAGGTGATATACCTGCCCTGACCATGCTTTGCAGACCAGGTATCAGTGGTCAGATGGACCCTTGCCCCAACACTGTGTGCCAGACATGCCATGACTTCCTTTTGCACAATCGAGTACAAGTTGGGGATTGCCTTTTGTGAAAAGAAATTCCGGCCGGGTACCTTCCACTGCGGTGTCCCAATAGCTAAAAAATTTTTGAACGCCTCAGACTCAACCAGATTGTATGGTAAAAGCTGGCGGGCTAATAGTTCGGACAAGCCAGCTGTCAGACGCTGGGCAAGGGGGTGACTTGGTGACATTGGCTTCTTACGCTCAAACATGTCCTTGACAGAAACACATGACTGTGGGCAGATGAGCGGGAACTGCTCAAGGCAGGAGACGGAGTGGCGGATGGTTGAGAGGGGGCAAGAAGGACAGCAGTGGTTGACGTGGCTGAAGATGCTGGACCAGGAGGAGGATGGCGGCTTAGAGTAGGCGTGCTGCTTGTACTCATGTGTTGATCCCATAGGCGTTTGTGATGTGAGATCATGTGCCTACGCAAAGCAGTTGTACCTAGGTGGGTGTTGGACCTCCCACGACTCAGTTTCCTTTGGCACAGGTTGCAAATGGCATCGCTGTTGTCAGAGGCAGACACACAAAAAAAATGCCACACTGCTGAGCTCTGCAATGACGGCATTCTGGTGGTGGACACAGCATGCGTTGATTGGCGTGCTGTCGGGCTGACCCCGGGTGCCGATGCATGCTGTCTGACTGTGCCACTAGCTCCTTGCGACGACCCCCCCCTGCTTCCAACTGGTCTCCTCCTCCTCCTCTCTGTCTCCCCATCTGAACTTTCGCCCTGTTCTTCTCTTCTAGCGGGCACCCACGTGACATCCATGGACGCATCGTCATCATCAACCGCTTCGCTTGTATCTGACAACTCAGAAAAGGAAGCAGCAGCGGGTACAACATCATCATCATCATCACACCGTACCTCCATGTGTTTAATGCTGCCTGCCTGAGACATATCCCTGTTATCTACATCCTCTAGCAATAATGGTTGCGCATCACTCATTTCTTCAAACGGGTGTGTGAATAACTCCTCTGACATACCAAGTAAAGTGGCTGTGGTGCTAGTTTTGGTGGTGGCGGCAGGCGGGTGAGTGCTATCTTGAGAGGTGCCTGAAGCTAAGCTGGAGGAGGATGGTGCGTCAAGGTTCCGAGCGGAGGCTGTACAAGATTGGGTGTCCTGTGTTAGCCAGTCAACTAAGTCCTCAGAACTTTTCAAGTTCAGGGTACGTGGCTTCTGAAAACTGGGCATTATTCTAGGGCAAAAGGGAATCACAGCACCACGACCACGACGGCCCCTGCGGGGTGGCCTGCCTCTGCCTGTCATTTTTTTGGGGATTTGTGGTACTATGCGTGCAAGCTACTGTGAGACCAGATATGATTGGCAATGTGCACTGGAACAGTTCTGCAGAGCACACACTGTAGGCCTGAGACACCCGCTTGAAGACAAGTAACTGCTATTCAATCTATAACAGTGAAAAACAAATTTTGTTTTTAAAAGCACGCTATAGAGACACCAGATATGATTGGCAATGTGCACTGGAACAGTGCTGCAGAGCACACACTGTAGGCCTGAGACACCCGCTTGAAGACAAGTAACTGCTATTCAATCTATAACAGTGAAAAACAAATTTTGGTTGTAAAAGCACGCTATAGAGACACAAGATATGAGTGGCAACTGTCAAAGCACGCTGGCACAGGTCTGCAGAGCACACGCTGAAGTAGGCCTGACACCAAGATGCTTGCAGGCAGGCAACTGCTCTTCTATTACAGTGAAAAAAAATTATTTCTTTTAAATCGAAAGCTTAACCAATTGTTAAAACAGATATGAGTGGTGGCACTGGGCAAATAGGCACAGTATCCAATGTGAACCTCACACAGAAGCTGGCAGGCAGGCAACTGCTCTTCTATTACAGTGAAAAAAAATTATTTCTTTTAAATCGAAAGCTTAACCAATTGTTAAAACAGATATGAGTGGTGGCACTGGGCAAATAGGCACAGTATCCAATGTGAACCTCACACAGAAGCTGGCAGGCAGGCAACTGCTCTTCTATTACAGTGGAAACAAAATGTTGGTTGTAAAAGCACGCTAAAGAGACACCAGGTATGATTGGCAACTGTCAAAGCATGCTGGCACAGGTCTGCAGAGCACACGCTGAAGTAGGCCTGAAACACAGACGCTTGCAGACAACTAACTGCTCTTCTATTACAGTGAAAAAAATTATTTATTTTAAATCGAAAGCTTAACCAATTGTTAAAACAGATATGAGTGGTGGCACTGACTGTGCAAATGGGCAAGGCATCCAACCTCACACAGAAGCTGGCAGGCAGGCAACTGCTCTTCTATTACAGTGAAAAAAATGATTTATTTAAAATCTAAAGCTTAACCAATTGTTAAAACAGATATGAGTGGTGGCACTGACTGTGCAAATGGGCAAGGCATCCAACCTCACACAGAAGCTGGCAGGCAGGCAACTGCTCTTCTATTACAGTGAAAAAAAATATTTATTTTAAATCTAAAGCTTAACCAATTGTTAAAACAGATATGAGTGGTGGCACTGACTGTGCAAATGGGCAAGGCATCCAACCTCACACAGAAGCTGGCAGGCAGGCAACTGCTCTTCTATTACAGTGAAAAAAAAAATATTTTTTTTAAATGTAAAGCTTAACCGATTGTTAAAACAGATATGAGTGGTGGCACTGGGCAAATAGGCACAGTATCCAATGTGAATCTCACACAGAAGCTGGCAGGCAGGCACCTGCAATTACATTACACAGGAAAAAAAAAAAAAAGCAGCCTGATGTTCTAGCCCTAAAAAGGGCTTTTTGGGGTGCTGTCCTTACAGCAGAGATCAGATGAGTCCTTCAGGATTGTAGTGGACACTGAATACCCTAGCCTAGCTATCAATTTCCCTATGTAATCAGCAGCAGCTAAACTTTCCCTCCTCTCACTAAGCATGCATCTTCCGAATGAATCGAAAATGGATGCTGAGAGGGAGGTTGGAGGGTGTGGAAGGGAGGGAGTGCTGCTGATTGGCTGTAATGTGTCTGCTGACCGAGAGGCACAGGGTCAAAGTTTGCCCAATGATGACAAATAGGGGGCGGATCGAACTGCGCATGTGTCCACCCGCCGCGGCGAACGCGAACACGCTAATTTCGCCAGGAACTGTTCGCCGGCGGACAGTTCGGTACATCACTATACACCCGTCTTTGTGCGGCTGTATCATTCTGTGTTTTCCATTTTTTCTTTCTATATATAACCTGGGGTCAAGCCCCTGGAGCCTGCTGGAGTCTCCATTAGGTACTGGACTAGTCTCCCTGTACCAGTAGTGCCAGCTCTGCTAGGTTCTACGTGGTTTAGGTTGACTTTTCTTTTTCTTTGTTTGCTCTATGTATGTGTCTGTGTGTTTTTTTTAATATAAGTGACTGGTTTTTTTTTTGTCTTTGAATGTATCTAACTGTGTTAATGTGTGTATATCTGTGACTGCGTTTTGTGATGTGTCTGTGTACATCATGTGTGTTCATATCTGACAAGCTTCTTCGCTAAAACGACAATTGTCAGGAATGTGAATTTGTGTCACCTGTGTTTCGAATTCAGCTATTTTGGCACCAAATATGAAATCCGCTTAGAATTCCTGACAAACCTCATTTTAGTAAATAACATAGTATGCATAGGCGTGCGCACGGGGTGTGCCGGGTGTGCCTGGGCACACCCTAATCCCCGCGGCACGCCTATGGATTGAGTCCTGCAGGAACGGAGTACGCCGTTCCTGCAGGCACTCAGCGCCCCCCTTCCTCCCCCCATGTCCCCCCTGTCATGGATGGGAGGGGGGGGGGCAAGAGGTTATGGAACCCCCCCCCCCGGTCGGCTCTCTCAATATCAGCCGCGGCGAGGGAGCTGTGAGCTTTCTGCTCCCTCTCGCCGCGCGCTGCTTGCTGATGCTGGGAGCCGGAATATGACGTCATATTCCGGCTCCCAGCTACAGCGGACAGCCCGCGCGGCGAGAGGGAGCAGACAGCACACAGCTCCCTCGCCGCGGCTTAGATGGAGAGAGCCGCCCGACCCACTGGACCCCAGGGACAAGTCCACGCCAGCACTCCAGGTAGGGAGGCTGGGTGGACATTTTTTTAATTAAAAAAATAATAATTTGTGTGTGTGTCTGTGACTGTGTTTGTGTGTGTGTGTGTGCCTGTTTGTGTGTGTGTGTGTGTCTGTGTGTGTGTGTGTGTGTCTGTGTGTGTGAATGTGTGTGTGTGTGTGTGAATGTGTGTGTGTATGTGAATATGTGTGTGAATGTGTGTGTGTGTGTGTGTCTGTGAATGTGTGTGTGAGTGTATGTGTGTATGTGTATCTGTGAATGTGTGTCTGTGAATGTGTGTCTGTGAATGTGTGTATGTGAATATGTGTGTCTGTGAATGTGTGTGTCTATGAATGTATGAGTGTGTGTGTGTCTGTGAGTGTATGTGTGTGTGTTTGAGTATGCGTGTCAGTGTGTGTATATATGTATATGTATATATATATATATATATATACACACACACACATATACTTACACACACTGGAGTGTATATTATTTTTTTGGGGGGGTGGGAATCTTGGTTCCCACACTTTATTCTCCCCTGTCGGCTCACGCAGAACCGGCGCTGAGTGTCGGCTCTGCTCTAAGCCTCCATGGGCCGGCGGGGAGATCAAAGATCTACCTCACCGGCCCACAGCAGCATGAAGGGAGGCAGGAGAGGACCCGGGGAGCTCTAGACAGCAGCTCCGCCAGGTTCCTCTGGCGAGATCTGAGCGTTGCCGCGGCAACGCTCAGATCTCACGAGAGTTAACTCTAGCCCCGCAGGCTAGAGTTCACTCTCCACTGGACCACCAGGGATGGCACATGGCAGCAAGGATCCCCCCTCCCTACATAAGGTAAGAAGGGAGGGGGGATATTTACTAATCTGCCCCCACCTCCACAATCTGTCCAAACATACAGCACCCACACACAAAAAGCACCTACAGACATACAGCACTCTCACACAAACAGCACACACACAGCACCCTCACACACACAGCACCCAAGCAGCACCCACACACATACAGTACACATACAGCACCCTCACACACACAGTACACTAACCGCACCCTCACAAACACACACAGCACCTTTACAAACACACAACACCCTCACACACAGCACACTAACAACACCCTCGCAAACACACACACACAAACAGCACCCTCAGAAATACATGACACCCACACACATCACACAAACAGCACCCTCACACACACAGCACCATCACACACACATCACACAAACAGCACCCTCACACACACAGCACCCTCACACACACAGCACCCTCACACAGCACACTAACAGGACCCTAACACACACACAAACACCCTCACACACAAACAGCACCCTCACATACACACACACACACACACAAACACCCTCACCCACATAGCACACTACCAGCACCCTCACACATACACACACACAGCAGCACCCTTACACACACCACCCTCACACAGCACACTAACAGCCCACACACACACACACCGCAGTGTATGTATATATGTGTGTGTGTGTGTGTGTATATATATATATATATACATACATATACATGCGGCGTGTGTTTGTGCTTTAGGGTGCACACCCTAATGCAATAGGCTGCGCACGCCTATGATAGTATGTATGTATGTGTGCCAATGTATATGATGGCATGTGTCTGTATCTGTATGTGAATGTGTGTATTTATGTATTTGTGAGATGTGATCTGTGGATTTGTATGTGTATTAATGGTTAAGCCCTCTAATGTACTTTATAAAGGGGGTGGTGCACACATCACAATACATATAGAGCAAATTAAAATAAGGAAAATATTTTACCAAGAAACTTTGAATTAAAAAAAATACACAGTGTGTGTGTATTAACTGAGTGTGTGTGTGCCTATCATCATGCGTGAGTGTCTGCATGCCTGTAACGTAGTGTGTATGACTGTCTGCTTGTAATGGAGTATGTGTTACTGTCTGCTTGTGACTGTGTGTGTGACTGTCTGCCTTTAACTGTGTGTTTGGCTCTGTGACTGTCTGCCTTTAACTGTGTGTTTGGCTCTGTGACTGTCTGCCTGTAACAGAGCATGTGTGACTGTCTGCCTGTAACTGTGTGTGTGTGTGTGTGACTGTCTGCTTGTAACTGTTTGTGTGACTGTCTGCTTGTGCCTGTGAGTGTGACTGTATACAGCTTTTTTTGAGGGGAGGGCGGGGGGGGGGCGCCGTGAAGACTTTTCGCACAGGGTGCCTAATGACCTAAGGCCAGCCCTGAGTGTGTGTATGAGTGCAGTGTGTGTATGAATGCAGTGTGTGTATGAGTGCAGTGTGTGTGTGTGATGCAGAGCCATGGTGGGGGGTGGGCATTTTTATTATTATTTTTTTAATATTATTTAAAAACATTTTAGTAATATTTTTTTTATTATTTTATTTTATTATTTACATTTTTATTTATTTTTTTCGTCCACCCTCCATGCTTGATACATGGCAGGGAGGGGGGCTCTCGCTCCCTGGTGGTCCAGTGGATGGGCTGTGTAGGAGAGGGCTGGCAGCGAGCTGTAACTTACCTTTCCTGCAGCTCCTGTCAGCTCCCTCCTCCTCCGCGCCGGTCCAGTCAGCTCCCCTGTCAGCTCCCACTGTAAGTCTCGTGGCCGCGCGGAGCATTGCCACGGTAACCCGTGGCAACGCTCTGACCCCGCGGCTCTCGCAAGATTTACACTGGAGGAGAAGAGAGCTGACCGGACCGGTGCGGAGGAGAAGGGAGCTGACAGGAGCTGCAGGAAAGGTAAGTTACAGCTCGCTGCTAGCCCCCTTGTCTGTATTATGGCAATGTAAGTTGCCATAATACAGACATTGACTCGAGTATAAGTCGAGTTGGGGTTTTTCAGCACAAAAAATGTGCCGAAAAACTCGACTTATACTCGAGTATATACGGTAGACTAAAACTAAAACAATTGAGATGACTAAAATACGACTAAAACTAAAATGGATTTATAGTAAAGCGACTGTGACTAAAACTAAATTGAAATTTGCCGCCAAAATAATCACTGGCTCAAACCCCATTACTTATGCTCTTGAGATCCTAAATGAGACTACCGTATATACTCGAGTATAAGCCGAGTTTTTCAGCACATTTTTTGTGCAGAAAAACCCCAACTCGGCTTATACTCGAGTCACTGTCTGTATTATGGCAATTTGCATTGCCATAATACAGACTGGGGGCTGTGTGCGGTTACATACCTCTCCTGCAGCTCCTGTCAGCTCCCTCCTCCTCCGCGGCGGTCCGTTCAGCACTTCGGTCAGCTCCCAGTGTAAGTCTCGCAAGAGCCGCGGGGTCATAGTGCGGCTCTCGCGAGACTTACAGTGTGAGCTGACAGAAGAGCTGCATGGACCGGCGCGGAGGAGAAGGGAGCTGATAGGAGCTGCAGGAGAGGTAAGTGCTCTCTGCCAGCCCCCCTCCCCCCCACTGAACTGCCAATGCCACTGGACCACCAGGGAAGGAGAGCCCCCCTCACTGCCATGTATCAAGCAGGGAGGGGGGACAAAAAATAAATAAATTAATAATAATAATAAAAACTAGAAAAGCTACCATTTCTGGGGAAATTGTGTGAAGTGTTCTTGCCTCCATCAGTAGTCTACAACTGGAGTGGGCGGAGTAACTGTTATCATTTATATAGCACATTTAATTGCAACGTTGTTGCACAGTTACATTAACCCCTTCAGGACGGAGTCAATAGTGCACGTTCTGATCAAAACAAAACGTAAACAAAAACTGGAATTTGCGCTATATGTCTGTTCACCCGTAGTTCCCCTCTTTCATATTATATGCACCCACACTTATTATATATCATTTTGTTCAGGAGAAACAGGGCTTTAATTTACCATTAACTATTCATATATGGAATATAATTTATTATGAATAAAATAAAAAAAACTGTGAGAAATTTATTTATTTTTTAAAAATGTGTAGTTCCGCCTCACATTTTAGCTGTAAATGTCATAATACTGTTAGGTTTTACTGCAACAAAATGCACATATTTGTAATCAGCGATGTCTCACGAGTACAACAGTACCCCCCATTAACAGGTTTTATGTTGTTTTGGAAAGTTACAGGGTCAAATATAGAACGTTCCATTTTCAAATTGAAATTTGCCAGATTAGTAATGTTACCTTTGAGACGGTGTGGTAGCCCAGGAATGAGAATTACCCCCATAATGGCATACCATTTGAAAAAGTAGACAAGCCAAGGTATTGAAAGTGGGGTATGTTTAGTCTTTGTTAGTAGCCACTTAGTCACAAACACTGGCCAAAGTTAGCGTTCATATTTGTTTTTGTGTGAAAAAAGCAAAAAACGAATATTTGGCCAGTGTTTGTGACTAAGTGGCTACTAAGAAAGACTGGACATACCCCACTTGCAATACCTCGGGTTGTCTACTTTTGCAAATGGTATGCCATCATGGGGGTAATTCTCATTCCTGGGCTACCATACGCTCTCAAAGGCAACATAACCAATCTAGCAAATTTCAATGTGAAAAAAATGAAACGCAAGCCTTATATGTGACTCTCTAACTTTCCAAAACACCATAAAACCTGTACATGGGGGGTACTGTTATTCTCGGGAGACTTCACTAAACACAAATATTAGTGTTTTAAAACGGTAAAACATATTACAACAATAATATAGTCCATAAAAGTGCCGTTTGTTTGTAAAAAATGCAAAAAACGTCACTTTTGCTTAAAATATCATCGTTGTAATACAATTTACCAGTTTGAAACACTAATATTTGAGTTCAGCGAAGTCTCCCGAGTAAAACAGTACCCCCTATGTACAGGTTTTATGGTGTCGTGGAGTATTACAGGGTCAAATATAGTGCTTGCAAATTAAATTCTCTGCACTTTCTCCCTGTGTTGTCAGGCATGTCAATCAAATTTTAATTAATCAAATCACATAATTATGTTAAAAGATTATTTAAATATACATGTAGAATTTTAATATATATACATATATATGTATTTAAATGCTACGTGTATACTAATGTAATTTTTTATGTAATTATATGTATTTATCTATATATATATATTTGCGGTTATTTGTATTTTATATATAGATAGATATATATAGAATGCCATTCTAAGTGTATTTTGTTACCAATATATATACATTAATAACAAAATACAGTTAGAATGAAATTACATATGAATATATAATTTATATTAAATTTTGTTTCAATATTTTATTTATTTATTTTATTATTTTATTTATTTATTATTTTAATTATACGTATATATATATAATATATATATGTACATCTATTATATATATAATATATATACATATTATATATATGTAACATCATTCTAAGTGTATTTTAATGCTAATATATATACTTATATTAATATTAAAATACACTTTGTATGACGTTACATATATATAATATGTATATATATTATATATATAATATATATACATATTATATATATATAAAAATATTTTCAATTTATTTTTTAACATGTTTAATTTCTTTTTTTATACTTTCTTACCAGCAGGGGGACTGTCTGATATTTTAGACAGTCCCCCTGCAGGCAGATCCATAGCCAGCTATAGGGGGCCATGTGATCGCTCTTTGAGAGCGATCACATGGCCCCCGGGGGCCTCATTTGCCGTGGGAGGGCTGCCTGGGCTGTCAGGCAGCCCCCCAGAAGAGGATCGCGGCGGAGGTAAGTATAACTTACCTCCTGGGGCTCAAAGCCGTTACGGCGTTCCATGCCGCCGCAACGGCTTTAAAGCCCATTATAATGGGGACGGCATGGAACGCCGTAACGGCGTTAACGGGTTAAAACATACATTTATAAAAACATTAACAGGTGTACAAAAGGCTTTGTCTATGACATCACTTGCTGCTGCAGCCTGGCACAGGTCAGAGTATTTTGGCGGTTGCCATCTTCAAACGGTCGTATTTTAACCCCTTCAGGACCGGCCTGTTTTTGCGATGTTTGTACGTTAAGGACCAGAGCAGTTTTAACACTTTTGTGGTGTTTGTGTTTAGCTGTAATTTTCCGCTCTCTCATTTACGGTTCCCATACAAGTTATATATTGTTTTTTTCACGACAAGAAGGGCTTTCTTTACATACCAGTATTTATATTATGTCATATATTGTATTTAAAAAAAATAATAAAATATGGTGAAAAAAAAAAAAAAAAACATGTTTTTGGACTTTTACTTGAAAAATCTTTTACTTATCTACAAAAGCTAATGAAAAAAACTGCTAAATAGATTCAAAATTTTGTCCCGAGTTTAAAAACACCCAGTGTTTACATGCTTTATTGCTTTTTTTTGCAAGTTATAGGCCTATAAATACAAGTAGGAAATTGCTGTTTCAATATATATATATTTTAAATGTATCAATAGTGACATTGTTACACCGTTATCTGTCATAAATCCCCGAAACACACCTAACATGTACATATTTTTTAAAGTAGACAACCCAGGGTATTCAAAATGGGGTATGTCCAGTCTTTTTTAGTAGCCACCTAGTCACAAACACTGGCCAAAGTTAGCATTTATATTTGTTTGTGTGTTAAAAATGCAAAAAACGCTAACTTTGGCCGGTGTTTGTGACTAAGTGGCTACTAAAAAAAGCTGAACATACCCCATTTGCAATACCTTGGGTTGTCTTCTTTTGCAAATGGTTTGCCATCATGGGGCTAATTCTCATTCCTTGGCTACCATACGCTCTCAAAGGCAACCTAACCAATCTGACAAATTTCAATAAAAAAAAAAAAAGTAAAATCAAGCCTTATATTTGACCCTGTAACTTTCACAAACACTATAAAACCTCTACATGTGGGGTACTGTTATACTCAGGAGACTTCGCTGAACACAAATATTAGTGTATCAGAACAGTAAAATATATCACAGCAATAATATCCTCCGTGAAAGAGCTGTTTGTGTGTGAAAAATGCAAAAAAATTCACTTTCACTGACAATATAATCGCTGTGATATGTTTTACTGTTTTGAAACACTAATATTTGTGTTCAGCGAAGTCTCCCGAGTAAAACAGTACCCCCATGTACAGGATTTAGGGTGTCATAGAAAGTTACAGGGTTAAACACAGTGCTAGCAAATTAAATTATCTGGACTTTTGGCCTGGGTTGGCAGGCAGGTCCCTCAAATTGCAATCATTAAAATTACTTAATTAGGTAAAAATATTACATAAATATGCACGTAGAATTTTAATATATATACATATTTATATATTTGACGTCTACGTGTATATTTATGAAATTATTTATGTAATTATGTATGTGGACATATGTATATTTCGTATTATTTATTTATTTATACATAGATATATATAGCATTACATTCTAAGTGTATTTTGATATAAATATATATATATCAATATCAAAATACTGTTAGAATAAAACTGAATATATATATAATTTTTTTTAATTATTAAAAATTATTTTTATTTTTTGTTATTTATTTTTATTAACATATTATTTGTATTTTATAATAATATATATATACCATATATATAGTTATTATATATATTGTATATATTCGTGTGTAATTTAAATACAAGTGTATTTTTATAATTATATACGTATATATAAATATAAAAATACACTTACTGTGACATTATATATATATGATATATATACATATATTATATATAGGTATATATAGATATAATACATGTATATATACACATTATTATTTTTTTACACAGATTTTTTTGTTTTACACTTTATTTTATGATTTTTCACTTGCAGGGAGACTGCCTGTCAGCACAGACAGTCCCCCTGCAGGCAGATACACAGACCCCTATTGCGGTCATGTGATCGAGTGATCACATGGCCGTGGGGTCCTGATCTGCCGAGGGGGGGCTGCCCGGGCAGACAGGCAACCCCCCTGGACCGGGAGGAGAGCTGATCGCCGCCGTGGGACCGACGGCAATCAGGTAAGTAGCCCAAAACCGTTATGACGGTTCAGGACCGTCAGCGGTCCAAACGCACGTTTTACCGCTGACGGTCCTGAACCGTCAGCGGTCCTTAAGGGGTTAAAAACTATAAATCCTACAGCGAAGAGTTTTCTATTGTGAGAATCACAAGACTCAGACCTACATTTTGATGCATAGTATGTCTCTGCAATATTAACAATGAAGGCACAGTCGCAGTTTAGAAATTGCCCTTCAAATGTGAGCTTTGCAGAGTGGAGTTTCAATGAATGTCAATGGATGGCATGAGTTGTAAACAAATGGTCATATTGTGAAAACTATGCCATTTTTAGTGGCAGCAGGGATAGCTGAACGTTTTGATATAAGATTTGTGTAGGTGGGCCTGAAAATGAGGAAGTTGTGGCAGTTTAGAAATCATGTCCTGATTTTTCAGCTTTTGCCAGCTCCCACTCTAGCTTTGCCATTCATTCCTATGGGACAAATTTCGCCACAAGAACGACGATATTCCGTGAACCATTCGGTGAAACGTTCCACAAAGTAATAGCAATCCGATCGGGAACAATCTGCACGTTTTGGTAAATTTTTGTCTATGTAGTGTAAAAACTGTGGGAGGAGTTAGGGTGGAAAATTTGGCTATAATAATATATATGTGAGATAACAGTAAGTGGTCTTGCTATGCAAGAACACTTAATAATAATAAAAATAAATAATAATATAACAATTTTTTTTAAAATAATAATAATAATAAAAAAATATTAAAAATGCCCACCCCCCACCAACGCTCTGCATCACACACACACACACACTACACTCATACACACACACTGCATT
Organism: Pelobates fuscus; assembly: GCF_036172605.1. Lineage (NCBI taxonomy): Eukaryota > Metazoa > Chordata > Amphibia > Anura > Pelobatidae > Pelobates > Pelobates fuscus. The sequence continues at coordinate 128,817,122 of NC_086326.1, forward strand.
CACACACACACACACACACACTGCATTCACACACACACACTGCACTCATACACACACACTGCATTCATACACACACACTGCACTCATATACACACTCCATTCATGCACACATACACACACTGCACTCATACACACACACTGCACTCACACACACACACTGCACTCATACACACACTGCATTCATACACACACACACTGTACTCATACATACACACTGCACACACTGCACTCATATACACACACTGCATTCATACATACACACTGCACTCATACACACACTGCACTCACACACACACACACACACACACACACACTGCACTCATACACACTGCACTCATACACACACACTGCACTCATACACACACTGCACTCATACACACACTGCACTCATACACACACTGCACTCATACACACTGCACTCATACACACACACTGCACTCATACACACTGCACTCATACACACACACTACATTCATACACACTGCACTCATACACACACTGCAGTCATACACACTGCACTCATACACACACTGCAGTCATACACACTGCACTCATACACACACTGCACTCATACACACACTGCATTCATACACACACACTGCACTCATACACACACACTGCACTCATACACACACACTGCATTCATACACACACACACTGCACTCATACACACTGCACTCATTCACACTGCACTCATACACACACACTGCACTCATATACACACACACTGCATTCATTATATACACACACTGTAAATAAATATTCAATTAATATAATTTTTTTAGGATCTAATTTTATTTAGAAATTTACCAGTAGCTGCTGCATTTCCCACCCTAATCTTATACTCGAGTCATTAAGTTTTCCCAGTTTTTTGGGGTAAAATTAGGGGCCTCGGCTTATATTCGGGTCGGCTTATACTCTAGTAATTGCTTTTTGGATATATCTTGGTTAATTGTAAGGGAACTAAATGTCAGTGAATTATTAGTATATTACGTAATTTAACACAGCTTATATTATTTATTCATATTAACTGGTCATTTTGTCCATTATGTGCAAAATCTTGTCTCAAGCATATTGTTTCACTGGAATGTCTGCATTTATATGGTTTGTATAACATTTGAATTCTGTTTATGCAGGTTTTATTTGTGGTTGCTAGTAAACAATTAGTGATGTTAATGATATTCTTTAAATGTAACTTTTAATCAGCAAATAATTAAACTCAGGGCCAGATAAACAGCCCAGTGGGCCTGGTGCTGACAATTATGACTGGCCTAATTACAGAATCTTATCGACCAAAAACACTAAAACACTCCCAAGCGTCATGTATCTGATGGAGATAAAACAGCAGCTATAAGAAAACACATACCCTATGCTAATCTCCCTCTAATTTATGTTTTCATCTTTCAAGTAAATCCATAATCCCTAACAGCAGTGTCCAGTCAAGCAGGAAGTCAATGGGCCCGGTAAAAGGGTGTGCCACTGACACAAATCACGTAACCTGCCAAAAGGGGCGAACATGCCCAAAAAGAGGACATGTCTGCCCAAAGAATTAGAATTTTATTAAAGTACACAGAGGCTCCTATTATGCTATTCTCTTTCTTTTATTCCTCAGCAGCAAAAGAGAGAAATACTGTAAATATTCAACAAAATTTAAATAATAACAACATTTATCCCAAAGGGTTAACCATATATAACACATTAACCAATGAGAGTGTCCCTATCCTAATAATGTCCCATGTGACCTTAAGCCACTCCTCTTTCTTTTGCTGCTGCCTCCTCAGCTAAGTACAATTTTACATCTCTCTACATATTTGGAAAATTATCTATTTATCTCTGTTTAGTTTGGTACATTTGCCTTAATTTAACCTTGTTGCATTACCTATGCCTTATTTGTCCTTTTTTCTGTGGTAAATTATTTGTTTTTTTTATCACTGTTTTATTGCTGTCTTTGTTGCTCCCTTTCCCCTCCCCTCCCTCAGTCACCTGGTCAGTTTGATTATCTTCTGACCAGGCTTTTCTACCATCCTGCTTTGAAGGGACCTCAGTCTGGGGCTCCCTCCTCGCACCGGGTACCGTTTCCTGCGGCCCCGGCGGTTCTCGGCATTAGCCGCGGCGGCCATGTTTTGATTGGCGATTTTGCCGCGCTTTTTCCTAACGCAGCCAATACGCTCACCTGGCGGCGGTAACGTGTCTGTGCTACTAGCCTGCTCTACTGCTCTAACTGTGCCTAGTTTTTTCTTGTTACTCAGCTTTGCATATTGTTTTACTTGTGCCTCTTAAAGCTGTATTGCTTAAATAGCTGGTGCCTATTAAAGCTGTATTGCTTAAATAGCTGGTGCCTCTTCAGCTGTTGGCTTCTTTAGCTAGCTGCTAAACTGTCACACTCCTACTCCACAGATAGAAGTGCCCAGTTAAGGCTAAAAATATTTATCTGTCAGTCATTTAATCCTTTCCTCCTGGCCACGCAATGATTGAAGGGCCACAGGAGCAAATGGACTCTGAAGAGTTGCATTCCCTCCTGGACGCGGCTATGACGAAGTCCGTGACACAGGCCATATTTACCGCTATGGGGGCCATGTCAGACAATATCTCACTGTCAATTACCAAGGCACTGAAATCCTCCACTTCTAACCCCCCAGAGGATAATCCGGTAGCCCCTAGTGGGCGTAAGGACATCAAAAAGTCCCACCACCTGGACAAAAATGCCTCCAAAACAATACAGACTGACAGGGTACGTCCTGTCACAGATCATGTGGTTGAACCACAACAAGGAGCCCCCCACCGGGCAAAATCAGTGAGGAATTGGAAAAGGGCTAGAGCCCTCATTGAATCCTCCGAATCTGAGTCGGAGCAAGAGGAGGCACAGAGTGAGTCCGATGAGGAGGACTCTTATGACCCCAGTTTTTAATCTCCCTGAGTACAGCTCCATGACAGGAGCGGGAGCAGACTCCAAAGATGGAGTAGACGACTCCGCCCTGGTTGATCCGCAAGGCGAACCACCTTTTGACCCCGACACCTGGCAACACCCGAGATCCTCGGAGTGGTATCCCCTAGAGCACATTGCAAAATATATCGCTGCTCGTATTAGAAAACCACTCAACAAGGTGGCATGAAGCAAACTCCGGGCGGAAAGCCCACACCCCACTATTCCGGATATGGCATGCGCCACCCCGGACGTAGACCCCAAAATTGCCCAATTCTTGGGGAAATCAGGCTGGAAAGCCAAGAAGGGCCTGGATTTTGCCTGGCGGAATTGCCGGGACAAGGTTCTGGATATCCTAGGGCCAATTGCAAAAATGTTCGACATGGTCGAAGGCGCAATAACAGGTGGTACCCCGGTGGATTTAGAGGCACTCATGGGGTGGATCCAGCAAGCCGTATGCCTGCTGGGCAACGCCAATACGGCGGTTGCCACAGAACAGCGCAAGGCAATCTTGATAAAAATAGAACCTAAGCTAGGGAACCTAGCTATTTCAGAGCCTGGACCCCAGGCAAAAGCCTTCCTATTTGGAGATACTTTTGTTAAAGAGCTTGGCACATATGTAGGCACCTTTATGGCACTTGATAAAGCTCAGGCCAACATGAAACGAGTGTTCCACCAGAGAGTTTTTGGCGGGGCCGGCAGATATTGGGGTCGTCAGCCCGGCCGAGCACCCCGGGGTTCATACCGGGGCTACCGAGGCCCCATACAGTCCAGGCTTACAACACCTGAACCCAGAACTACCACACCGTTCTTCCTTGTCCGGGGCAAACCATGGCAATCTCGGGGACCCAGAGGTTCTTCCTATGGCCGACAACCTTATGGTAAGTTCTATACCTCGACATCTGGCATCACTAACTATGGTAGGGGGCAGACTGTGTCATTTTGTCACTGCATGGCGCAAGCTCACTGCAGATGCATGGATCCTTCACACTGTTCAGGGATACTCTATAGATTTTGTACACTACCCTGTTCAAATACAACCCCCCAACCGCATGGTGTTTCCCACTCACGACCAATACCTAATATCTCAAGAAGTACAAGCCTTAGCCTCCAAGGGTTCTATTGCAAAAGAAAGAGTTTGTACAAATTCTATGGCATAACCCACTACAGTTTGTAGGACCCAAGTATCCAAAGTCAACATTCGCCAGGCATCTATAAAGTGGCATAACCTGCCCCCCACCAACGTTACTGAAGGGAGTGATGAAGGAAGTGAACTTACCAAAAGGGCATCGGCCATAGGAAGAGCTTATGGATCCACGAGCCTGCCAGGGTCTTCCTCGAACTGGGAAGAATGGAGAGGACTTGGGTTCCGCACTCTGGTAACGTGACTGGAAGGAGCCTCTAGAAACCCGGTACGAGCCCCGGGAGGAACGGCCGGGCAGACGGCCCCGATATCTGCCTGCCCCACCAAAAACTCTATGGGAGAATACCTTTTTCATATTGGTTTGCGCCTTGTCCAGAGCAGTAAACGTGCCCACATAAGTACCCAGCTCCTTCACAAAACTGTCCCCAAAAAGAAGGCCTTTGGCCTGTGGCCCAGGCTCCGTAATAGCCAAGGTAACTAGCTTTGGCTCGATCTTAATTAGTATAGCCTTCCGTCTCTCTGTGGCTTGAGCCACGTTGGCATTTCCGAGAAGACATATGGCTCGCTGTATCCAGCCCCTGATAGCTAGCGGGTCTATGGGAGCGCCCCCTGCCAATGCCGTTTCGACCATGTCGAATATCTTTGCACTGGGTCCGAGGACATCCAGTACCTTATCCTGGCAATGGCGAAGTGCAAAGTCTAGACCCTTCTTTGCCTTCCACCCAGTCTTTCCCAGGAACTGGGCAATTTTAGGGTCCACTACAGGGGCGACACATATCAAATCTGGGAGCGTGGGGCATGGGCATTGTGCCCGCATCTTACTTCTTGCCCCCTTATCAAGGGGTTTTCTGATCCGTGCGGCAATATATTTTGCCACGTGGTCCAGTGGGAACCACTCAGTAGATCTTGGGTGCTGCAGATTATCAGGGTCAAACAGTGGTTCGCCCTGTGGGTCAAGGAGAGTGGAATCTTCCACACCGTCCTTATTCTCATTCACAGACACAGATATAGAGCTGTGGTCAGGGAATAGTGCGCCCAAATTGTATTGGGCGCCCAAATTGTATTGTATCTTCATCATCAGACTCGCTCCATGCCTCCTCCTGTTCCGAATCTGACTCGGATGATTCCACTTGGGCTTTCGCCCTTTTCCAACTCCTCACCGATTTTGCCCGGTGGGTGGCTCTTTGTTGTGGTGCAACCACATTATCTTTGACAGGACGTTCCCTGTCTGTCAGTAAAATTTTGGAGGCTTCCTCGTCTATATGGCGAGATTTTTTGGCGGCTTTGCGCCCACTGGTCTTGCCAGTATCGTGCTCTGTGGGGTTAGGAGCAATATGAGTAGAAGTCCGCTGGGCGGCCATGAGGGCATGGCTGATAGAGTGGGACAGAGTGTACGACATAACTCCCATGGCCGAATAAACAGCTTGGATCACGGATCTAGTCATAGTGGCATCCAGGAGAGAATGAAGCTCTTCCGAGTTCAAATGCTCCTGGTTTGTCACATCAGTGACAGTTAAGCCGGAAGGTCTGGTGACAACCTGGGGAGCAGGGGGTATATCAGCCCTAATAGGAGAATTGCCAGAGGCTGTGCCCAAATCCCTTTGAGACTGCATAATAAAATAGCATTTCTCACAGTGGTTATAGTAGGAGAAATATAAATAGGGATTCAAATACAAAAGAGGGGGAAACCCAAATAACTCTAGGTGGAAGAGAGTGACCACACTGTTAAGCCCACAAGCTTATAGGCAATATGGGACAAAAAAGCCCCAGCAGAAAGATGTATATGCAAACAAACTATGCAGCAATATGAAAAAGGCAAGCTCACCAAGTGTTCCCTCAGGAATGGCTCCTGGGGCACACTGGTGAGCTGCCCAGCAACTGTGCTGTCCAATCAGCACCCACTCCCGCCCCCACAAGCTTAAAAAAGAGCGGGAACCAAAAACGCGGCAAAAATGCCAGCCGCAAGATGGCTGCCGCAATGCACACTAGCGTTGTGCGCATGCGAGAACGGCGCATGCGCGAACGGCGCCAGCCGCGGTTTTAGCCGCGAACCGGGAAGCCCAGAGGAAAAAGCCCTCTGAGGCACTGAATGACACTGGGCGGTAAGAGCCTCCACACGGAGAGCTGTTAGCCGCCCCAGCTCAGTAGGTGATAATCCACCTGACTGAGTAAGAGATGGGAGGGGGGAAGGGGTGAGGAATTGGCTCCAGGTCAAGAAAACAACCCAGAGCCAGCAATAAAACCAAGCATAGAAGCAGGGCAGAAGCCCTGCAACAGACAGAAACAACAAATAAAATATAAATGCAATATCAACACAAATTATGACAAAAACACACTGGCAGCATACAGAGAAAAAATAGAAATGTACTTAGCTGAGGAAGGCAGCAGCAAGAAATATCTCAACGCTTTCTAAGGACTGTCCGCTAGCACTCGCTGGTCCACTTGTCTCCTTACCTTCTTACTAGCAGGCAGACGCTACCTGCAGTGGCGTACGTACCGCGGTCGCAGGGGTCGCAGCTGCGACCGGGCCCGGCACTCCAGGGGGCCCGGCCGCCCTGCGGACCCCCGCGACCGGGTAGCAGCTGCCACGCTTTGCGGCCCCGGCCCGTGCAGCAAACCGCCGGGGCCGCATGTTAAGGGGTTCATCGGGTGGCCCATGATGTCAGGGCCACCCGATGGACATGGATTGTAAGGGGGCCCGGTCTGCGCTGGGCACTTAAAGAGCGCGACCGGGCCCCCTGTGATTACATCATCACGGCTGGGAGGAAGTGACCGCACGTCACTCCTCCCAGCATACTGAAAGCCCGCGCGGGAGGAAACCGAAAGGAGGAGGGAGTCAGAGTGGGAACTCTGACTCCCATCAGGCTGAGCCACCACTAGACCCCAGGGAAAGTCACACATGGTAGGAAACATTTTGTGTATTTGTGTCTCTGTATGTCTTTGTGTCTGTGTGTATGTGTGTCTGTGTCTCTGTATGTGTGTGTGTCTGTGTCTCTGTATGTGTGTATGTCTGTGTCTCTGTATGTATGTATGTATGTGTCTCTGTATGTGTGTATGTATGTGTGTATGTCTGTGTCTCTGTATGTGTGTATGTCTGTCTATGTCTCTGTATGTGTGTATGTATGTGTGTGTCTGTGTCTCTGTATGTGTGTATGTGTCTGTCTCTATATGTATGTGTGTCTGTGTCTCTGTGTGTGTGTATCCGTATGTATGTCTGTGTGTGTGTATCCGTATGTATGTCTGTGTGTGTGTGTGTCTGTCTGTGTCTCTGTGTGTATGTATGTCTGTGTCTTTGTCTGTGTGTGTGTGTGTGTGTGTGTATCTGTACGTATGTCTGTGTATGTATGTTTGTGTCTCTGTGTGTGTGTGTATGATTGTGTGTGTGTGTGTGTATGATTGTGTGTCTGTGTCTCTGTATGTGTGTATGTGTGTGTCTGTCTCTGTATGTGTGTATCTGTATGTATGTCTGTGTGTGTCTGTGTCTCTGTATGTGTGTGTGTGTGTCTCTGTATGTGTCTGTGTGTGTCTCTGTATGTATGTGTCTGCGTGTGTGTCTCTGTATGTATGTGTCTGGCGGGGGTGTGTGTATGTGCTTGTGTCTGTATGTATGTGTCGGGGGGGGGGGCACAGTCAGGGGGGAGTGGGTCAGGGTAGGGGGGGCCCACGGATCAGTTTCGCACCGGGGCTCCATGGAGTGTGTGTACGCCACTGGCTACCTGGTATATAGTCTGGGACAAAGAAAAGCTGTATGTAGTGAGTGTAGGGAAAGGGAACATGCCACAGTGTTAGAGAGACCAAAGTCAGCATTACCTTAAAGGATCACTATAGGGTCAGGAACACAAACATGAATTCCTGACCCTATAGTGTTAAAACCACCATCTAGCCCCCCTGGGCCCCTCATGCCTCCATAAATATAGTAAAAATCTTACTGTATTCAAGCCTGAAGCTGTAACTCTGCATGCTGTTAGACTCAGAAAAACCAGCAGTCTGACATCATTAGAAGTGGTGGCCTGATCCAATCACAGTGCTTCCCCATAGGATTGTCTGAGACTGACAAAGAGGCAGATCAGGGGCAGAGCCAGCATGATTCAAACACAGCCCTGGCCAATCAGCATCTCCTCATAGAGATGAATTGAATCAATTAATCTCTATGAGGAAAGTTCAGTGTCTGCATGCAGAGGGAGGAGACACTGAATGTTACAATTACGCCCGGCGGCGTTTAGAGCCGCTTTAAAAAGGACGTAATTGTACGCCCTCCGGTCTTAAGGGGTTAAAATATTTATTTTTTGCTTGCCTTGCAGTATCTGAAGGCAAACCTACCGTGTTTCCCCGAAAATAAGACCTACCCCGAAAATAAGCCCTAGCTGAATTTTCGGGGTGGGCTGCAATATAAGCCCTACCCCGAAAATAAGACCTAGGCATTTTACCTTTGCGGCCCGGCGGGACTTCCTTCTTCTATGAGGAGGAGGGGGAGGAGCGTTGCGGGCCGCGGCATCGCGCAGCGTGATGACGACGTGCGCAGCGTGATGACGACGTGCGCAGCGCCGTCAGTCTGCCTTCACGGATCTTCAGCAGAAGGATCCATTCCGGGCGGTGAGGCACCCAGTGGTCGGACTCTTTGAACTGTGAGTAGATACCGGTATTTTATGTCTGGGACTTAATTAATTAAAGGGGGGGGGGGGGGGTGAATTAATTAAAGGGAGGGTGAATTAATTAAAGGGGGGTGGATTAATTAAAGGGGGGTGGATTAATTAAAGGGGTGGTGGATTAATTAGAGGGGGTGGATTTATTAAAGGGGGGTGGATTAATTAGAGGGGGTGGATTTATTAAAGGGGGGTGGATTAATTAGAGGGGTGGATTAATTAGAGGGGGTGGATTTATTAAAGGGGGGTGGATTAATTAGAGGGGGTGGATTTATTAAAGGGGGGTGGATTAATTAAAGGGGGGGTGGATTAATTAAAGGGGGGGTTCAATGTACATACCGGTACCGTAAATAAATAAGCCCTACCCTGAAAATAAGCCCTAGTGTGTTTTTTGTGACTAAAATTAATATAAGACCCGGTCTTATTTTCGGAGAAACACGGTATGAGCCGTGTTTGGAGATGACTTTTCATAAATATCCATTTTAAATTGTAAAAATGGTGCTTGTTTAAAGGGGTGTATTTTAATAAAATACCACTTTGGAGTAGACATTGTGCTCCCTCTTTATATTTGAGTAAGTGACCTGCTCTCACTTCGTTCCAGCGCTGTTGGAATTAAAGGAGCCTTGTTAGGCTGTTAAAGGGCCTCGGCACCCGACTGAGCACCTGTTCAGTAATGCCCAGCGTGAGGGCTCTCACCAGGGGTAGTTCTTCCACTGCCGGACAGATTTACATATGTGTTGGAAGGAAGTTGCAACACAGGGAGAAGAGTGGGAGTCTGATCTGTGTGATCTTGCAGAGCAGGCAATACTCTGGGATTTCTGCCCTTGCACAATGATGCCCTGTTTTTATCGTTAAAGAACTGGTCTGAAATTGAGAAAGGTGGGTAAGAGGAAATGGGAGGCTGAAGAAACTCCCTTAGCTGAGGGGCGTGTCCAACAAATTCAGTCTGATCAGGTTTATAGTAAGTTTAGAAACATTTGTAACATACTTTTCCAATTTTTTATTGCTTTATTATGGTTTGTATATTTGTTTATTAGTGTTTGCTTGCTAGTTTAAAAACAAAATAGTCAAGTGATGCATGGCCCTTTAACATGTGGGGATTTGTCAATTCTAAGTGTAATCCAGTAAACAAGGGATTTTTACTTACAGATAAAACATTATCTGGGAGAGGGGCGAGGGCTTCAGAATTATAACATGCTTAAGTTTTACTTATCTTATCAACCAATTGCCTATCACAATAATGGTTTAACACATACAAATAATTAACACATACAAATAATTAATCCTCATTATTTAAAGATATTGGCATTTGGGGTAATATATATCTTTAAATTTACAGTAAGGTGTTTACCATTATAGTCCATGCATATATCTCAAGCCATGTTGCATTATGGGAATTCCCTTAATGCCCATTTATGGAAAGTTTATGAATAAACACCACTCTGACATCATACGCTGACATCACAATCCAGCCCATGCATTGTGTTTATGTATATCTGAGAGACAGACCAGTTGCTTCTCTCTGACATGACTGGCAGCACAGAGGTAGGCATAGATGGTATAACAATGATTTATTAGAAGTGTTTCGGGATTAGGCTATGCAAATTCATTGAGTCAGTGTGATGGAAGTGAGCTGTCTCTGATGGGGGTCTTTTAGTGTTTTCAGCAGCTTTATTGATGGAAAATGTGCTCGTCATATGTATACAGTTTTTTTGTTGGGGGGAATCAAATACACAAGCTCCTTTGTAGAGATTTGGTGAGATCACATTTGGTAGCAAACAATTATTTGACAAACTTTTTATCCAAGAGAGCTCTTATTCTGTCCAAACCAGTGTTCATTTTGTCGACTAGCAATTTTAGTAATTGTTTTTATTTTTTTTATTTGTATTTTATTGAATTTCGTGCGAAATAGCAGATATTCATATCAGGGTATCGGTTTTGCTAATCAACAACAGGAAATAGGACACATTGCAAATAAGCTAAAGTCAGACACAGTGTATAGACTCTAGGTATGTTCTTTGAGTGTCGCTTGAAGGTAGGTGGTAGCTTCTGTAAGTAGCGGATATCGGGTTCTTCTGTCCCTCATGCTATGTCATAGGGGTGGTGTACTAAAACTAGACTAAAACAATTCAGATTACTAAAATACGACTAAAACTAAAATGGCGTTTTAGTAAAAAAAACTATGACTAAAACTAAATTGAAATTTACGGCCAAAATTAACACTGCACAGAGGGGCTGTGGAAGGGACAAAGGAGACAGACCAGGGCTTGGGAGAGAGACACTTAGAGACACTGTGTGGAGAGAGGCAGGGATAGTAAGTTATAGCATATCCCTATAAAGAACTGGTCTGAAATTGAGAAAGGTGGGTAAGAGGAAATGGGAGGCTGAAGAAACTCCCTTAGCTGAGGGGCGTGTCCAACAAATTCAGTCTGATCAGGTTTATAGTAAGTTTAGAAACATTTGTAACATACTTTTCCAATTTTTTATTGCTTTATTATGGTTTGTATATTTGTTTATTAGTGTTTGCTTGCTAGTTTAAAAACAAAATAGTCAAGTGATGCATGGCCCTTTAACATGTGGGGATTTGTCAATTCTAAGTGTAATCCAGTAAACAAGGGATTTTTACTTACAGATAAAACATTATCTGGGAGAGGGGCGAGGGCTTCAGAATTATAACATGCTTAAGTTTTACTTATCTTATCTACCAATTACCCTATCACAGTAATGGTTTAACACATACAAATAATTAACACATACAAATAATTAATCCTCATTATTTAAAGATATTGGCATTTGGGGTAATATATATCTTTAAATTTACAGTAAGGTGTTTACCATTATAGTCCATGCATATATCTCAAGCCATGTTGCATTATGGGAATTCCCATAATTTTTTATTTGTATTTTATTGAATTTCGTGCGAAATAGCAGATATTCATATCAGGGTATCGGTTTTGCTAATCAACAACAGGAAATAGGACACATTGCAAATAAGCTAAAGTCAGACACAGTGTATAGACTCTAGGTATGTTCTTTGAGTGTCGCTTGAAGGTAGGTGGTAGCTTCTGTAAGTAGCGGATATCGGGTTCTTCTGTCCCTCATGCTATGTCATAGGGGTGGTGTACTAAAACTAGACTAAAACAATTCAGATTACTAAAATACGACTAAAACTAAAATGGCGTTTTAGTAAAAAAAACTATGACTAAAACTAAATTGAAATTTACGGCCAAAATTAACACTGCACAGAGGGGCTGTGGAAGGGACAAAGGAGACAGACCAGGGCTTGGGAGAGAGACACTTAGAGGGTTTGGGGACACACAAAGAGACACAGAGGGGCTGGGGAAGGGGCTAAAGAGACAAATAGAGGCTTTACCCAAACCCATCAGATTTTAGTTGTGTAAAATCTATTGGAGATTTAGTTGTATAAAACTAAAACAATTGAGATGACTAAAATACAACTAAAACTAAAATGGATTTATAGTCAAAAAACTATGACCAGGGCCGGATTAACATGGGGATGATGGAGCTGCAGCTCCAGGCCCAGGCCCATGGAATAGGCCCATTTAAAAATATACATATATATTTTTTTTACCTTTTTTTTTTTTTTCTTTAAACCCTACTCTTAGGTTTTCCTCCTGACTGGTATTTTACTGGCACAGATGGTATTTGAGGCTGCCTGGCCGTGCCGGTATTGCAGTAATACCGCAATACAAATGCAGATATTTTTCTCAGTATAAACTGAGATTACTATGCAATACCAGCGCCAGCCAGTAGGGGTCACTGTGTGTGTGGAGAGAGGCAGGGATAGTAAGTTATAGCATATCCCTATAAAGAACTGGTCTGAAATTAAGAAAGGTGGGTAAGAGGAAATGGGAGGCTGAAGAAACTCCCTTAGCTGAGGGGCGTGTCCAACAAATTCAGTCTGATCAGGTTTATAGTAAGTTTAGAAACATTTGTAACATACTTTTCCAATTTTTTATTGCTTTATTATGGTTTGTATATTTGTTTATTAGTGTTTGCTTGCTAGTTTAAAAACAAAATAGTCAAGTGATGCATGGCCCTTTAACATGTGGGGATTTGTCAATTCTAAGTGTAATCCAGTAAACAAGGGATTTTTACTTACAGATAAAACATTATCTGGGAGAGGGGCGAGGGCTTCAGAATTATAACATGCTTAAGTTTTACTTATCTTATCTACCAATTACCCTATCACAGTAATGGTTTAACACATACAAATAATTAACACATACAAATAATTAATCCTCATTATTTAAAGATATTGGCATTTGGGGTAATATATATCTTTAAATTTACAGTAAGGTGTTTACCATTATAGTCCATGCATATATCTCAAGCCATGTTGCATTATGGGAATTCCCATAATTTTTTATTTGTATTTTATTGAATTTCGTGCGAAATAGCAGATATTCATATCAGGGTATCGGTTTTGCTAATCAACAACAGGAAATAGGACACATTGCAAATAAGCTAAAGTCAGACACAGTGTATAGACTCTAGGTATGTTCTTTGAGTGTCGCTTGAAGGTAGGTGGTAGCTTCTGTAAGTAGCGGATATCGGGTTCTTCTGTCCCTCATGCTATGTCATAGGGGTGGTGTACTAAAACTAGACTAAAACAATTCAGATTACTAAAATACGACTAAAACTAAAATGGCGTTTTAGTAAAAAAAACTATGACTAAAACTAAATTGAAATTTACGGCCAAAATTAACACTGCACAGAGGGGCTGTGGAAGGGACAAAGGAGACAGACCAGGGCTTGGGAGAGAGACACTTAGAGGGTTTGGGGACACACAAAGAGACACAGAGGGGCTGGGGAAGGGGCTAAAGAGACAAATAGAGGCTTTACCCAAACCCATCAGATTTTAGTTGTGTAAAATCTATTGGAGATTTAGTTGTATAAAACTAAAACAATTGAGATGACTAAAATACAACTAAAACTAAAATGGATTTATAGTCAAAAAACTATGACCAGGGCCGGATTAACATGGGGATGATGGAGCTGCAGCTCCAGGCCCAGGCCCATGGAATAGGCCCATTTAAAAATATACATATATATTTTTTTTACCTTTTTTTTTTTTTTCTTTAAACCCTACTCTTAGGTTTTCCTCCTGACTGGTATTTTACTGGCACAGATGGTATTTGAGGCTGCCTGGCCGTGCCGGTATTGCAGTAATACCGCAATACAAATGCAGATATTTTTCTCAGTATAAACTGAGATTACTATGCAATACCAGCGCCAGCCAGTAGGGGTCACTGTGTGTGTGGAGAGAGGCAGGGATAGTAAGTTATAGCATATCCCTCCCTGCCTCTCTCACTGATCTCACTACTCACTGATCCGCGGGGGAGCAGTTACACAGCACAGAGTTCAGACAGCAACTCCCAGCCTGCAGAGACAGCCTACAGCTTAGGGAAGTAAGGGATGAGGGGAAAGGCTGCAGGGAGACATTGGGACACTGGGAGACCTGGGGACACAGACACTTGGAGACACTGGGAAACATGCGGACACTGAGACAGTATGGGACACTGTGAGACCTGGGGACACTGAGACACTAGGGGACGCTTTGAGACATAGGGACATTGAGAGACACATTGGGACACGGAGACACTAATGAAACAGTGTCTCCATGTCTTCCAGTGTCCCCATGTCTCCCAGCCAGTGTCCCTAGTGTCTCAGTGTCCTCTAGTCTCCCAGTGTCTGTGTCCCCATGTCTCCTAGTGTCCACATGTCTCCCAGCCAGTGCCCAGCGTCTCAGTGTCCCCATGTCTCTCAGTATCCCTAGTGTCCCCATGTCTCCCAGTGTCCCCATGTTTCCCAGTGTCCTCTAGTCTCCCAGTGTCTGTGTTCCCATGTTTCTCAGTGACCCTAGTGTCCCCAAATGCCTGTGTCCCTAGTGCCTGTCTCCATGTCTCCCAGTGTCCCCAAGTGTCTCAGTGTCCCCCGCTCTCACTGTGTCCCCATGTCTCTCAGTGTCCCCTAGTATCCTAGTGACACAGGACACACTGAGAAATGGGGACACTGGGAGCAATGAGGACACAGACACTGGGAGACTAGTGGACTGGGTGACATGGGGACACTGACACTGTGATACATAGGGACACTGATGCCAGGCTAGCCTTCCAATTCTTTGGGCAGACATGCCCCCTTTTTGGGCATTTTCGCTCCTTTTGGCAGTTCTGGTCACGTGATTCATGTCAGTGGCCCACCTTTTTACACCGCCCATTGACTTCCTGCTTCACTGGACACTGCTGTTAGGGGGAATGGATTTACTTGAGAGATGAAAGCATTAATTAGAGAGAGATTAGCAGAATCTGCGTTTTCTTATAGCTGCATCCTATGAGTTTCTCTCTGGCACCATCTCCACCAGATACATAACGCTTAAGAGGTATGACTGTTGTAGTGCTTTTGGTCGATACGATTCTGTAATTAGGCCTATCATAATTGTCAGCACCAGGCCCACTGGGCTCTTAATCTGGCCCTGACTATGACTAAAACTAAATTGAAATTTGCCGCCAAAATAAACACTGGCCCAAACCCCATTAGTTATGCTCTTGAGGTCCTAAATGAGACTAATTGCTTGTTGGATATATGTTGGTTAATTGTAAGGGAACTAAATGTCAGCGAATTATTAGTATATTACGTAATTTAACACAGCCTATATTATTTATTCATATTAACTGGTCATTTTGTCCATTATGTGCAAAATCTTGTCTCAAGCATATTGTTTCACTGGGAAGTCTGCATTTATATGGTTTGTATAACATTTGAATTCTGTTTATGCATGTTTTATTTGTGGTTGCTAGTAAACAATTAGTGATGTTAATAATATTCTTTAAATGTAACTTTTAATCAGCAAATAATTCAACTGTTCTATAATGGTAATTATGTCCTGAAATATTCATCGGTTTTACAGGAATTTTATTTGTCAATAATTGCTTAATTTGTATTATCCCCTTTTTGTTACCTGTATCGTATTATAAATACCTTTTATAAAGCACCTTGTGATATATTTGTGTATTTTTATCCAGTCCTAAGTTTTCATCATATTTTCAGTGCCAGGCTGTGCAGATGAATAATTTTTTATATATTTAATATACCAATATAATTTTTCCAGAGCTGATGTAGTTTATTGGTAGCCTTTCGGGCTGATTGCCGACAACCAGTGCTAGTATTCTGTACAGTTAAACTTTTGAAAGAGCAACACAATTTCTACACAAATCTGGCGTTAATTGAAGATGGTTATAGCAATCACACTCCTATCTCTCTCAGGCAGCCAGTATGTGTTAAGATTACTGAGATTCCGGCAGGAAGTTATTGATAGGAGTGTAATTCTTGACAGGAATCACACTCCAATTACGCTCAGACAGACAGCCCAGTACAGCAGGTTATTGATGTGAGGTTGCGACGTGACCCATTATTGGCTGGCGGTTGGCGGTGAGTGCTTGAGGTCTGTAAGTTATCGGTAATATTGGTAAATTTCAAAACTGATACTGATTATCAGAAATATGCAGAATATCGGCTCTAATAATCAGTAGAACCGAGAATCAGTCTATCCTTAATTTTAAAGGGACACTATCCGCACATAGGCCACTTTATCTCATTAAAGGTGCAGAGTCCCTGTTCCCTTAAAGAAACTGCAATGTTTATATTGCAGTGTTAAGACTGCCTCTAGTGGCGGTCTACCACACAGCCATTAGAGTCTCACCACACAGCCATTAGAGTCTCATGCATGAAAGCTGAGTGCAGCATGATGAGCTGCTTACTTCTGTGACGCTTAAAAGACAAAGTGCAATTTATTAAATTACACTGCAGGAACCCGGCATTACCCTGAGAAAGCCACTGAATTGCAGGTGTGGTGGGTTAAAAGAAAAATAGGCCCTAATATTAACTTGGCCAATAGCCCCCCCCCCCCCCCCCCCCTTCAATTGCCTTTTGAAGTTTGGGGTCCAAGGGAATAGTAACCTGAGTAGGGGCTCAATAAATAGCCCATAAAGCCTTCTGGCCAGTGGAGTGGAAGATATTATATCAACCGGGCTAGTAGAGAGTCTCTAATCCCCTACCCCAATAATAACTAGGCCACCCCAGGGCATATCCAGTGCCCTGATTATCATAGTCACAGAGCCAGAGAATGACCATTGCCTCTGACCATAATATAAAAAGTAAACTCACTTCTTACCCTAAACAATCTGAGCAGTTGCTTAGCCCTATAGGGTTTAAATGACTACTAAATGGCTATAGGACCATTAGCCCCTAGCCACAAATCCGACATGTCCCTCACCCCAAAACTAAATATGTCTTTATCCTTTCCTCCAGTAAGTATTAGAGGGGTAGTCAGTATATGCCGCAACATAAACAAACTGCTAAAATATTTACTGTGGCGGAACCAACCTTGCCACTGGGCGTTGGAGAAGCCTGTTTGCCCGCCTCCTGCCTGCTGACTATGGCCCCTGGGAGATTTGACCCTTTAAATACAGGATTTGGGCATGTTGTATTGTATTATGCTGCTACTGGCCCTTTAAGAACCATCTGGGGACATACTGTGGAGTTACTGGGTGGCCACCATTTCATGTATCAGAGGCACATGGTGAGAACAATGGATGAAGCACATGGTGAGAACAATGGATGGCGGCCATTTTAACTCACAGACACTGTTGTGACTTTTCTACACGGTGCCATCTCGCCGGTATTTGGTGCACAAAGACATCGTGCAGTAGTTTTAAACTATACAACAGGGGACACATTATACAGTGATTATTTTTCATATAGTCTGTATATGTTCTGCGGAATCTGCATTAAACTGTATCTTCCAAACCACTGAACGGATCTGAGTGAATTTTGGATATGTGGTTCACCCAGATCCCCCGGTTCCGAGGATATATGTTTTATGTTTTTTTTTGCATGTTTTGGGGTCCCTGTGATATGTTTTATAAAACTGTATTTCTCTGCCTGTGATAATTAGATTACCCATTGTGTTCATTAATCATATCACAGGCAGAGGGGAGTATTTTGTGTGGGAGTGTCTGTGTGTATTGTACAGATTGATTGGTTGTATTTAAAAACCCTGTGGGCAGTACTATGTTTGTGATTGTGAATAAAAGAAGCTGTATGTGCCAGTACTGTCAGTTCTGCTTGACCTCAAAACGAAGTGTCGTCTCGTTATTGGGGGAATTGGATTGAATGCTGATTGCCAGGAGTGTAAGCTGATTGTATGCTTTTCCTGTTCAGCTGTTTACAGCATTCATATGCTTGAGAGCATTCATATGCTTCTCCGGTTCGGTGGTTGTGGTGTCTGCTGCAGTGCTTGGAGTCCTCAGGAAGCGCTAGGAGCATCCTTCAACAGATCGGGGTGCCCGTCGATCAGTTACAGTTACAAACTATTTAATTCCCCTTTAACCCTTCGTGTCACTATACCCCACTCCCTCTAGCATGTAAGCTCATCGAGCAGGGCCCTCAACCCCCTCTGTTCCTGTACGTCCAGTGGTCTGATCTCAATTATGTGATAGTCCACCCATTGTACAGCGCTATGGAATTTGTTGGCGCTATATAAATAATAAAATAATAATAATAAATACTCACCTGCTCAGGATTTGCCTGAAAATCTTCCGTTTATTTTTTGTCAACCAAAGAAAAATACATACGTGAAGAACTCTTCTGTTCTCATGTTCTTTTATATGCGCCCGTTACTTTAAAAACCTGCTCTTCAATGTGACTGGTTGGCTTCAAAGCTAATTACAGTGCATACTCTTGCAAGTTTCATAGAAGTTATAGAAGTTCCATAGACGTATTGGCTCTCAGCCAATCAGCTAAGCCCTGCACTGTAGGGCATAGCTGAGGAGAGCCAATGGAAGTACATGTTTAGGAACTTTTGGCTCTCGACCAATGGTAGCGCAGACTTAGAACAACGCCCAGCAGACCCCAGGTAAGAAGTCAAACAGTTTGAAAACCTTTTTTTTTCCTTACAGTGGACGTGTGACAGCGCCAAGGCACTCCTGGTACCATAAACACTACAGCATGCTTTAGTAGTTATGGTGCGTCGCATGTTCCCTTAAAGCGCATGCACCAATTTTAAAAGCAATAATATTGGTACCATTTTTGCTATATAATTCTGCTTGTGTAAAATCCAAAACCAGTTAACACTAATGGAAATAATACAACATTTCATGATTGCGTCAAGACTTTTATTGAGCCAGAAGCTAGCTTAAAAACAAGTCATTCTTTAAAATACATTTTCTTTAAGGACAGCTCAGCACCTTCATATTTCAACTCTAATGGTTTGTATTAGTGCACTAAATACCTCTACAAAAATAATATAGAAAATAAATTCATAAGATATAGTAGCAAACTCAGGTAGGCATAAATAAATATAATTGTCTCACACGTTTATTGACAGTAACATACAGGCAAGCTAGAGATGATGCATAGCACCGTTATGGATGTGAATTTTAACCAGTTAGGCACCAGTTAAATTCTTTGTTCTTTACAAGACAAGTTGTTTTCTTGAAATAAATAGTGCATTCAACCACATCTAAAATCATAAAAAAACTTTCCATCTGTCTGATTAGCATGCTGTGTGCAGGGTATCTTTGCAAAACCTTGATGTGACTGGATTGAAATATATATATATATATATATATATATATATATGAAAAGGTGCAGTATTGTAATATATTGTCAAAAGTAGCAAAAATAGGAGAAAAAAAATTATATTACAGGTTCTTCAAAGGAGTCTGATAATATAGCAGGAGGGGAGAGTTAATAATTATGCCACACTTAAAATAAAAGGACCGGAAATGCTTAGGATGGAGAATTTTCAGATGATGGAACTGCTAGTGATAACTAAAATTACTCTATAAATCAGTCAGAATAAAAAAAAAACCTCCAAAAATATTGGTGAATTTAAAGATGTGCAAATCTGAGACAGCAGAGACAGAGTCTCAGACAGCCATTAGAACCACAAATAACTTAATTTTTGATTGATCAATTATATAATTACATCATATGCAATAAAAAGTTTGTGCAAAAAATATTTTCCAAAACATTCAACAGCAGTAGTTCCATTTGGGAAGAAAAAAAACAGAATTAACCGTAGTGGCCATCTAGCGCCCATGGTTTACACATGGGCTCCATGAAACATGAATTTGCTTGACCACTTTTGCCATCCCTATAAGAAAGATGAAGGGAAGCCCCAAACTAGTAATCCTGTGGGATCTAATTGCTTTCATAGAATGTTTTAGAACATACTTTTCTCTTTCTTTCATGACATATTTTTGAACACTTTTTAATTTCTCAGTTCATATCAGCATAACATTCCAGACCAGCTTTAGTTAAAAAAAATATAATTTTTTTTGCTATTTTTATGTTTTTGAAATTACGGCTCATGATGATGATTTTTTACTTGAACATAAAATGAACCATTGGTTTTGCAGAGATACCGGCATTCTAGTGAGTTGCTTAAAATAGACTGTGTTGATGTGGCATCATATATGCACTAATGTAAGACGAACAGACATTTATCAAAGCAGCAGGATTAATGCACATGTTACATCGACTGAAAAATTCCAGGAGATTTCCTAAAAGTACAATGCAGCAAAAAAAAATCACTATCCTCAAACTCCACCTATACTGTACATATGGCCTAAGTAATATAATTCACGTAGAGCCATTGGGGTATTCAAGCTTCACAAAGATAGTGAAACTAACACTATATAACTTGGGGTGATACACAGTTTAAAAGCATGGCATTATATTAAAGGGGAATCTTTGCTCAAAATAGCTCGCAGTCTGTTTAGTATTTGTCTTGTGTGTAGGGAAGACAGTGTTAAAAATCACTGTTAACATTTACTGTATTGCACGAGAGATATAGGAACTCCAAACTCTGGATGACACAATATAGGACATCTGTTCTGACTGTTCATTTTTATCTACGGTGACTGAAACCTCAAGGAGGTCCTCCTGAGTCACACGTTAATGTAGTGTAACATAGCTCGAGAAAACTGTACTCACACGCCGTGCCATGTGATAAGACTAAATCCCAGCTAGGAAGAACAAGCTTAAATCCCTTTTTACAATCCAAGATTTGAACAGCTGCCACACTTCAGATCCTGCTTTTGCCTTCAGTGTAGGAAGAAATCGCGAATCCTGGTGGCCTCAATCCAAGGAATATAGGTTGAGGTTTTGGTGAAGACGCTTGGTTTGTTTTCTACTGTGCAACCGATGGGCCCAAAACTGACTATGCCGTGCACCTCCCAGCGTTCTCTTCCGTTCTGGCACACAAGTGGACCCCCAGAATCTCCCTGAAAAAAAAGAGTTAATTTTAACACAATCTTTTATTATAATATTTACTATAAGAGAACATATAGCTGCTAGAGATAGACAGACAGACAGACAGACAGACAGACAGAAAGATACATAGATATTTAAAGGGGGTTTCAAATTCAAGGCCAAAACTGCCAAAGTGGAAACATTCTCTAATCTGCTAATCTTTCACCTTTTTAGCTGCTTTAATCTTAAATATGGCCCTTTGATTGTACAGCGCTACGGAGTCTGATGGCGCTATATAAATAATAAAACGATAATAAATAATAATAATAGTCGCTTTGGTGAATATTCCAGTTAATGTGCACATTGACATTTTCACATTGTGAAGATATATTTCTTACATTCTCCAAAAGCAATGTTGTGGCACAGAATTTAGGAATGTTAGGATTGAGCTGAGAGCATCATGGGGAATGAGATATCTTTAAGTAAGAACAGAGTTACATCTGGGCCTTTTTTTTAAAATGCACCTGATCTCCCTGCAGGAAGAGTGGGGAGAAAAATTATTTATCATTAAGTGTGAGTGGGGAGAAAATTAATTCTCAATGAATTCATCAAATAGGAGTGCTGTTTATCTTGTAATTTATCCTGGAGAGAGTTTCTATAACACCCAGTGGCGTATATACCAGGTCGCAGGGGTCGCCCTGTGACCCGGTATGCACTGTGACCCCGAGGCTGGCCCTGGTGTCACTGGACGACCTGCCCTGCTGGCGCGCGAGGGAGCACTCTCCCTTGAGCGCTCTCTGCCCAGCTCCCTTGCGCGCCGCGTACTGATGCCGGAGCCGGAATATGACATCATATTCCGGCTCCGGTATCAGTACGCGGCGCGCGAGGTAGCTGGGCAGAGAGCGCTCAGGGGAGAGTGCTAACTCGCGCGCCCGCCAGACAGCCAGATAGCCAGCCCACCCACACGGTAACCGGCCGCCCAGCAGCACCACTGGACCCCAGGGAATCCCCTCAGCTCTCCCAAAGGTAAGGAGGCTGGGGGATTAAATTTAAAAAAAAAAAAAATGTGTATGTGTGTTAGTGTTAGTGTGTCTGCTAGTGAGTGTCAGTGAGTGTGTTAGTTTGTATGTCTGTTATTGAGTGTGTGTCTGCTAGTGAGTGTCAGTGTGTGTGTTAGTTTGTGTGTCAGTGAGTGTGTTACTGTGTGTCTGTTACTGAGTGTGTTTTATGTCTGTTAGTGAGTGTGTGTTTGTCAGTGAGAGTGTATGTTTTGTGAGTGTGTATGTGTGTCTGTCTGTCAGTGAGTATATATGTATGTCGCTGAGTGTGTCTCTATCAGTAAATGTGTGTGAGTGTTAGCTAGTGTGTATGCGTCTTTTTGTGAGAGTGTGTGTGTTTAAAACCCCTTCAGCACTTACCTAACTCCAGCGCCGGACTCCCTTGGCGCTGGAGATCCCTCCGCCCCGATCCGCCTCTCGGCTTCGAATGCGCATACGTGCATTCAAACCGCCCATAGGAAAGCATTACTCAATGCTTTCCTATGGACGGCCAGCGTCTTCTCACTGTGATTTTCACAGTGAGAATTGTGGAAGCGCCTCGAGCGGCTGTCAGTGAGACAGCCACTAGAGGCTGGTGTGATCTGGGTGTCTATAATGGTCCTTTAAGTGTGTGTGCATCTGCAGCCCTGCGACCAGGTGCCTGCCGCAATGTGTTGCGGCCCCGGCCCACGCAGAGTAAGCGCGGGGCGGGGGGGCCCACGGGTCAATTTTTGCACCGGGGCCACATGGGTCGTGTGTACACCACTGATAACACCCATGGGAAATATTATTTGAATATAATATGCAGGGGTAGGAAGTTAGATATATTAATAAACAAACAGTAATGGTAATGTCTAATTATTTCTCAGCTTAATGGTTGAGTGCCCAATATTTTAATATAATAACACAATGAACTGCACCGTTGGTTTTCGACTACACTAATGTCCCTAACAACCTTCATGTTTGTAACAGGTGGTATGTAGTCCTTAAAATTTGTTTTTGTTTAATGGTTATCAGCATTAATTTTGTGATTCCAATTAGTTAATGCAGTCTGTATGTGCAGCGTTTCAGCATTGTCCTTGGGGCATCATTAGCTACCCCAGAACAAAAGTACCAGGCTGGCTAATGTCAATTCTGTGCAAGTTTTCCATTTTGTATACTGGTGACAACCCCCCTCCCTACTAATATCTGTCTCTTTAAGCAAGGGGAACTGATATCAGAGGAGGACAATTGAGCTGCTGGGAGAACAACAGAGGTGAATTATAGCTACATTCTTTTTTGTTTTGTTTTATTTTAGGGAGGACAGGATAGGCAGGGTTATTCTCACCAAAAACATTGTTTTCTTAAACTGTTCAATTAAACCTTAAAAGTCAGCTTATATAGAAGCATGCATATCTCTTTAGTAAGTCTTTAAATGTGACATTACTACGTTGCTAGTGAGAGTTAAAGGTTTAAAAGATAGGTGTGCCTTGGACATTTTTCCATAGTTGAAGAAGTGTGTCCTTTAAAGTGATGTGACGTTATCACATTAACAGATAATCAGTTCTATGGCATCTTAAAGAACTTAAATACACCATTGGATGGAGTGCAAAAGGTTGTTACCTGGCAGGCAGCAGGAGGTCCACCAATGTCTCGGAATCCAGCACAGATCATCGAGTCGCGAACTCGGTCTCCCCAAAACTTTTTCTGCCTGCAAGTCTTGTTATCAATGATTGGTAGTTTTGCTTGGTTCAGACCTTCTGATAACGTTAGATTCGCTTTTCCACCTATTATAACAGAGGAAGACATATACTGTTAATGTAATCGTATAGTCAGCAATACGTTGTGTGATTCGTCCTTTTTTGTTGATAAGTCAATAAAACCAAAATGAAAACTGTCCACACTTTGTAAAGTTGAGCGTGTACATCATTCCTAAGATTATTTTTATTTTATGGACTACCGTATATACTCGAGTATAAGCCGACCCGAATATAAGCCGAGGCCCCTAATTTTACCCCAAAAAACTGGGAAAACGTATTGACTCGAGTATAAGACTAGGGTGGGAAATGCAGCAGCTACTGGTAAATTTCTAAAT
The DNA here is from genome assembly GCF_036172605.1 of Pelobates fuscus. NCBI lineage: Eukaryota > Metazoa > Chordata > Amphibia > Anura > Pelobatidae > Pelobates > Pelobates fuscus. Next base: position 128,841,222 of record NC_086326.1, read on the forward strand.
AATATTAGATCCTAAAAAAATTATGTTAATTGAATATTTATTTACAGTGTGTGTATATAATGAATGCAGTGTGTGTGTATGAGAATGCAGTGTGTGTGTATGAGAATGCAGTGTGTATGTATGAGAATGCAGTGTGTGTGTGTATGAGTGCAGTGTGTGTGTGTATGAGTGCAGTGTGTGTGTATGAGTGCAGTGTGTATGAATGCAGTGTGTGTGTATGAATGCAGTGTGTGTGTGATGCAGAGTGTGATGCAGAGCCTTGGTGGGGGGTTATTTTTTAATTATTATTTTAATATTGTTTTTTGTTTCATTAATATTTTTATTATTATTATTATTTATATATATTAATGTTTTCGTCCCCCCCCCACCCTGCTTCCTAGCTGGCCAGGGAGGGGGGCTCTCACTCCCTGGTGGTCCAGTGGCATTGGTAGCTCAGTGGGGGGAAGAGGGGGGCTGGCAGGGAGCACTTACCTCTCCTGCAGCTCCTGTCAGCTCCCTTCTCCTCCGCGCCGGTCCGGTCAGCTCCCCTGTCAGCTCACAGTGTAACCCCGCGGCTCTCGCAAGACTTACACTGGGAGCTGACCGAGGTGCTGAACGGACCAGCGCAGAGGAGGAGGGAGCTGACAGGAGCTGCAGGAGAGGTAAGCGCTCGCTGCCAGCCCCCTGTCTGTATTATGGCAATGTAAATTGCCATAATACAGACAGTGACTCGAGTTGGGCTTTTTCAGCACAAAAAATGTGCTGAAAAACTCGTCTTATACTCGAGTATATACGGTATTTAATAATCATGATCAGTATGCTGTTGTCACGTATGAATAAATAGTTATAAAAAATACTTAAATTCCATTTTAGGTTGGTACATTGTTCGAGTAACGTCTGATTTTCTACTCACTATGAATATACACAAAATATCACGTAATTTTTAATTTGTTTCACAATTTTTATTTTATTTATTTTTTCATGCTAAAATTGGATACTGTCGTTGAGGTAATTGGCTTTGTGCAGCTATCTAGCTCCACTTCATGAAAGGAACACTATAGTCACCTAAATTACTTTAGCTAAATAAAGCAGTTTTAGTGTATAGATCATTCCCCTGCAATTTCACTGCTCAATTCACTGTCATTTAGGAGTTAAATCACTTTGTTTCTGTTTATGCAGCCCTAGCCACACCTCCCCTGGCTATGATTGACAGAGCATGCATGAAAAAAAAAACTGGTTTCACTTTCAAACAGATGTAATTTACCTTAAATAATTGTATCTCAATCTCTAAATTGAACTTTAATCACATACAGGAGGCTCTTGCAGGGTCTAGCAAGCTATTAACATAGCAGGGGATACGAAAATCTTAATTAAACAGAACTTGCAATAAAGAAAGCCTAAATAGGGCTCTCTTTACAGGAAGTGTTTATGGAAGGCTGTGCAAGTCACATGCAGAGAGGTGTGACTAGGGTTCATAAACAAAGGGATTTAACTCCTAAATGGCAGAGGATTGAGCAGTGAGGCTGCAGGGGCATGTTCTATACACCAAAACTGATTCATTAAGCTAAAGTTGTTCAGGTGACTATAGTGTCCCTTTAATTACTTTTCACACTAATAAAAATGTAAATGGACACTATAGGCGCCAACACAACCTTTGTTTATTTGATTTCGGTATTTTGTTTTTGTGATTGCTCAATTTTGTTTGGTGTTGAGCAAAACTTAAAAAAAAAAAAAAAAGAATTACACACTGTAGGTAACACACTCTATTCTAGTACAGGCCCTGGAGGGGAATACAGGTATTGTAATATGATTATAAAATATTTTTTCCCTTCTGCAAATGTTATTAGCAGCTAAAACGTTCATGCATTAATCTTGTTTGCATTTTTGCCCTCCCCAGGCCTTGAGCATTTAACTTCTGCAACATGACAGTAGTGATATATGCTATGTTATGACAATAACTGGAGATATCTCTTACAAGATTACTACTATTCTTTATATAGCGCCAACTATATAGCGCTGTACAAAAGTTATAACAAGACAAATAATTCTAACTATACATGCTTGACATACAGGAATAGTATGTGAAGAGGGCCCTGCCTAAACGAGCTTACAATCTAAAACTAAGAATATTGTGATATTTTGTTTAATACTAACGTAATCGTTGTTATGAAGAAGCAGAATGTGGACTCTGTTCTCTGGTAGGGATTACGTTTGCACAAGCTGTTTGTGTATAGGCCTATATGACTTAAAATTAGACATGGCTCATCTTATTGTGTTACTGTATACTGAAATAGACATGAGTCCATTCAAGGGAATTAATAATCTAATGACCTCTATGTGCAATGGAGACTTGTCTGGCAATGAGAAATGTCTACAGAATAGATTTTTCTGTCTATTAAATTCCACTTCTGTTATGGGTTACTGAGTTTATTTTAGAACAAAAGCATAGGTTGCCATGTTAATGTCATGAATGATATATCGTTTACTGTAAAAAAAAAAAAGGTTCAGTCTGTTTATTATTGAACAAACCTCTGGACTAATATTTATTGAACACCCAAATGGCCGCTAAACTGCGATAGGTTCCCTACATGGTCTACAGTTCACACAACAAACAACAACTTGTATGTGATCAGAGATAAATGTGGAGGAAAAAACCCTGTAATGAAGGATAAAGCATCCTATCTTACCTCTGGTATCTCCCCATCCGGTTACCCAACAGAAATGTCCTGGCCGCAGAGCAATTTCTCTTTTAGGAAGACATGCGTACTGGATGAAGTGTGTGGTTAAAATGTCTCCTTCGGGTTTCACCAAAGCAATATCATAATCCAGCTCGTTTAGATGAGGGTAGCGGAAGCGTTCGTGTCGGTAAATACGCTTCACATTGTAAATCTTTTCCGTAGGTTCTGTACGGTTAAGGTTATGTTTACCAAGGACAATTCTCCAATTTGCTGCATCTTCTGCCTTCCCCCTTGGAAATAATACCGGTTAACAGATCAGTGCCATTCATGACACACGAAAAGAACTTACAAAAAAAATCACAAGTAAATAAGCATTCTAATTTGGCAGATTAATAGTTGATAAGATAGCTTAATTGATTGGTTCTAAACTTGTGTAAATTAGTAGATAAGGAGTATACCTGTAGATTAGAAATTCCATGGATCTGTAGATCTTGATTGATTTTGTCAATGGTAGAATTGATGAATATACAGTGAGGGAAAAAAGTATTTTATCTCCTGCTGATTTTGAACTTTTGCCCACCGACAAAGAAATGATCAGTCTATAATTTTAATGGTAGGTGTATTTTAACAGTGAGAGACAAAATAACAAAAAAAATATCCAGCAAAACGCATGTCAAAAAAGTTATAAATTGATTTGATTGACTTGTTGGCAATCACAGAGTTCAGATGTTTCTTGTAGTTGGCCACCAGGTTTGCACACATCTCAGGAGGGATTTTGTCCCACTCATCTTTGCAGATCCTCTCCAAGTCATTAAGGTTTCGAGGCTGACGTTTGGCAACTCGAACCTTCAGCTCCCTCCACAGATTTTCTATGGGATTTTCTAGGCCACTCCAGGACCTTAATGTGCTTCTTCTTGAGCCACTCCTTTGTTGCCTTGACTTTGTGTTTTGGGTCATTGTCATGCTGTAATAACCATCCATGACCCATTTTCAATGCCCTGGTTGAGGGAAGGAGGTTCTCACCCAAAATTTGACGGTACATGGCCCCGTCCATCGTCCCTTTGATGCGGTGCAGTTGTCCTTTACCATAAAAACACCCCTATAGAATAATGTTTCCACCTCCATGTTTGATGGTGTTCTTAGAGTCATAGGCAGCATTCCTCATGGACGCGCTGGCCCAGGCAGTGCTGCAGCAGCCGGAGGCTCTCTATAGAGCACTCGGGCGGCTGCAGCATGAGGGGGCTGGTGCTCCTGGCAATGCCCCTTCCTAAGGGGCACCCTAAGCAACTGCCTAAGTCGCCTTGCGGGCACTGCAGGATTTCAGTCCTTCATGGCGTAGTATGTTACCAATTGTTTTCTTGGTTACTATGGTCCCAGCTGCCTTGAGATCATTAACAAGATCCTCCCATGTAGTTTTGGGCTGATTCCTGAAACTCCATGAGATCTTGCATGGAGCACCAGACCGAGGGAGGCTGGCAGTTATTTTGTGTTTCTTCCATTTGCGAATAATCGCACCAACTGTCACCTTCTCATCAAGCTGCTTGACGATGGTCTTGTAGCCCATTCCAGCCTTGTGGAGATCTCCAATCTTGTCCCTGACATCCTTGGACAGCTCTTTGGTCTTGGCCATGGTGGAGAGTTTGGAATCTGATTGATTGCTTCTGTGGACAGCTGTCTTTTATACAGGTAATGAGCTGAGATTAGGAGCACTCCCTTTAAGAGAGTGCTCCTAATCTCCGCTCGTTACCTTTATGAAAGACATCTGGTAGACCAGAAATATTACTGATTGAAATACTTATTTCACTCATTGACATGAAAATCAATTTATACTTTTTTTGACATGCGTTTTTCTGAATTTTTTTGTTGTTATTCTGTCTCTCACTGTTAAAACACACCTACCATTAAAATTATAGACTGATCATTTCTTTGTCAGTGGGCAAATGTTCAAAATCAGCAGGGGATCAAATATTTTTTTCCATCACTGTATAATTTAAACATTAGCATATTATTAACTATCAATCAAAATCACATGTTAAATCTATTAATTGTATAAAATCAATAATATGAAATATACCCACTGACGGTACCATCTGATATCACTTATTGATATATATATAGAGAACATGAGCCTGTTGATCTTGCTCACTAATGTACAGGAAAGGAGCCAATGATGGTGCTTATTGGATATTAATTAAAGTAAACCAGCTGATGGTCTCTATCCACGTCCAGGAAAGACTGTGCGGTTAGATGCACTGGGAATAAACTTAATTATGGCACCTACTGGTTTACAGAAAAGGAACTTGTTCATGACACTAAATAATGGACTGAAATGGCTGCCAAATGAACCTGCTAATAGTAGAGATTTTATTTATTACCATGCTCACCCAATATAGTCTTTTAGCCTAATGTCACTACAACCCCCACTTCCCAGCTGAATGTAGAAGCCAGTGGCCACTTGGTGAAATTTGGGAACGAACCTATTCACCATTCTCCATCTGATTTGCTCTTACTAGTATGATCCTGAATTTGGCATCTTGAAGGTACACTCCAAAACCCTATAGCAGTTCAGCTTGCTGACGTATTTCAGGGATTAAACTTCAGGTCTCACATCCCCTTTATATCCACTCATAAAGGTATGTCAAGCCACACATTTTCCAATTTTCGTTGGACAAGACAGGAAGACTGTTGTTACTGATATTCTCCCCAGGTGGGAGCAAAGGTGAGTGAGTAGTTGCCATTGGTTGAAAAGGTAATTTAAAATAACTTCTTTAATATGGGGGAGTGGGGAAGGAACTCTCTAAATATCATAGCTGAATAACAGTTTTAATGTTAAAATGATCCTCTAACTGAGAGAGGTATTTATATATATATCTTTTCAATGATTCTTCAACATATGAATACTTACTTCTGAAAACAGTGGGCCGCAGTGAGGACCCAATTTTTGTGAATGAGCGTCCCACCGCAGACGTGAACAAATTTCTTACTTCCTCTAGACTTAACCTTGCAGTAAAAAATAGACAAAAAACATACTTTAACAGATTGGAACAGAACACAGATTTACAATCTTTATTATATAAAACCTTCATATTGTGCATAATCAGTTTTTTTTTTTAAAGGATTGCATTTTCTGGAACCTATTCATCATAAAGCCACACAGAGGGCATTTCAGTGGACAGAAATGGCCACCCCGTAGTAAATCAATAACATTCATCCTCTCGTGAATCTAAATTGGATTTCCCTCTAACGGCATCCACAGACTAAGAAACTAGTCTGATATGCCACAGGGTAAGGTTCTCACTGTAATAACACATGTGAGCTAAAAGCTAAGACCTGAATTATTTGAGTTGCTGCCTGTTTTTGGTGTGCAAATTAACTCTTGTTTTTGGTTCATTAATACCCCACATCCATTTAAAAATATGTAGTTACTAACTTCCACCCAATGGACAAAGGTCAGGATTTTAGGGGGACAAAGTAGTAGAGTAGATCCTCTCCTAATGATAATTCAGAGCTCTGACCCCCCTACCATCAGGATGAGGTTCTATTACAAGCCATTACTGTCAATGGGTTGGGAGAAGGAGTTGGTGCCACTAGGTGACAGATTTGTAATTCTTACACCATCAAGGCAACTTGTCAGGCAGCTTCAATATAGCATTTGATAGAAAATACTATAATACATTAATGGGATACTCTAAGCGCCTTAACAACGTTAGCGTAATGAAGGGGTTTTGGTGTACAGATCATGCCCCTATCGTCTTACTGATCAATGTTCTGCATCTTAGAAGGTAGATCAATTTGTTTATGTGTGATAAAAATGCAATTGAAAGGGCAGTAGAACTTTTAAAGTATACTGTGATGTAAGACCTGATTGAAAACCTTGTAGCCTTCGGCAGCCACGAAGATTCTGGTCCCACGCTGCTCTCACTTGGTTGAACGCTGCGTTCCTGGACACCTCCAGCTCAGAGGTCATGCGCCGCTCTCTCTCCATGGAACTGCAGACAGCTCTGCACTATCTGCAAGGTTGACGGATTTCCCTTGCAACCTCACGCAACCTACAGGTGTCCTTTGAAATTACAGGACCCTGTGGATGTAACACTTCATACTCACCTTTTAGTCATGTCATATTTGTTCGAAGTTTTGCACAGGTCACACCTCTCTGTGTTTCTTGGTGCAGGGTGATGATGGTGTCCAATAGTATTCTTTCTAGCCCTAAATAAGTTCCCCCTTGTTGGGAATCATTGCCCTGTTGTGGCTATCCCGACTGTCTGTATCCCTTTGACCTTGGCTTTTCTCGTTCTTGTGTACCTGTGCATTCCTTGACCTTGGATTCCTTTATTACTACCTTTTTGTTGCCTTTTTAGGCACACTTTAAGTCCGGACACTCTAAGGTCCGGTATACGCATCCTGTTCTTCCTCTTATTTTGGCTAATATCCTTCTCTTTGTGTGTAGGGGTTACCCCGATCCTAACAGCCTATGTGAGGAGTCACAACCAGGGGAGGTAGATCTACAGCTACATAAACACAAAAAAAGTAATTTAACTCCTATGTGGCACAGAACCGAGCAGTGCGACGGCAGGGGCTTGATCTATACACCAAAACTGCTTCATTAAGCTAAAGTTGTGTTGGTGCTTACAGTATCTTAGAGTTTAAGAAACTAAAACTGTGGTACAAGGATTTATTTTACCTGCAAGGAAACCTGCCAAGGCCAGGAATACGGTCGTACTTCATTCCCAGACACTATCCGCCCAGCGGTGTTTTGTTGGAAAAAAGCAACTCCACAATCTGCTGGCCAATCTGAATAAACAATGGAAGCAAGAATTAGTACATTTCTATATCCCATGATGCCCTATGCTCAAGTTCCCAACTTTTGCTTTAAACTTTTCTCTGGAAGTAATTTGCCTCTTGTTTAATACTTACATATTTGTATCCATATCCCTTTTCGCTATTACCTTTAAAATATAAGTTTTCCTTTACCTAAATTGTCTTGTAGTTGTACTTTCAATACAGTCTGAGGATCATGTGAAATGGACGTTGCAAAGTATGTGTGTGCAGTGGCAGATCCCCAAGAAAACCGACAGTCTCCGTCTCCCCTGCCAGCACATGCAGGTGCTAGCCCTGCAATGTGCCTGTGGACCGGAGGGGAAATAAGCGATCTCCCTCCCCGGTCCGCAGGCTCTGTGCTGGCAGCCGGCGGGGGAAGGAAAGGGAGGGAGAGAGGACCCGGGAGCTCTTACCTGCAGCTCCTCCGGGTCCTCCTCTCGCGAGCACGGAGTGTTGCCGCGGTTACCACGGCAACGCTCCAAATCTCGCGAGAGTGAACTCTAGCCCTGGAGCGCGGGCTAGAGTTCACCTCACCACCACCGGACCACCAGGGAATCCCACTGGGACCACCAGGGACTAAGAAATGTCCCCCCTCCTCCCAGTAAAGGTAAGAAGGGAGGGGGGGGGCATAATTAATATTTATTTTAATTAAATACATTTAAAAAAAAAAGCATATTATAAAAAAAGCACCCCCTAGTCTTATAACACACTCTCACACCCTACACAAACATTGCCCCTCCCCCCTCACACACATATACTGCCCCACATACACACACACTGCTCCCCCATACATACACACTGCTCCCCATACACACACACTGCCCCCTATACACACACACACTGCTCCCCCATACACACACACTGCTCCCCCACAAACCATACACATTCACACACTGCCCCCCCATACACACACACTGCTCCCCCACAAACCATACACATTCACACACTGCCCCCATACACACACACTGCCCCCCCACACACCATACACATTCACACACTGCCCCCCATACACACACACTGCCCCCATACACACACACTGCCCCCATACAAACCATACACATTCACACACTGCCCCCATACACACACACACTGCCCCCATACACACACTGCCCCCCCATACACACACTGCCCCCCATACACACACACACACTGCTCCCCATACACACACTTCCCCCATACACACATTGCCCCCCATACACACACTGCCCCCCTCACACACATATACTGCCCCCCATACACACACACTGCCCCCATACACACATTGCCCCCATACATACACACTGCCCCATACACACATTGCCCCCCATACACACACTGCCTCCCATATACACATACTGCCCCCCATACATACACACTGCCCCCATACACACATTGCCCCCATACACACACACTGCCTCCATACACAAATTGCCCCCATACACACACACTGCCCCCATACACACACTGCCCCCATACACACACTGCCCCCCATACACACACTGCCCCCCATACACACATTGCCACCCATACATACACACTGCCCCATACACACATACACTGCCCCCATACACACACACTGCCCCAGACACACATACACTGCCCCCATACACACACACTGCCCCAGACACACATACACTGCCCCCATACACACACACTGCCCCATACACACTGCCCCATACACACATTGCCCTACACATACACTGCCCCCCATACACACATACACTGCAACTGTCACACACACATACTGACCCACACATACACACTGCCCCCTAACACACACACTGCACCCCTGACATACACTGCCATCCTCACTCACACTGCAACCTTCACACACTGTCCCCCTCACACACACACACTGCACCCCTCACACATTGCACCACTCACACACACCACTGCTCCTATGCCCTATGACAGCCCCATTTCCCAGCAGACCTCAGGTAAGTTGTCAAACTGTTCTTAAACGGTTTGACTACTTACTCTGGGAGGGGGTCCCGGCACTATTGGCACTATAACCACTACACTGAGCTGTAGTGGTTATTGTGTCTGGATTATTTATTTAAATAATCTACAAGTGCCCCTCCCGAGATCAGGCTCTGGATCCGCCACTGTGTGTGTGTAAATATATAAGTATGATTTATGGCTGATAACACAGATTATCATTGGCATTATTGGGAAAGCATTGTGTATGGAGCTTTGCTATTTCATGTGCACTAGCAGATGGGGGGGGGGGGGGGAGAGGTGGGGGGTTTGTATGAGTTACATAGTTAGATTATACAAATATATTTAGGGCCAATACAATAGATGCATACTTGCAAAAACAGAATATTCAAGGATATAATCTTTCAATGTAGGGTAATAACTGCTTGATCCAAGGATAAACCCTTCTTCGTAATTAAAATGCTCCATTCCTTTTATCAATTTTGTAGCTCGTCTCTGCACTTTTTCTAGTGCCATGATATCCTTCTTTAGAACAGGTTCCCAAAATTCCACAGCATATTCAAGGTGTGGTCTTACCAGCGATTTATGGTACTTATCTACAATATTGTGTAGTGTGGTGGGGTAGGGTAGTATGCAACCCCTGTAAGTGGATGGTAGGCAAATGAAAAGCCCAATGAAGGGCTGAAATAGGGACACAGCGTAGTGAATGCAGAGTGTGTGTGTTAGTGTAGTGAATGCAGAGTGTGTGTGTTAGTGTAGTGAATGCTGAGTGTGCGTGTTAGCGTAGTGAATGCAGAGTGTGTATTAGTGTATGCAGTTTGTGTAAATGTTGTGCACACATTCATTTTAATAAATGTTATCCCTCCATTCCCTTCTTCTTACTTGTGCCTCAAGTTACTTACTGTCTCAGTAGTAATGCCATTGTCTGGAGTGTCCACTTAGGCTTGCTCCCTTAGTCCCTCTGCTTGCTTCTGCCCCTTTTCCATCCTTGCTATCCCTCCCTTCCCTATCTCTTCCCCTATGCCTTTCTCCCTATCTTTCACCTCCATGCCTCCCTCCCTTCCTTATCTCTCCCCCAATACCTTCCTCCCTTCCCTTATCTCTCCACCCATACATCCCTCCCTTCCCTTATCTCTCCCCCATTCCTCTCTCCCTGTCTCCCTCTCTATCTCTCACCCACATGTCTCTCTCCCTATCTTCCCCATGTCTCTCTCCCTATCTTTCCCCATGTCTCTTTCCCTTCCATCTCTCCCCATGTCTGTCTCCCTTCTATCTCTCTCCCACCATGTCTGTCTCCATTCCATCTCTCTCCTCCCCATGTTTCCCTCCCTTACATCTTCCCCCCTCCATATTTCCCTCCCTTACATCTCCCCCCCCTATAACTCCCTACCCAGCTTTTAACTAACAGAGCCTGTGCCCAGCTCCAGCCCACACATTGTTGGCCCCCCTCACTGCCGTTTTACCTCACATAGCAGGGGAGGGGGACCTCTGGACGTCCACCCCAGCAGAGAGCTGATTCAGACTGAGCGCCGGGTAGTCACGTGACATCCGGCGCTCCTAAGCAGGGCGGTAGGGGGAGGCGCTCCCCCTCCCAGTGTACAGTGCGTGCGGTTCCCTTATGGAAGCGCAGATGGAAGGGGCGCAAAAATCACTTTCCCCCCCCCTCGGCTTGTGCCCCTGGTGAGCGCCGGTTTCACCAACCCCATGGTACGCCCCTGACATTGTGCAGCGCTGCCATTTAGTGCCTGCGTGCAGACACTGAGCTTTCCTCATAGAGATGCATTGATTCAATGCATCTTTATGAGGAGTTGCTGATTGGCCAGTGCTGTGCTTGACTTATGCTGGCTCTTCCCCTGATCTGCCACCTTGACAGTCTCAGCCAATCTTTATTGGAATGCATTGTGATTAGCTCACAGAATCATTTCTGATAATGTCAGGCATGCATGCAGATCAGGGGCAGAGCCAGCAGCAGCAGACTGGAATACAAGTAAGATTTTACTATATTTAGGGAGGCAAGAGGGAGCTGGGAGGGGGTTACTAGATGGTTGTGTTAACAATATAGGGTTAGGAATACATGTTTGTGTTTCTGACCCTATAGTGTTCCTTTAAAGCTGTTCTGCAGCAAGGCGTAGGATGTGAATTAGGCCTTTAAAGTTGATGCTAACAATTCACACACTATTCAACATTTGTTGATTACTCATAAACCCTCAGTCTCTATAAAAGCAGTGTTGAAAAATAATTTGTTACTATGCACTATTAAGCATTAATTCAGCTGTATTGTACGGCATAAAGTTGTATGTTTCCATCATACTGGCAAAAAAATGGTTATTAACCTAAAGAAGATAGACAGACCATGGTAACCCTTAAAAAATCTTTCCTTTAGATAAATTACAAAGAATACCAAGATGCCAGTGAGGACAGATTTCTGCACCTTCAAATGGCACTAGGAAATTGGAATAAACTCAATACAAAAAATGGTTATTAACCTAAAGAAGATAGACAGACCATGGTAACCCTTAAAAAATCTTTCCTTTAGATAAATTACAAAGAATACCAAGATGCCAGTGAGGACAGATTTCTGCACCTTCAAATGGCACTAGGAAATTGGAATAAACTCAATACATATATAGGCCTATAACAATACATAAATAGGTCTGCCAGACCAAAATCCACAATAAAATCAGAAGTCAAATTTATGAGAGGCAACAGCTTGAGTTTGGCAGCAGTAAAAAAAGTTGTTGCTAAGATGGCAAAAAAGAGCCTTGTTGGGGTAATGAATTGATGTCAGCAGTCAGCTTAAGATGAAGGTCTTGTGGACTGATGATGATACAATATTTTAAATCTTCCATTCATCACGCAGTGTTTTTGTACTATGTAGAGTGATTTTCCTCAAACTCACACACAAGCCAGGGCACAGTGGAACTATCTAATATGCAAACTTGGTTACATAATGTGGATCACACTTTTTTTTTTTATATATTTTATTTTTCATAATATTTTCTTATATCTTTACAAACAATTGCTTTTAAATTCACACTTTTTATGTTGGTACTTATTTTCTTCTATGACCTTGTTCTATAACTCTGTTTAACCACGCCTGGTCATATATATAGCTTAATGCATATGTTGAACAATCATGCACCCCACCACCTTCTGTCTCACCATAACACAGCACGAAGTGAGTCAATGTATTAGTAAACTGCTTGTTATGTTTTTTATTTAGTTTTTTTTTTTTTTTTTACTGTATCTCTGATGTGTGTAATGTTCCCCCTTGGAAGCTGTTATGTATAGCACTGCATACTTTTAAAACTTATAAAAATTTAAAATAAATTTTGCGTGATGGCAAATTCCTCCTGTTTTATCACATGCCATTCCCTGCTATTACTGCGTTTCTGAAAGATGTCTGGCATATCTTTTAAAAACCCAACTGATATTTCAAACAGCTGTGTTAGTATTTGCACTTATTAGCTGAGTTGGTATTTACACTGGGATTATTCAGTGTCAATGACCACAAAGAAGGACATGGGTCCAAGAAGTAATTGTTCAAAAATCGGCCTGTTTCATAGGCATGGGAAGCAGCAATGGGTTGCATCACTTCAAAGAACATTCCAGGCACCAAAATCACTTAATCAACAAGTGTTTTTTGGTTCCTAGAGTCCATTTTTTACCATCAAGTGTTCAACCATTATCCAGCATTCCATTGCTGGGCTTAGCTCAGGCAGAGAACTTCTAGATCCAAAAGATGTAGGAACCAGTGCCCAGTATACAATAGGTCAGATATCCAACTGTTAGTCAACAGTTTGACTACTCATATTAAGGGGACACCATGCCACTCCTGGCACCATAACCACTACAGCACACTGTAGTATTTATGGTGCTTGGAGTGTTCCTTTAATATTGCTGGTTTCGACACTGAACGTCCCAAGAAACAAAAAATCACTATACCACTAGAAGGCAGAATACACACCAAAACAAGAAGACAAAATAAACAATCCTAATCGGACCCATAAATAATGTCTCCAACTTGCTCCTCCTAATTGCTATCTGTGACGGTAGTCACCATCACTGGGAGCATAAGATGGACACTTCATGTAGGTCCCCAGATGACTCTTTTGTTTGTCACCCTGTGCTCATAGGTGCAGGGTGTGTATTACTGTTATTTGTTAAATGTTTTGTGTGCTCTCCTGTCCTGCTTATGCTCTCTACCAACTAGGTAGATTTGGCTGTGGAGCCTGTGTAGCGCCACCTGTTGGTTGTTAATGATCTTGCAACAGTTATGTGCAACACCACCAGTTGGTTGCAACAGTTATGTGCAACACCACCAGTTGGTTGCAACAGTTATGTGCAACACCTGAATAGCAAGAATCGGTAATTGGCATATTCAGGTAGATTTGCATGTTATAGTTTCTGCAGGAAGGGGACATTTTTCTTGTTAGTCATTCACCCCTTTATGAATTTTTTATTGTGTTATTATGAGTGCCTGTATGATTCCCCATATGATTTGGTTATATGTATTGGATAGAGTGTGTCGCCATATGTTTAATGGAATGTGAATAGGTGCTGGTCCTGAGAGAAAATAAAGTATTGTGTGTTAGTTCCTTTGCGAACTGTGTGTCCTTTCTGGTTTGTTCAGGGATCCCCCTAACAGAGTTTTCAAACCTGTTGGCTGGCTGCACTGGACCCTGATTACTGTAACGAGTTAGGAAAGAGCTTGGCTTGAGAGCCACAAGTGCTTTTGTAAAAGCAGCAGGTGGAGAAAGCGCAGGCAGAGGTGTTGATCACTGCCTGGAAGGAGAGAGCTGCAGGTTGGTCTGATGGAAGAAGTCCTCAGAAACCCCAGTCAAGCTTCAGCGACTGGGACTGAAGCTCTCTAGAGTCCCCTGGTAGTGATGAGGAAGATGACCTGGCGGAGATACACAGTTGGAGTATGGGAGCTCCATCACATTTTCATTTGCTCTAGCTCAATCTTGTAATGCCACTAGCATCAAAAGGGGGTGTAGACACCATCAGTGGGAGGCACACCAGTAGCAAGCTAAGGAGCTAAGCACTGGGTGACAGGTGGCATGAAGGTGCACAGAGCACCACCTCCTGCCAGAACAGGCTCCTGTAGCATAGCATGCCCACCAACAATGCTCTGATGGTGTCCTGTCAGTGGCTGTAGACTGTGCAACAAGGGGGCTGCGAGGATCTCTCTATACTAAGCTCCCTTGTGCAACCTGTACTAAAGCTGGAAGTTGGGATGTGACATCACCCCAGTCCGACATCAGTACAGAGCTGCATAGGGACAGCAATAGTACAAAGAAATCCCAATGAACTAGTGGGCCTCAGGGATTACTCCCTGTCAAGGTAAGAAAAGGGAGTCTGGGTGGGCTGTTGTCAGGAATGGATTGGTTCCTCAGCAAGATATAAGTCCCCCCATACCAAAGGAACAGCTGGAGGGACAGAAGAGATGTTTTACTGGAACTTAGAGTGGCCTAACTTAATGCTTAGTATATTAACTAAAGATAGCAGAACTAAATACTATAACTAGTCCAGAGAATAACCAGAGTAACCTAAACCTGGGGAAGAAGGCAAAAGCAGTGTCAGGACTTGTAGGGTCAGGGATATTAGAAAACAAGACAGGGTCAATAGCAAAACCAGGTCAAAAAGCCAAAGAAAACCAAAATACACATAATAGCACACTTAAGAGGTCTCGAACCATTAAAGGACACTGAACTTTTAGCAGAGCAAGTATATATAGGCCCAAGCCCATGCATCAATTTTGCATCATTAACTCAAGAGGAAAAACAGGACTCCAAAAATGTTTTTAAAAAGACACAAAGGTTGCGTCAGTTCAGTTTATTTGGAGCCATACGATGCGACCATGACCTAGTAATAATAACACTGCGCTCAAATGACACGGTTATTTTATATGAGGAGACTAGGCCAGTTTGGACTGAGGACTAAGTAGAATTGATTAAATTTGTCAAGTGTCAAAAGTAGAGCGAGTAATCAGAAGTCAAGGTGATATTGATGAGGTAGACCTCCAAGGTTAAAACTCTCTGCTAATTTACTTTTTGAACCTTCTAACGTGATTTTGCTGTATCACGTGATTTTACTGTTTTTAGTTTCTCAAGGGCTGTTGACATATGGATTGTGAGCTCACAGGCTATTTCACTGAACCACTTTGTCTAAAAGAGCTTCAATGACTAGATCTTAGCTCACAGACAAGCACTTCTTTACCTTTTTGGTCTGTGTATATTGTTCTCCCCCGCAACCCCCAATTGTACACCGCTGCAGATTATGTTGACACTATTTATACGCTAGTAATAATAAAAATGATATGGCTAAATGTGTATATTTAAATTAACATTATTGATGCATTTGATACAGTATTTTTAAACCCCTTTGTTTATATATTTATACAAAAACTCATTCATAGCTTCAGTCCCTAGAAAGTCACATTAAGGATAAATAAGCAACAAAAAAATAGCATTTTTGCTATTTGTGATTTTTATTTACCATTTAAAATATACACTTTACAGACAGTGTATTTGGTATATCTGCTTCCTAATTCAAATAGACTGCTGGGGCAGGTAAAAAGTAAAGTCAAGATGCTTAGTTGTCCATTTATCAAATATTGAAGTCAAGTAGGGGTCTTAAAGTCCATTTACATGGCGGTCAGTGGCAAGTCACCTTGAATAGAGAATTGATTGATCTAAGTGTCTCTGGCCAAGATTATGACAGATATGTTTTATCTTGCCATCCTAATCCTGCTTCCATCTTTAAGTGGTATTCTAATTGCTGTTTGAATTCTGATTTACTTGGTGCTTTTGATTGTTCCCAATACCTGGCGATTAGAATTTTTGAAACATTTATAGTGTGAATAAAAAGCAGTGTTTCCCTCTCCGGACGTTTTTCTTCCAGTAGATGTAATATTGCATTCTGTTGGGTTTTTTAAGTAGAGTTATCCCTTGGTCTCTTAAAAATACAAAAATCTTGTTACAAAATGTCTATCAAACTTCATACACACATCAGAAATTGATGGATATATTCATTTTAGTTCTGTAGGAACCCAGTACCACCTATTCATAATTTTGTACTGGTTTTCTTGGAGGTTAATACAGTGTATATATTTGTTAGTTTTGGCAATTGCTTGTTGCCAATTCTCAACCGATATATTCAAGTTTAGTTCTTTAGAATATATCTGTTGATATATATTGGTAGTTAATGAAGACCAGGAAAAGGCAAAAAATGTTAAATCACTTTTTTTTCTTCAGTATATATTAATGAGGATCCTATGGCAAGAGATGTGCAAATGTTTGCTGCACAAAAACTTGCAGATAACTTGTGATTGGATAACTCGAGACAAGGTGCTACAGCTATTAGAGCTATTAATGAATGTAAATAAAGCTCCGGGGCCTGACGGTATTCACCCACGAGTACTTAAGGAGCTAAGTAGGGAAATAATTGAACCTCTGTATTTAATTTTTCGAGATTCCTTTGTTTCAGGTATTGTACCGGAGGATTGGAGGAAGGCAATCCTTGCCTGGAAATTATAGACCTGTGAGCTTAACTTCTGTGACTGGGAAAATATTTGAAGGGCTATTAAGGGATAATATTCAGGAATTCATTGGGAAGAACTTTGTTATTAGCAATAATTAGCATGGTTTTATGAAACATAGGTCATGTCAGACTAACCTAATTGCATTCTACGAAGAAGTAAGTAGATGTATTGGTCAGGATTTTTCACTGGATGTGATCTACTTGGATTTTGCCAAGGCATTTGATACGGTTCCTCACAAAAGGTTAGTCATCAAACTAAAGAAATTGGTCTTGATGATTATTATTCTTGTTCTTGGGTAGAACATTGGCTTAAGGATAGAGTACAACAAGTTGTCATTAATGGTAAATTTTCAGACTGGACAAAAGTGGTAAGTGGTGTCCCTCAGGGTTCTGTTTTGGGACAGCTTCTTTTTAACATATTTATAAGTGATCTTGAAATGGGCATTGAAAGCCATGTTTCAGTGTTTGCAGATGACACAAAACTTTGTAAAGTAATAAAATGTGAGCAGGATATTGCTTTGCTGCAGAGGGATTTGGATAGGTTGGGGGATTGGGCACTAAAATGGCAGAAGAAATTTAACGTAGAGAAATGCAAAGTTATGCGCTTCGGGGTCAAGAATGCACAAGCAAATTACACCCTTAATGGTAGTGAATTAGGGATAACCACACACAAGAAGGATTTGGGAACTGCTATAGACAACAAATTAGGCAGCAATATGCAATGTTAATTTGCAGTTGCTAAGGCCAGTAAGGTTTTGTCATGTATAACTAGGGGCATAAATTCTCGGGATGAAAATATAATTTTGCCTCTTTATAAATCGCTGGTAAGACCACACCTTGAATATGCTGTGCAATTTTGGGCACTTGTTCTAAAGAAGGATATCATGGCTCTAGAAAAAGTGTAGAGACGAGCTACAAAATTGATAAAAGGAATGGAGTATTTTAGTTACAAAGAAAGTTTAAAAAATTTAAATCTAGTTAGTTTGGAAAAACGGCACCTCAGAGGGGATATGATAACATTATACAAATATATTCGTGCCAGTACAAATCATTATCTGGAAATCTATTCATAAACAGGGCTATACATAGGACACGAGTGTCAGGGTACCTGAGGTCTCTACCTCCGAAAGAGGTAGAGACTTAGCCGTTCATCCATCCGGACGGTCTGATTTCCCCCTTCCTCGCGGTCTATCCGGTCATGCAAAGCCGGCCGCGAGGGAGTGACTCCCTTTTATAGCATGACGTCCGGAACTCGACGTCAGGACGCTAACCCGGAACGACCTGTCACTCAATTGCTTCAGGACCAATCAGGACGCCTCGGAGGCGTGTTTACTTATATGAACAGGGCATTTAACAGTGCTTCTTTCATTAGCTCATTGCCCTGTCGTGGTTCTAGCTTGTTCTAGTCACTCAGTGCTCGTGTATTCTAGTTATCCCTTTTGGTTTTGACCCGGCTTGTTTGCTCTACTCTGCTTATCTCTGTTACCCTTGATTCGGCTTGTCTCTCGCTTACCTGTCTTCTGTTACCCTCGACCTCGGCTTGTCTTTGACCATTCCCTACTGTACTACTTACGTTAGTCCAGCCATTCTAAGGTCCGGTATACGTATCTGGCTACTGTTTGTACTCTGCGTGTTGGATCCCTGTCCCGATCCCGACATTACGACAGGGCCAATGGATCCTGCAAGTACAAACAGTCAGCTTGCTTCTCCTGATCCTAGGTTTGAAGCCATGGATCACAGAATGGATCAGATGGCGCTAGCACTACAGGCGTTATTATCTCGTGCCAATAACCCACCAGAGGAGATACGTACTACTCCTATCTCTCCTGTAAGTTCAGGCCTAGAGGTAGCCACAGTAGGTGCTTCTTCTCGCATTACCCCACCAGTATGTTATGGTGGGGCTCCTGAGAAATGTCGTGGTTTTTTAAACCAAATTAGTATCCACTTTGAATTGCAACCTCGCTCCTATCCTACAGATAGGGCAAAGGTAGGATTTATTATCACCTTACTCATTGAGAAGGCTCTGAGATGGGCCAACCCACTATGGGAGAACGATAACCCGTTAGTATATAACTATAACGCATTTGTAGCTGCTTTTAGAAGAACGTTTGACCCTCCAGGTAGAAAGGTTAATGCAGCCAGATCACTGTTGCGCCTGAGACAGGAGAACCGAACACTTGTGGATTATGCACTAGAGTTCAGGTCTCTGGCGTCAGAGGTCAAGTGGAATGAGCAGGCGTATATGGATGTATTTTTGAATGGGCTATCAGATGTAATCCTTGACGAGGTTGCTACTAGAGAACTTCCTGAAAATTTAGAGGATTTAATTTCATTCATTTCTCGTATAGATGAACGTTTAAGAGAGAGACAGAACACTAGAGAGAGGAACCGGAGACCTTCCTTTAGGTTAGCCTCCGCATTTCCAAGCCCTGACTTCACGGTCTCTCTGCTTCCTGAACCTATGCAGATAGGCTACACCCGCCTCTCTGAGGAGGAGAGACAGCACAGGAGAAGGGAGGGGTTATGTATGTATTGTGGTGCCAGAGGTCATTTACTCTCGAACTGTTCTAACCGCCCGGGAAACGCTCGCACCTAAGTTTCTCTAGAGGAAAGGCCTTGGGTGTTTCTATTTTGTCCTCTACTCCTAATTATAAAGATCACAGGCTTCTGCTACCAGTTTCCTTAACTTGGGAGAAGGAAGTAGTAAAGGCTATGGCATTGATAGATTCCGGAGCTGCTGAGAATTTTATCGACCAAGCCTTTGCCACTAAACACAATTTCCCATCCCAGTTAACGGAGACACCCTTGGCCGTTGAGGCCATAGATGGTAGACCACTACTGGACCCTGTTATCTTTCGTGAGACTATACCCATTAACTTAAATGTTGGTATCCTACATGTGGAGAATTTATCTCTTATGCTCATTTCGTCCCCTTCTGTTCCCATAGTTCTGGGGTATCCATGGTTGAAGAGACATAACCCTATTATCGATTGGGAATTAGGGGAGATACTCTCGTGGGGTCAGAACTGCCAGGAGAGGTGTTTACGCAAGGTTTCTCCATTGGCTAATATTAACACACCTGGTAGTCCTACTCAGTCCACAGAAAGACAGATACCGTTCCTGTACCAAGACTTAAAGGCAGTATTCGACAAGAAGAATGCCGATTCTTTACCTCCACACAGGTCATTTGATTGTAAAATTAAGCTTCTACCTGGGACTATGCCCCCGAGGGGTAATGTATATCCTTTATCTGTTCAGGAGAACTCTGTTCTAGAGGAATATATTCGTGAGAATTTAGAGAAAGGATTCATTAGGAGGTCTTCTTCTCCTGCCGGGGCTGGGTTCTTTTTCGTTAAGAAAAAGGATGGCACGCTGAGACCTTGTATTGATTACCGAGGCTTGAATAAAATAACTATCAGAAATGCTTATCCTATCCCATTGATTACCGAGTTGTTTGATCGTCTTAAGGGCTCCAAAATCTTCACCAAGTTAGATCTCAGAGGGGAATATAATTTGGTGAGAATCCAGCATGGACACGAGTGGATGACGGCGTTCAATACCCGGTATGGCCACTATGAATACACAGTTATGCCGTTTGGACTTTGCAATGCTCCTGCAGTATTTCAAGATTTGATTAATGAGGTACTTAGGGAGTTTCAACATGATTGTGTTATTGTCTACCTGGACGACATACTGATACACTCTAGGGAGATTGAGACTCACCATAGACAAGTCAGAAAGGTATTACACAAACTTCTGCAACATGGCTTATACTGTAAATTGGAGAAATGCAGCTTTGATCAGTCTCAGATAGACTTTCTTGGTTACGTGATTTCTGGGGAAGGTTTTAAAATGGATCCTGACAAACTCCAATCTATTTAAGATTGGCCTTTGCCCAAAGGACTCAAGGCTATTCAGAGGTTTATTGGGTTTTCCAACTACTATAGGCGCTTCATTAAGGGATACTCTTCTATCATTGCGCCTATTACCAATATGACCAAACAAGGGGCTGATACTAGGACCTGGTCTACGGAGGCTCTTGTTGCTTTCAAGACTCTCAAAGAACTTTTTGCTTCTGCTCCCATTCTAGTCCACCCTGATACGACTCTGCCGTTTTTACTCGAGGTCGATGCTTCTGAGACGGGAGTTGGGGCTGTTCTGTCTCAAAGGTTAGGGGTGGACAAACCGTTACACCCTTGTGGGTTCTTCTCTAAGAAATTATCTGGGCCTGAAAGCAGATATGACATCGGCGACAGGGAACTGTTAGCGGTCATTAAGGCTTTAAAGGAGTGGAGACATTTACTAGAAGGGACATTACACCCTGTTACTATTTTAACGGATCATAAGAACTTGTCTTATATTGGGGAGGCTAAGCGCTTATCCGCCAGGCAGGCTCGTTGGTCCTTGTTCCTCACTCACTTTAATTATGTACTTACTTATAGACCTGGGTCTAAGAACTCTAAAGCCGATGCTTTGTCTCGTCAATATGAACCGTTCACTATAACTGAACCAGTCCTTTCCTCCATAGTTCCTAAGGGTAATATCATCGCTAACACGAATCTCAGGATTCACTCTCCGTTGCTTGCCGAGATCATGAAATTTCAGCATCTTGCGCCCAAACAGACTCCTGGGGATCGACACTTCGTTCCTGCCACTCTCCAACTAGAAGTGTTACGCTGTTTCCACAACAGCAAGGTGGCTGGACATCCTGGCATTCGCAAGACGTATGCTCTGATCTCTAAAGATTTCTGGTGGCCTGAGTTACGTAAAGATATTAAAGAATTCATCGGGGCATGTGAGGTTTGTACCAAGACCAAGCAACCCCATTCGCTTCCATGCGGATTTCTGCACCCTTTAGAGGTTCCTGAAAAGCCATGGTCCTGTTTAGCTATGGACTTCATTGTTGATTTGCCTATCTCTAAAAAGCAGACTGTTATCCTCACTGTGGTGGACAGATTTACTAAGATGGCTCACTTCATTCCCTTACCTAAACTCCCATCTTCGCCCGAATTAGCGGAGATATTCGCTAGGGAGATTTTCCGTTTACATGGGATACCTTCCCAAATTGTATCTGACACAGGTTCCCAATTTGTTTCCCGTTTTTGGAAATCCTTCTGCTCTCAACTAGGCATCAAATTGAATTTCTCTTCTGCCTACCATCCTCAGTCCAATGGAGCTGCTGAACGCACCAACCAAAAGGTTGAACAATATTTACGTTGTTTCGTTTCTGAACACCAGGACGATTGGGTCAGTTTGATTCCTTGGGCGGAGTTTGCACACAACAATCTCGTCTGTGATTCTACGCATTCTAGCCCCTTCTTCATGAATTATGGCTTTCATCCTTCCATTCTTCCTTCGGAGCCCTCTTCCCAAGGGGTACCGTCGGTGGATGTCCATGTTGCCAATTTAAGGAAGTTATGGGACCAGACTCGACATATTCTTCTGCACAATTCTATGCTGGTTAAAAAACACGCTGACAAACGTAGAAGGGCAGCACCGGTGTTTGTTCCAGGTGATAGAGTATGGTTAAGTACTAGAAACATTCGCTTAAAAGTGCCTTCCATGAAGTTCGCTCCTCGGTATATTGGACCTTACAGGGTACTGACTCAAATTAACCCAGTTGCGTATCGTCTAGCTTTGCCTAATGCCCTACGCATTCCTAACTCATTTCATGTTTCCTTGCTAAAACCACTAGTATGTAACAGATTCTCCTCCACGATCGCCCCTCCTCGCTCTGTTCAGGTGGAGGGTCAGGAGGAGTATGAAGTCAATTCCATCGTCGATTCTCGAATCTCCCGGGGGAGAGTACAATATCTGGTCGATTGGAAAGGATATGGTCCTGAGGAGAGAAGTTGGGTACCTCAGGAGGAGGTTCATGCTCCCCGTCTCCGCAGGGCATTTCACTCTCGCTTTCCTTCTCGTCCTGGTGCCTTCCGCCCGGTGGGCATATCTGAGAGGGGGGGTACTGTCAGGGTACCTGAGGTCTCTACCTCCAAAAGAGGTAGAGACTTAGCCATTCATCCATCCGGACGGTCTGATTTCCCCCTTCCTCGCGGTCTATCCGGTCATGCAAAGCCGGCCGCGAGGGAGTGACTCCCTTTTATAGCATGACGTCCGGAACTCGACGTCAGGACGCTAACCCGGAACGACCTGTCACTCAATTGCTTCAAGACCAATCAGGACGCCTCGGAGGCGTGTTTACTTATCTGAACAGGGCATTTAACAGTGCTTCTTTCATTAGCTCATTGCCCTGTCGTGGTTCTAGCTTGTTCTAGTCACTCAGTGCTCGTGTATTCTAGTTATCCCTTTTGGTTTTGACCCGGCTTGTTTGCTCTACTCTGCTTATCTCTGTTACCCTTGATTCGGCTTGTCTCTCGCTTACCTGTCTTCTGTTACCCTCGACCTCGGCTTGTCTTTGACCATTCCCTACTGTACTACTTACGTTAGTCCGGCCATTCTAAGGTCCGGTATACGTATCTGGCTACTGTTTGTACTCTGCGTGTTGGATCCCTGTCCCGATCCTGACAACGAGGTCACACATTTAGGCTGGAAGAAAGGAGATTTCATCTAAGGCAAAGATTAGGTTTTTTTTTTTTTACAGTAAGAGTAATAAGGATATGGAATTCTCTGCCTGAAGAGGTGGTTTTATCAGAGTCCATACAGATGTTTAAACTGAAATTGGATAAATACTTGCAAAAACATAACATACAGGGATATCATTTTTAATTAGTGGGGTAATAGCTGCTTGATCCAAGGAGACATCTGACTGCTATTTTGGGGTCAAGAAGGAATTTTTTCCTAATTTGTTGCAAACTTGGAAGCGCTACATACTTAGTTTTTTTGCCTTCCTTTGGATCAACAGCAAAAACATATGTGAGGAAAGCTGAACTTGATGGACGCAAGTCTCTTTTCAGCTATGTAACTATGTAGACCATTTTTTTATTGCAGGTATATTAGTTTTATTCTCTGATTAGTAAGAGGTTTATTGACTTATTGTCTATTTACAAGTAATTATATTGAAGTCAAGTTTCTTAGCTGGTTTACTAATAAAGATGTTTTAATAAAAACCTTTATACAAAGATAAGTAAAGATTTCTTTATCATTTAAGAGAAATTCCTGCTTTAAATTTTGGAAGGATTTAATTGTGTTTTCTACTGATACATTTTCTCTCCATCTATTCAACTGAATATCTACCACATTCTCGGTTTTAATCTTTACATATAACGATCTTATAATTTTATCTTTTAATCCGAGCTTGGATTTTAAAATATACCAAATTTTGATTACATTTTCTAGAACAAGATTTGACGATATCTTTCATATCATAGGTAGACGAAATCCACAGTACCAGAGTGTACCAAGTAAAAAAACACTTGGAGTAAAATTACACAAACACATATATAGACATAGCCGAAATGACCACACTCCAAGGACTTTGTAGAGATTTTCAAATAAAATTTAACTTGTATTCAATCAATTTAAAAGGTCAAAGTTTCAGCTCCCACATGGAGCTTTCATCAGGACAAAACATGCGGTCATTTCTGCTATGTCTACATGATCCTTGCCAGACCAGCACCGGGCACCACAGGATTACACCAGGAGTGCAAGCCCTCGCTATATATATATATTATAAAAAATAAATAATAATTAAAAAATTTAAATATAATTTTACATAAATTATATATATATATATATGTAATTTTATTGTATTTTGATATTAATATATATATATATTCATAACAAAATACTTAAAATGAAATTATATATATCTATGTATATAAAAATAATCAGAAATATACATATGTCCATATACATTATTACGTAAATAATCTCATAAATATACTTGAAGACTTCAAATATGTATATATATTTCAATTCTATGTGTGTATTTATGTAATATTTTTACATAATTAAGTAATTTTATTGATTGCAATTTGGGGGACCTGCCTGACAACCCAGGACGAAAGTCCAGAGAATTTGCTAGCACTATATTTACCCTGTAACTTTCCAAGACACTCTAAAACCTGTACGTGGGGAGGAGGGGGGAGGGGGGGGGCGGTACTGCTGTACTCGGTATACTTTGCTGAACACAAATGTTAGTGTTTCAAAACAGTAAAACATATCACAGCAATAATATAGTCAGTGAAAATGAAGTTTTCACCCAAAAACGACACTTTCACCGATGATATTGTTGTGATACGTTTTACTGTTTAACTGTTTTGAAACACTAATATTTGTGTTCAGTGAAGTCTCTGAGTATAACAGTATCCCCAGTGTACAGGTTTTATAGTGTTTTTGAAAATTACAGGGTTAAATGGGTGGGTACAGTAGATGAGTAAGAGGAAAATTACAGCTAAACACACACCGCAGAAATGTAAAAACAGTCCTGGTCCTTAACGGTAATAAAATTGAAAAATGGTCTGGTCACCAAGGGGTTAAAAAAATCATTCTTCAATATTGTAGTAGATAAAATGAGAGTTCAATGTTCATATTACATTTTTAAATATAACTTTGTAATTTTACAAAAAACAAAACAAAACACTGCTGATTAAAAGGGGGTTGGGACAACCCTAAATTATTATACCCTTAAACACAATAAAAGGGCAGTTAAAATACTAACTTTCATTAAATAATGAACAAGAAGTGGTGGGTGTTACTCTATGGCTAATCTTGCCATGTGCAAAGCAAATCAAAGTTCTCTTTACGCTCTGCGTATATCCCAGTAAAAAATATAATGATTACATCATTGTGTATCGGGTCCCAGGGTTCCGTACATTTTTCCTAAATTCGTACATTGAATCATGCTGTTAGTGGTGTAAGTTTGCCAAGTAATTTAAGGATCAGAATGAGGGACATCTAAGAGTTCTGTAAGTCCTCCTTAATGCTTGACATGACTCGAGTATCTGCATCTGTAATTTGTAATAACCCTTTAACCCCTTAAGGACACATGACGTGTGTGACATGTCATGATTCCCTTTTATTCCAGAAGTTTGGTCCTTAAGGGGTTAAAGAGTTATGCACAACCCTTCTGTGTTCATAGTTGCTTGTGAACCATAACATAATAAGTCTCAAGTGGTCTACAGATGGCTTGGCTACAAGGAATACATTCTGTCCAAACATCGAGCCCTGAAGGAATTCTTCCAAAAAAGAACCTTCTGTCACCACGACACTGACCCAATTTCAAAATATTTTTACTTTTCGATCAAAACCTCAGCAATGACCATGTTATACTACAATAGATTCTCTAAATAAAAAATATGTTTCCGTTTCTATTAACCATACATTTTTTTTATTTATAGTTCTTACCAAACTACAACAATAGTATTCAAAAGATACTCGAAAATAGATAATGTTTTATTAACTTAAAAATCATTTTAAGTTGACCTATTTTTAAAATAAATATGCAACATGGATGTCAATGTTTTAGAAATACAAGGAAGAATTCAATATAAACTAAAGCATTTACCAGGGGTGTTAAACTAGAAAGTTAACCATTGCCTGACAGTAACGAGAGCTGAATAGTAATATTTTAGGGCAGATAGCTTATAGTTCAACAGCCCTGACCAAAACTTAACTTGTTCCCCAAAAATATTCAATATCCACGGTGGATGGGATAGATAGATCACCATAATCACTTACCCAGATGTAGAAATTTGGGATGAATGATATGCTGAGGCGAGGATGCTTGTGCTAGTGACAGCACAACAAGCAGGATAAGGAGATCTTTTAAAATCATTTCCAGGAGTCTGAACTAATGTAACGAGGTCAGTGTTGTATTTATATGGCAGAGTCACTGTCGCTATGAGCATTACACAGGGCACAGAACACCAACTTTTGTTTTTACCAGTGTCCTGATAAATGCTTAAAACAATACAGTCTCATCAAAACACACTAGCCTGGATGGTTCTGTGTGCGCCTAGCATTCTAGCTGCAAACTGACTATTGGGGCCAATATCAGCACTTTTATATTGCCAGGCAAAAAGCAACCTCAGCTGGCATCCTGTAAGCAAGGTATCAGTTATATTAGGGAGACACAGACTCCAACTACCAGGGTGCTAGGAAAGTCCCCGCGATTCCCACTTACGAGTAAATGCACAATTCCGATCCAATATTTGCTCATCTAACATGCTTTAAATACTAGATATGAATATGTGTTTGCATTGACATGGAAGAGTCACTGAAGGTGTCAGTGTTACAGTGTCACAGCTGTGTGTTTTTATGTTTTATGCTATATTAATCCTATTAACACTACAGGCTGGATTCTATTAGCAGAATACGGGTTTACTTTGCTTACCGCATAGAAATGCTCTCATACAGGGTCATTCAGTAAATTGAGAATTTAAAGCGAATTCAAGGAGAGGCCAAAGTAGCCAAACTGGAAGCATAGCTGACTTTGATCATTTTCCCAGTTGAGCTATTTTGGTCTTAAAGTGACACTCCAAGCACCAAAACAATTTTATCTAAATGAAGTTGTTATGGTGTCAGGAGGCCTCTCTGATCACACTTACGTCAAGGGTTTAAACTGTTCTTGAATGTCCACTCCAGCCATGATGTCCACTCCTCCCAGGCGGTATTCGGCTTCTGAAATTTCACTTGTGCTGTTGCTGCGTGCCTGAGAGTGGTCAGCTGATACTCCCAGCCAATCTGTGACTCCCATTTGAGAACGGTTTAACCACTTGCGGTAAAAGTCCCCCGAGACCTCTGGCACCATAACAACTTCATTTAGATAAAGTTGTTTTAGTTGCCTGGGAATGTTCCTTTAAATTTGTGATTCTATCTATCTATCTTAAATGAATTTAAATATAAATCCCATATTACTAGAGACTGGGAAACACAGATAAGCACTGCGACCAGGTTAGCTAGCCAAGTTACTTCATGGAGTGGCCACAGTTCAAGGCTAATGATAAAGTGTGCTTTGCAATAGTATTCTTATGTTTAATGTTTTGGATTTTAAAAATATGTTAATGCTTTATCTATACATGTGTTCTTAAGTTTATATGCCAAGATTGTCAAGGGGAACCAACTATAATAATAGTCAAGAGTTAGAACTCACCATTTCATTAAAAAGCTCAAATATAGTTTTATATAAATTATAAGTGAAATAAGAATTTCATATTTTAATTTTAAAGCCATTTCCCATGTATAGTTACAGCAGCCTAAACATCCTTTGGAGGTCATAATATTCTTATGTATCTAAATAGCTAAAGACGACTTTCCCCCCAAACCCAGAGTAGAAGTGAATGCCTTCTCTCTCTCTTATTTTTTTTTTTCTCTGTGTTACTCCCCCTTTTCCATTTATGAGCAGGTAATAGTAGCACACAACCACCCTATACACTCCTGAAATGACATCACGTTTTAATAGTTCAAGGCCCCTGAATTTTCATGACTATCTTGCCAGTTATTTATTTTATCAGTAGCATGGCCTTTCAACATTTACTGTCCTATTTTTAAGTCTTTTCTTTAAAACATTCAGTGTCCTGTCAGTAAGATGCGTTCCCTCTTTGATGATCATTGTGGTTATGTAATGACCAGAAAAAATAGAAAAAAAATGGGATCGGTGTGAAAATGGGTGTAAAAGGGAATAAACACCACCTCCACACTGATCCCATGCACCAGGAGGGCACTCCAGCAATGCCCATTGGGCTTAACCCTAGATACTAGCAACAGAAACAAAGAAGCAAAAAATCACAAACTGAATATAATGCTGACAGGAGATAAAAATGTAGGCATCGGGGGGCGGGGGCCTGACTAGCATGGCGACTGGATGTGAATTCTATGAGCTCCTGGTGAAACACGCAACAAAACCCTATCTACAAGCTGTTCCACACAAACTCGCACTGAGTTCAATATAAAATTTGACCGCTCTACTGAAAGACCGTCTTGGGAGCGCACCCCGGGGTTATTTACCTCCTTCCAAACGCCGGTACCGAGTGAGGCCTAGTAGGCGCTGAGACGGGTTGAGGCGGCCGCTCTCCCAGACCCGCGCAGGCAGAGCTCCAAGCATGATCCTGATGCCCCGCTACCCCCCCTTTGGACCGGCGGGGGTGATCCCGGTCCCCATCCTGGTAACTCCCCAGATCCTATGAAGAGCTGTGGCAGGGTCGCAAACTGCAGCAAGGACACCGGAGGTACACTAAAGATGGCGGCTGCCACGAGTACTCCAGTGCTGGGAAGAGAAGCGAACACTATCCACCAACGATTAGATGCTCTCTTCGATGCGTTCTGGAGAAAGCTGGAGAGCAGGCTGATCTTACCTAAAGCAGAGGCTGTCCATTCCACACGGTACCCGAACCGCATCCCGGCATGTAAGGCAGTTCCCGCCAGAGGCTCAAGGCGCATAAGACGGCGGAGGTTGCACTGTCGCAAAAAGAGTAAGGCAATTCACCGGCAGGCATTGAAGCTGCTTCCCTCCATGCCCACGAGGACAGAGAAGTGGAAAATAAGAGAGGAGGAATGGAAGCAACTGCAGCCACAGAACCCATCAATTCCACCTTCAGCAGCGAGCCTGCAAAATCAAGCTATGTGGGACTGTGAAATACCTGTTAAAGGGATAGGCTGATGGCATTATATTTTAGTGCAGGAGGTGTATGCTGTTGACCCAGCTCCCCTTAGCTACCAATCTCTGTTTCTTTTGCTGAACTTAATAAGCCACCAGTGTTCCTCTCCTTAATAATCAACTGCCTACTAGATACAGCCTATTAATACTTAGTGTACCCGTGTTCCTTTTATTATCCGTGTCTAGCTTGTTATGCCAAGGATAGAATGAGCTAATACTCACCATGTCTATAGTCCTTATCAGTCAGACTATTCTGCATTTGCCCATCTTTTAGACAGGATTGCTCACCCTGCTTACTATGTCACGGTTTCCTTTTTAATGTCTACTGCAAAGCATTGCTTAGGGTGCTGTCTACATTTAATCGTCTACTAATATAGAGCCTTTTATTTCAGACAGTGGAGCATACTATTGTCGAGCATATTTTTTCTTCTTATAGTTACTCATGTTATCGGGAGCCACATCACCATAGCTGTTTAAAGATAGTTACCTAGAGCAAGCCTTTGATACTTAACTCATGCCGTTGTCTTACATACCTTTTAAAAATTTGTGCAGATTATGCGAATGTCGCACATTTGTTTTGCTTGTACACAACTGTGCTTCTGTGCTTATTGTTGCTGTTGTGGCACTATGAGCGTATATGTATTTGGATGCACAACAAAAATAAAGAATAAAAAAAAAAAAAAAAATGTAGGCATCATAGCATCCAGTGGTATGGAACAATGTAACCAGAGGGAGACCACTAAATATCTGAAGTAACAGAAAGTATCAACACAGTAAACTGTGACTCCAAATAATAAATAACGAACTAGCCTTCTAAGGCTACTCCCATGCCTAAGTAAGTGAGGAGATAAAGTTACTAAACACCTAAGTCTGCAATATACAAATAGGCTTTATTAGTCCTGGCCCTTTATTCTAGAGGATCAGCAGCAAAATAATAATCAAAGGTAGGACAGATAAAGTAAAGTAGAGAAAGCCTCTCTCCCTGTTAAACTTACTAAATAGGCATAGAAGAAAAAAATGTAAAGGAAAAACTTAAATCATAACAAAAACATGTATCACACAGTGCAGTGACGTGCCCATGTGTGTGGGCCAGGACCTATTAAGCCTATATGTATATTGCAGACTCAGGTGTTTAGCACTTCATCTCCTCACTTACGTGGGCATGGGAGTTTGTTACGATTTAGGATTTACATTTTTTTCTTCTATGCCTATCTAGTAACGCTCACAAAAAGAGAAATGTATCCATTTTAATTTATCCGTCTGTCTACGTTTGATTATTAGGGCTGTCAATCTTTTAGACAGTGACCTTTCTCCCTTTGGCACTTTTTCTGGTGTTTAGGTACTAAGTGGAGATTAGCCTTATAAGGCTAGTTCAGTATTTATTACAAACCATAAAATGGCCGTCCTTTTTGAAACAGAAAATTCATTGTTTTTCTGGAAGAGGAAAGGGAAAGTCCAAGGTCAAATCCTAGTGGCCTCTGTCTAATCTAGCACTTACACAGTATATAAAGACAGAAGAAGACACGTGTTCAGTTCTGCTCCTTTGTGAGCTTGGTTTGCCTGGTTTGGAGACCACTGACCTACACCACCACTGATTGAAGGGTTCATGGGAATGGGTAACATGTTGCTCTCTTTAGACTTCCTTTTAACTTCAGGGCCAAGAACAGTGTAGACCCCTGTTGTTCTGCCTTGGAGACAGGAACATGTTATCCTAAAGAACCCCTATGTATAGTACCACTATGTTATATGTGTGTTGTAACATGACAATTGTATTGTAATAATGTAATATTCGGTAACTGCCTATTTATGTTTCAAAGACATTTAACGACCTCTCTGTTTGTACATTACGAGAAGATGCATGCATGGTAATTGGATTGGCACGGAAACTGCCAAGAATTGTTGAGTCCAGTAGAGGTATTAAGGGATTCAGATGCAAATTAGGTAATTACACGGAGGACAAAAACATTGCTGCTGAGACAGCAGGAGCTAAATTCCTATATGGACAATCTGTTTTAACATTTCATCATTTAATAATTCACACTTTTAACATGGTGTATATTTTTCACAATTTATTCTAAAATACTCACATTTTATGTGTATAGTTTCTGCTCACATCCACATGTTCTACATAGTTAGTTATTTTCAATACTTATTCTGTGAATCAAAATCTTAAACCTCTATCAGTAGGATTTCTACTAAAATATACTAGTTTATATGTTATAAAAAAACATTATTTTATTATTCGTAATAATTAACAGTTTCTATACCAACTATTTAGATGCAAATGTGAGTCTCCTAAAATTACAATAGGAGTGATTCTCAAGCTGATTAATTAACAATATCGGCGACACACAGTCTGCTGTAGTGGTTGTGGTTCCAGGAGTGTCTTGGTGTTGTTCCATGTTAACCTGTCAAAGAAAGTATTTATAGTTTCCCTGGGTGTCCGAGCCACATTCGTTGTGTCCAGTCTTCTCTCCTTAACCCCCTAAGGACACATGACATGTGTGACATGTCATGATTCCCTTTTATTCCAGAAGCTTGGTCTTTAACCCCTTAAGGACAAATGACATGTGTGACATATCATGATTCCCTTTTATTCCAGAAGTTTGGTCCTTAAGGGGTTAAGGGGTTAATAAACTGCGCTCATTGGCTGAGAGCAATCAGCTGATGAGAGAGCTCAGCCAATGTTCGAACATTCCAGCCGCCTGACTAATATCTTTGAGGAGACGCCTTAGAGCTGCAGATGTTTTTACAAATTCCTGAAGTTCTAAGCAACTCTTACCTTTGAAATTAGGGAAAGCTGTGCTGGTGTATAAAGCGACGATTTACAGCAGTTTCAAGCTAACAGTTAGAGTTCTCCTTGCAGTGAAGAATTAAGTGATTGGATGATGCTAGGGCTGCTGTGATTGGGTGTTGCTAGGATTTCAGTGAATGTGTATTGCTAGGGGCTACAGAGTTAGTTGATGCTGGCGCTGCAGGGTTAGACGTAGCTAGTGCTGCAGTGATTGGTTGTTGCCAATGTTCATTATTTGGGTGTTGCTAGGGAAGCTAATGATTGTTCCGAGAGACAATTGGAAGAGATACTGGGAATGACAGCAATTCTCCAGAACAATAAGTAAAAGTTATGAGGCAGTAGGACAAAAACCTATTTACTTGATCGTGTATGAATTATGTTACTAATGGTATATATTTAGCAAAGGCAAAGCAAAAGCAATTCCGAGGCCCTCTGCTTAATGCAGAGAAACATATTCAGTTTGTTTTTTCTCATTATTGATGAAAGCACTTTGGTCCAGAATTTGTAAAAAGTTTCCTTACGAAATATGACTGTAAATATGACCTGTCAGGTTACAGAACACATCCTTCCAGACTGCTTGATAGTCAGGCTCTGTCACTCAGTGTCAGTTTCGGGAGGGCTGTTGTAACATTTAGTGTGAGCACATGATTAAACATTATCATCCTGCGCTTGTGGTACATATCATTGTATTCGGATCCATAGATGAGCATATCAGCAGTGCTCAGTATACGAGGCCTTCCTAAATGACTGCCCTGCCAAGCAACCTGTCATTTTGGAGCAATAATGCGACAGAATGGCATTTAAAGATAAGCACATTGTCAGTGTTGCTAATTGCATTTCCATCCGCCAGTCAACTCTGGCAAATGCCATCGCCCTCCCAATTTCTGACCTCCCAAACGTCACTATCATATTAGTCATCATATATTTGTTATCATATATTATTGCATTATCCAATTTAATATATATATAGAATTGTAATTTTTTGGGGATTGTGAAAGTGAATTATTCATTTCTTGCGAGGAAGTGCCTTTTTTTTTTTTTTTTTTTTTTTTTTTTTTTTTTTTTTTTTTTACAAAGAGCTTATTCATGTTTTACCACTGGGATCCTGTTGCTGGACTGGCAGCAGATTTAAAGCAGGGCTCAATGCCAGGAATTAAGAAGCTCTGTTTAAATGGATCAGCTGGAGCTTGCAAAAGAACTCGACTATTTCTACTGACAAAGCACATATTTGTTCCTGGGTCACAAACATTGGCCAGTTTAAAGCCATCAAAATTTTCAATAATTGCTGTTGACGTAATTCTTTTCTGGTGTTTGCCATTCATAGTTACTCGTGTGCAAATGCCATTTCTCTTTAATTGAAATTCAAGTAAAACAAATGAACATATTTCAATGGGAGGATTCAACCAAATATTCAGCCTGCATGATTTTTGCATGTAGCTAATCATTTTTGGATATGGTTAACTTTGATTGAGCAAAAATGACTAAATGGATAAAGTTATTATTTATACTTGTTTTCCCTTCATTGTTTTCCTTCTGGCCATCTTGCAAAAAAAGTTTTGATATTTTTCCATGCAGATTTATCTACTTTTTTTGGTTTTAAGTGACATCAGGACTTAACGATTTTTCATTTCATTTTAGGGCCCACTTTCCATAGCAGAAGACGAAGGAAGACTAAAGGCCTAATTCACAATTTTGGATAATGTAAGTTCTTTTTTTGTTTTTTTGTGTGAGAAACCCCAACTCCTTTTTTATTTTAATGCAAATCTTAGGGAGAAGTACTTTATTTAAATACTTTAGATAGCACTGCTTGACCCACATGCTATATATAAGGGAGATAGTAAGGATCTTATTTGAGGTATACAGTTTTTTTTTTTTTTTTTACATAATAGTTCATAGACCAACTGGATTTGTGGATTTATGGAGGGGGAATGAGTCCGATGGCGTGTTCTTCCTCTGCTTATGTTATATTTATTAAAATGGGAAAGTTGAATGGGTTGGGAGATTCAGGATCTAATCATAACAGAATCTTAGCATGTGAACCATTTGTTTGATTTGAACAGATTACAAAATAACCAAAGTGCATGTCTTAATCCCTGTTATGAGAGCACATATATAATAAAATGTAAAATATATTGAATTTAGCAACACATTTATCTGTGGTCGAGCTGTCAGTGAAAAAAAAAATCAGTTTTATCATATAACTAAAAAAAAATCACTTGACAGCTTTTTAATTTTTTTTATAATTTGTAGTTTATGGAGTTTGATGAACAAAAAAATACTTGAACTAGGCAGGTTCATAGCATTTTAGTATAGCAATCCAACAGCAGTGTACTCTGTAATATACTCAGATATGCAGAGAATGAACTAAAAAGTAAAAGACAAGTAAAGGTGTTGAAACAAAAAACAACCTAACAATTAAAGCAAGGTGCACATCAGTTATGACATTCATATGCACTTCCAAGTACAAGGTATGCTACAGGGAATATTAAGAGTCACTAGCTGGCTGACATAACTTCATAAGAGTGGTTATGACCTGTGACGAACTGGACCTCGTCACGGGTTCTTGGAGGGGCATACTTACCAGCCTCTTAGCCTGTGACTATGGCCCCTGTGATAAAACTTAGTTTAAATCACTATTTGTGCCTGTTGGGACTTATAACAGGAACCATTCAATCTTTCGAAGTGGCACTTCGAACTCCCAAACTCTAGAAGCCATTCAAAGTGCCCTTCGACCACAAGGTGGCGGGCCATCTTGTTCACATGGACCAAAACCACGAATAGACTTCAGGGGGACTTAGCCGCGAATGCCCTGGAAATATTTACGTAACGAAAACCTCGTGGTTCCCTGTCGGTCCTCCAGCGGCAGTTAGCCACGATTCTATGGAACTATTTTCGGCTATGGGACCATGCCTGCGGTCGGTAAAAATATGACTTCCATAAAATTTCTGAACCCCTGAACTGATCTGGGTGATTTTTGGATGTGTTGGTCACCCAGATCAGGGCTATCAGGGGATGTAACATTTGTGGGGATATTATGTGTTTTGGGACTTTTTAGAAATGTGTGTTTTTTGTGTTTGGAGATAACCGAGTTTAGTATAGTGCTTGACTCAATTATCTCCTAAGTAAAGGGGAAGGCTTATTGTATTGTATGTGGGAGTGTCATGCATTTAATCACTATTCTTATTGGTTTGTCATTTTGTGTCCCTGTCCCCAACAGGGTGTCACCCTTGCATGGGGACTTGCATAAAAGGCCAGCGTGGCTACCATTAATACAGAATGCTTTACCCCTACATGAAGTCTTGGCTCATGTTTGGGAGATTGGAGAACAACATACACTCTGGGGATTGCTATATCACAATACTCCCCTGAGTATAATCACTAGCTCTTATAAGAGCTGTTCCTGCTATGCTCTCTGGACTAGGAGAGGTCTACCCGCTGGAAGCAGGATCCTGGTCTTCGGTCGGTGGAGGATGGCAGACCCCAACTAAGCTGCGGCGGTTTGTGGGGTTTACGATGCTAATGGTGTTCCAGTGCAGTGCTTATGGTGCTCGCAAGGACTAGGAAGCAGCGATTGACGAAGGTACCCAGTCTGGGGGCCAGGCGGTCTGTCACATGGCCTACCTTATCTATTAAGTGAAACTTTGTGGGACATAACTCACTTTTTCAATTAAAATCTATCACTATCAGGGATTTTTGTTGCTAAGAAAATATCAGAGGCCAGGGCTTTCTCATAAAAAAAAAATATCTCAGGGGGGATATCATGCCATAAATAAGGTGCCATCGTAAAAGGATGAATGTCAGAATGAAAAAATTTGCAGTGACTAATACTATCAGTACTTTTGGTTTCAAATGGGTATCGTCGGCAATGTAAAAAACTTTTTAAAGTCCCCAGCATCAGACTGCCCCCCTTGATTAACCCACAGAGTTATTGTCAGCCAGGAAGAGGGCGCATGTAAGAATGAGGTTAAACGAGCCTCGGGTGTGAATTTGTGTGGTTCTCCTAATTTGGTAAGAAAATTATCCCATGCATGTAAGGATATTTGAGTGGAAAGAAAAATAAATTGTTCGTAGAGATGGAGATGTCCAAATATAATATAAGAGATGCATCAGTCAATTGAGAGTGTTCCATGCCCACTTGGCTCGGAAGGCCCATGGGAGCATGCAGATTAATCATTTGTGGCCCATGGGAGCATGTAGATTAATAATTTGTGGTAGTAGTGCTAATTTGTAATATGCTAATACATTGGTTACTCCTATCCCTCTTCATGCCGGGGACGTTGTAATATATAAATAAATTGAACAAAGACTGGATTGCATTACAGTACAGATTGGTTAATTTAATGGGGAACATCTGAAAAATATTTTACATTTTTCGCAGAAGCATCTTTTTAACAATATTAAAGGGACACTATAGTCACCTGAACAACTTCAGCTTAATGAGGTTGTTCAGGTGATAACTATAGCTCCCTGCAGCCTCTCTCATGTAAACACTATATTTTATGAGAAAATACAGTGTTTACATTGAAAGCTAGGAACACCTCCAGTTGCAGTCACTCACAGTGAACCAGAGGGACTTCTGAGTTGATAGAGGCATATTATGTCACTCAGATCTGCTGTGCACGAGCATCCTGTGATTCAGTATCTCCTCCCACTGCATGCAGACACTGAACTATGAGGATATGCTGATTGGCCAGGGCTGTGTTTGAATCATGCTGGCTCTGCCCCTGATCTGCCTCCTTGTCAGTCTCAGCCAATCCTATGGGGAAGCATTGTGATTGGATCAGGCTACTACTTCTGATGAAGTCAGCAGACTGTTTTCTTTCTTTTTTTTTTTTTTTAGGCAAACAGCATGCAGAGCTACCACTTCTGGCTTGAATACAGTAAGATTACTATATTTATGGAGGCATGAGGGGCCCAGGGGGGCTAGATGGTGGTGTTAACACTATAGGGTCAGGAATACATGTAGTTGCACTGGTGAGCACATCTCTGCGGACTCCATATTGGTCAAGTCTTTTGTCAGGGTCTCACCTGAGTTGGGAGTCTGTAGCGCAGATATGTTGCTCACCCTTGCAGATAGCCACAGGCCAAGGTGGTCAGGTAAGAATTCACCTGGCCTGTGGGGCTTTGCACGGGGGCTGTGCACGGGGGCTGTGCAGGATGAAGTACCAAGTCGCAGGACAGGCAAGGACTCAAACAGCAGGATAGTCAAGGGATAGCCGAGGTCAAAGGATGCCAGAGGACAGGAACAACGAGGAGTAGCCAAAATCAAGGGATGCCAGAGGTCAGAGTAAATGTAGTCAGAAGCCGGGGTCAATAATAAGTAGCAGATCAAATGACCGGAACACAGGTACGAAACACACAACAGGATCAAAGACTTGCCACTGATCACAGGGCGAGGCTGAGTTTAAATACCTTGCTGATGTCTGATCAGGGGCAGGTGAAGCACAGCCAAGTCAAGATGCAGCCCCCAGTGTTGTAGACATACCAGGATGAACAGGACCGGAATCACTTGTCAATATATAAAGCTGCTGTGGCTCAGAGGTAAGAAGCAGGACCAGGACTGAGAAGTTCTCCGGTCCAAGTCCCCTGTTGGGAACTCCTGGAGTGACCATGTCTGGCCGTCTGTCTGCCCTGGCAAGAAATGTGACACTTCTGATCCACCTGAAATACCTAGATTGTTGTTTTTTATAGGGTATCACATATTTCTGTGCTGATTACTGCCAAGAAGCAAGAGCCAAGGGCTCTCTGGCTGCTATTGTGGTTCCAGAGTCCATAGTGCTACTTTGTCCTGTTCTTTGAGTCTCAGTTATTTATGACATGATGTGTCGGACTATCCAGCCTGTGTACCAGCTCATGCTTTGTTTACTGACATTACTCTTCTATGTGCTCCTTGTCTGTCTCGACTATCCTTTGGTTTCAGCGTTCCTGTCCCCTGCCTGTGTCTGGTACCTTGTATCGTGTAATTGTATTTTTTTTTCGTTTTGTATTTTTGTATTTTGTTCCTCCCCTGGTCTTCTCTTAGTCTAGTCCTGTTATTTTACAGTTCTACCTTGACATTAAGCCCGGCCACTTTAAGCTCCGGTAAAAGCCTCTTGCTTTGCCTTGTTATGTTGCTGCCTCTCACCTTCTGAGGATCCTGCAGCCAACCCTGACATAAACAAGCAATATTATTCTGCTGCCTAGATGTATAACCTTCTCTTTGGCACTGGGGACATTTCCTCTCTTATAAGGCATACCGCAATCATTGACTAGGCCTCTCTGTTAGCTTAAAAAGAATTGGAGATGGATTTTAAAAAAAAAATATGAATCATATTATCAAGTATTATGATGATAAAATACTTGTTATTGATTACAGTAAAGCCACAGGACATAATTATTTTTTATAGACTAATAAAAAACATCAACTTTGGAATATTCTGTCCAAAAGCAACAATTTTTTGAACTCACTCTCAAGTAAAGGTTAGGTCTGGTCCGTGTGTTGATGGCCCTATATTTAGTATGGTAACCTATATTAAAAAAAATCCCTTAACCCCTTCATTAATAAGAACATTATGTTTGAAAATGTACATTAGATTTATTTAAATGCATAGCGAAAAAAAAAATATAAGTTATTTTGTGTGTAGATTGTTTTTCAGACAAACTTAAAAATGAAGAAATATGTTAATTTTATTTTTCATTTATTTTTTCATTTATTTTTCATTTATTGTTTTTTTACAGATTTATTTTATTCCTAACACTTTAGTGTCTCCCCCCTCGTGTCAAAAAAAGTTGAAGAAACCTTTATTCACTTACTTACAGTTCTGATATCCCTAAGGGTTTGGTCGCACTCCTGCTCTGCTGACGTCAGTCGATTTGGTGTTCTAAGGTACATGCACACGCATTAGGCCTACCCCATAGGAAACCACCCTCTAAATCCTTTCCTATGGAGATTTTCTTGACGCTGGATGTCCTCATGTAAAGTGTGAGGACATGTAGCGTCATTTCATGGTATCAAACTCCATGAAACACCAGAAAGCACCTCTAGTGGCTGGTAAATAGCCTTAGATACAGTCTTAACCCTGCATATTTCAACATTTCAGTTTCTCCAAAACTGTAATGTTTTACATTGTAGGGTTAAGAGAACAGGGACACTGCACCCATTCTACTTCAATGAGATGACGGGGTGCGGGTGCCTATAGTGTCCCTTTAAAATTTAATGTGAGTCAAAGCTGTACTTATCCCTCCACCCATCATTCAACAAACAGTGAATACGATGACAAGTAAATTGCGATCAGGTGAAATGAGGGAATGATTCTAGTAAACAATAACAAGCAGGTTTTAAAGGAGTACTGTTTTTTTTGTTTTTTTAACTCCCAATAGTATTTTGCCTCAACATTGTTACATGTTGTTTTTTTGTAATCCTGTGGTCATGCACATTTCACAACACAATCTCACATGATCTGTAAAAATGCAGACATAAGCAGTTGAGGATTTATTTTTATTTTCAAGTTAAGTTTTCTGAAATTCCAACCCAACCAAACAGGCAATTAGTGACAAAGGGATGATCATTTTCATTTAAATAACAAAGGTGTTTGGCTGAACATGTTGTGTGTGAGTAATGTCAGGCGATGTGTATGTTCCCTCCATGTAAACATGCTTTTTGCAGAGTTCCATGCTGGTTCTGGAAAACAAACACGCTGAATGTTAAACTGCGGACGAACTCATCAAAATAATTTTCCTTAGTCTTCTGGTATCCCCCATGCCACTATCAAAACAACTCTTGTAAACTAGGAAAGGTCAGAGGGCACATTTCTTTGCGATTTAAAATGTTTAGGCAATAGGACTATTGCTATGGGTTTTTTCGGAGATCCATTATATGAGGAATCCCTGTTATATCTATAGCAGTGATTCACCATTTTTTTGATCGGACTCAAATTACATATAATGCATTTGTTTATCGACCCATTCTTTAATTTGACAATTACTGCAGTGACCGATTCTTTAGCTGTTCTAAAATATCACAAAATTTAATTTCTTGACCCCTTTATTAGACTATTCCTAGTATCACAGAGGTCTTCATTGGTGGACAGTGCTGCTACAGTAATACATTTATTACCTGGAACATGATAAAATGATAAGACTGTTCCAAGTTCTAAGGACCCATTGAAAGAGTATGGAGACCCAATCCAGTTGGTAAAAACCAGAGATTTAGAGCATTGTATTGTAGCCTAGGAGCTGTAATTTAAGGACTTTAAAGGAATACTCCAAGTACCATAAACACTACAGTTTTCTGTAGTGCTTATGGTGGCATGAGTGCAATGGCACTCCTGGTATTATAGTTACTACAGTGGAGTTTTATTTTAAAGTATAATTTTTGGTACGTCATGTTTGTATAGATTTTTCAGATTCAAAACATGACATAGAAATATTTTATATTTAAGGAAAAATGTCACCTGTTCTTAGCAACTCTGCTCCTCAAATATTTTATTATTATTTCCAATTCCTACCTTGCATTTTTTTTTTTTTTAATCTTCACGAAAAAAATAAAATAATACAAATATTCAATTAAAGCTCAGGGAAGATTTTGAATTTTTTTTTTTTTGCAATCAGTTTATTTTTATTTTATAGCATTAGAAAGAAAGGTTTATGAAACATATATTCAACATTAGTATATATTGACATTGATTGAAAAGTGTTAAATATTTTCACTGTTTTTATAGCCTCCAATGAAATATTAGAGAGATTGAAGGTAGTAGGGTATTTATTTCTTTAAGAAGACTGACGGCTAGGGGCTTAGGGGACCCTGGGGGTTTTCTTATTAGCCCAGGCACTGGGAATACCATGGCCCTACTTTGAGGAAGGTGTGTCTGTTTTGTGGGGGATAATTTATCTAATTTTTAGGGCCAGAGTTATTAGACACCCTTTGGATCTGTTTGTATATTTATGGCCAAAGCGATTTGACATACTCTTGCATTAGAGTTGGTGTAGTTGGACATGTTTTTTTTTTCTTCTTCTCTTTTTTTTAATTTGCAAAACTGTGAGACAGCCGATTGACTCCCTCTTATTTCATGGTAAAGTTTCGGAGACATCACCGTGCATTTTTGAAACATATTTAGAATCCTTGTTTTTTTTTTTTTTTTTTACTGGTATTTCAGAGTCATTTATTATTTACCATGTTTAGAAAATCGATATGATAAATATTGGAAGTTTGGTGAAATTGGTAGAGAATTCTTCCTAGAATTGCAACTTCATAATACTTCATATTGCAGCTTATCTTGTGGCCTTCCAATCTTTGCTTTCATTTATCCCGAATTTTTGATTTGCAGATGAAAGCCTTGCATACATCGCTAAATTTAGCAATTGGCTGAAAACGTAGCTGACTTAAGAGAATTTATTTGTTTGGCTATTTTCACCTTAAATTTGAAATTGTCTTGGAATTACCACGATTTCTCACTTGAGTGAATAACTCTGTATGAAAGATCTAGAGCTTTTTACTACATTTACTGACACAATTACCAAACACAAGGTGGTGCTACAGCAGCATTATTATTAGTCCATAATACAAAATAAAACAACAGTCTCTTTTAAACCTTTAAGTGTCTTTAATCCTCATATATGCAGCAGTAAACCAACACAAATTCTCAGACAATCAAGTATAAAATATTGTGGAGGCATTCTTTAAAATTACAGCCCCTCTGAAAGCAGTTCTAAGGACTGTTGTCCAGATTTTTTTTTCTAACCAAATACCACTAGATCTTTGGGTATTTCTTCTTTCTAAATATTAGACTCTACATATCAGAAAGAAAATTACCTCTCCCAATATACAACTGGCAACTTGCATAGATATAGCTTCCCTTTACATTACTCCACAAATCCCTTCTATGTGGACGGTCTTCACTCTTAAAAATTATGCTAGAAAAATGTAAAAGCTTACGACTTTCTTGCATGGTTCTTCAAAGACCCTCCTCCAGAAGGTCCAAGAGACCTATAGTTGCTGTATCTTGCTTCCATATGGCAAACTAATGGATTCCTTTGGATTTCATTATTACCAGTATGTTGATGACACACTTTCACGTACTTCCTTGTATCTCTCTGCTCCTGACCCGTTCTCTACTACATTGTGTTAGTCAATCTGCATTTTCCTTTTTGCCCTTCATTCTATCATTCGCTCAATTTCACAATTTTTTTTTCTCCAAAATCCATGTGTATTGAGTTTTACAGGCCAGTCAGGCCTACCCCACTACCCCCACTCCCCTCTACAATCTATCATGAACATCCCTTCTAGACTAATTTGTTTCCTCCCTCTTCTAGTCTCTCTATTATCCCCCCCATAATTTCCAAATCTTGCCTACCATCCTGCAACAAACACTGCACCAACCCCCTCTCATAACTATGTTGTTTTCTCCAAATAGTTTGTTGCTTATCCTTTTTGTTCAGTGTCTCTTCTTGTCAAGATAGACAACAAGGAATATAGCTGAATAGAAAGAGGTATTACTGCTTATGATGCTTAAAGAAACACTTTATTTATTTTACCTGAGTTTTGTTGTGCATTGGACCTCCAAACAGACAGCCCCACCCTTGCTCTGCCTCTTTGTCTGACATCATCGGAATTGATGATTTCAGCCAATCCAATACGTTTCCGAAGGGAAAGCAATAGATTGGCTGAGATCATCAAATAGCCGGGGTGGGGGCGGAGCCAAATGACAGCCAGGCCAATCAGTATCTCTCAGGAAAGCTCAGCGTCTCCATGCGGAGCGTGGCTCCATGCCTGCATGGACTGTCTATACTCACCAGAACACTACAATGAGCTGTAGTTGTTCTGGTGACTATAGTGTACCTTTATATGTATGGCTACATGTAGTGATACCGGAGAAACTGACGGAAGCCAAGCACAGAGAGATGGACACAGGTTTCTTCAGGAAGGAAGAGATTCTTTATTGGATCACCGATCGGGACTCAGAGGGACTAGCGTCACCAAAATACAGCAAAGTCTGAGTACTGAATACATAGAGTACATTCCTTATATAGCACTGTAGCTCCTCCCACAATTAACTACACCCACACATACCCTTAACCTATTTAATGAATAGAGTCTAAACTCATCCATCCGGTCTAACCACGTGGCTCATCTGATACAAAGGAGAGGGACGCGTAATTCCAGTTCTTACATTCCTGCACCTGGTCAGTACAGTGATAACAGTATCTTAGCTACGTGTTATTAACTAACTGATACTACAAACACATATACATACATATGCCTTGTGGCAATCTTAGCCTGCTAAACTTGTATTTTACTGGAATTACATCACATTCCCCCCTTTGATGCCTCTGATATTTCACAATTACTTGAGGCATCACTTAACCTTGGTTTGCATATACCTCAGGTTACCATGAACCAGACCAGACTTATCTTATGATGTGAATCTTTTAACACTCATCTTCCTGCATTGGTTCTCCTTGATCTAGAGCCTTATACTTCCTCTCTGCTATACTTCCTATCAGGCTTTGCACAGACCTAACTACTAAGGGTATAAGACACGGTAGGAGTAGACACAACAGTAAAATCAGTAGGACTCCACCTACCACTGCCTTAAGCCCTCCAAACCACTCATACCAGCTACCAAACCAACTACTTGGATTGTACCCTTTCCATACCTGAGTAGGCACATGCACTAGTTTAACCATATGGCTAGTAAGCTCAGCTATTGCTTGCCCTTCGTCATCTATTTGAAGACAGCAATTGCTCAGGTTAAACTTCCCACATACACCTCCCTCTACTGCCAAAAGGTAATCCAAGGCTAATCTATTTTGGTACACTGCTGTCCTCATCCTGGTATTATGCTTCGCTAGAAGATTGAGTGCTTGTGAGGTCTCATTAGTAATAATCTCAACCACCGCCTGTAATCTTATAATACGGTTGAGCATAT
Organism: Pelobates fuscus; assembly: GCF_036172605.1. Classification (NCBI taxonomy): domain Eukaryota; kingdom Metazoa; phylum Chordata; class Amphibia; order Anura; family Pelobatidae; genus Pelobates; species Pelobates fuscus. The sequence continues at coordinate 128,885,415 of NC_086326.1, forward strand.
AAATTGGGGTTCTATAACCAAAGGTACCATCTTCTGCCCACGTGGCTGGCCCATAATAATCTATGATACGCTGGGGAGGCCATTCATTATCTTCCCAGGTGCCTATCTCTAAGGGTCCCCTTTTCTTCCTATGATTCACATCATACACTTTAACACCTAAAGTCTCACCTGTTTCAATCGGTAACAAGAAGAAGGATGGTTTGAGCATACCCAACACACATGCCCCTTCCCAGTCCTGTGGCAGCTCCGAATAGGCTTTCTTACCACAGATCCAGTACAAATTTGCTGGGGCTCTCCAAGTAGATGTGATGGATAGATCAAACCACACATCCTTTAAATTGGCATATCTAGCAAACGGGTTAGATGGTTCTGAGACATTTGAAGCCGACCACCAAGTTGTATTCTTTGTATCATCATCATAAGCTTTTTGCCCTAGACAAGTTAATTCTCCTACAGAAGTATTATACATTATTCCTTTCCTTGCTATGCAAACATAACCTATGATGGAGGTCTTTAATCTCCACTCAGATTTACCTCTAACACTCATATGATAATCGGCTTGTGTAGATATTAATTGGTCAACTGCCTCAGAACCGGACATTACCTCCTTTGCTTCCCAAGGCCATTGGTCTCCCATGTTAGTACCTCCACACACATAGCAGTTGGTAACATTAAGACTACCGGCAATACTTTCAGCTAAATCGATGAACAGGTTTTTAGCATTATGGGGGATCTTATTATCTATACTCATCTCTTCGTAAAAGGAATGGTATACTTGATGAGTCTGGGAGGATACCGTATCAGTCTCTATTCCTATAAACAATAATGTCCCAGGATCTAAACCCGTCCCGTATATTTGAAACCCAAATAAATTTCCATACTTATCTAAGAACTTGTCGGGGTTATTAATGAGTATATGGACTGGGTTGCATTCCATAGACTTACAATAAGGGCTAGTCGGCAACTTAGTCACTATCATGTCTTTATCTACTGTCTGTCCCCAAGTCGCCCACCCCACACAAGACCAATATGGACAAAAGTTATAATCTCTATTTGGGCATCTAGGACTTACATATTTATTTTTGCTACTGGGACAAATATATTTATCGTTAGACCCATACGTCCTCTCCCATCTAAGATCCCCACATACATTCCACGGCTTTCTACCACTCGATATCGCTTTACACGCATCAAATAGCAGAACACCCGAAGAATGTACGGATTCTAACACCGTTTTATTAATTAGGGTCCCCTGAGGATCTCCATTCCTGAGAGTCAACCAGATTGTACGAGGCTGATACTCCGGACTGAAGCACTTAGGTTCTCCTACTCTTAAATGGCACACACTATAATCTATATTTAAGTATCTACATCTCGATACATCTCCTTTACATTCGTATTGTGAATGCCAAATTAGGGTTTGGGAAATATGGTTACCTGTTCTCGTAGTCTTAATGCATACCTCACAGCTAGGAGTGTCGGTACCTCTACCTTCCTGAATATAAAAACACATATAAATAAACACTATCAAAAGCACATCTTTCGCCGTCATCCTCAGTCTTCGTCCGTGCGATGGAACCTCAGCTTCCAGGATGTGAGGGCTGCAGGGAATGGAGTTCTGCTCATCTTCACAGGTGTCCCTTCGAGACTTTCCTGGCTTATACACTATGTGATGGTAAGCGGACAGGCTTTATTATGGCCTTCTCACTCACACCTGTAACAATAAAATTTGTAATCCACAATAATTCCTCGTTACTCCGACTGAGTAGTGCGTTTCAACCGGATCTTGCAGGGATTCTCTGGATCTGCTGTAATTTGCCAAGAATCGACTGCTGCTGGTTTAACCCTGGAGTGATGTATCCACGGAGTTACTTCGGCTACTTTTATCGCTGTAGGGGTAGACAAAAGAACAACATAAGGACCTCTCCACTTGGGCCCTAACGGTACATTATTCCACTCTTTAATCCACACTTGGTCTCCTGGATGATAACTATGAACAGGGGGATAAATATTCACAGGTAATCTATCTTGTACCCATTTCTGTACCTCCTCCATAGTCTTACCCAACTCTACAACCTGCTGCCGGGTAATTCCTTCTCCCAACTGACTCAAGTCCCCCCTTAAGTTACCAAGTACGGGAGGTGGTCGCCCATACATGATTTCAAAAGGAGAGAGGCCCATCCTTCTGGTAGGGGTACTGCGGATTCGCAATAAAGCTATGGGTAAGAGAACGTTCCACTTAAGTTGGGTTTCCTGACACATTTTAGCCAACTGGTTCTTTATAGTTCTATTCATTCTCTCTACCTTACCAGAACTCTGGGGTCTATATGCAGTATGAAGCCTCCACTTTATACCAAGCATATGAGTCAGTTGTTGTAGGCACTGATGAACAAAAGCTGGACCATTGTCCGATCCTATAGAACAGGGTAGTCCATATCGGGGTATTATTTCTCGTAGCAGGAATCTCACAACTTCTCCTGCTTTCTCTGTACGAGTAGGACATGCTTCTACCCAGCCTGAATAGGTGCACACAATTACCAGCAGGTAACGATGTCCACCCGACTTAGGCATCACTGTAAAGTCTATTTGTAGATCGGACATGGGGAGTCCCCCCATAAACTGAACTCCTGGTGGCTTTACTGGTCCTTGTCTTGCATTATTCTTAGCACACGTTACACATCTGCGTACAATGGCCTGAGTCAAGTTGGACAATCTTGGTATGTAGAAATGTTTTCTAAGAGATTCTTCAGTACTGTCTCTCCCAGAATGTGTCCCGTTGTGATAATTTTGGACAATTTCTACCGCTAGCGATGCTGGTATAACTATTCTTCCATCTTCTAGCTGATACCACTTGTTCTCCAGATACTTTCCCGGTTCAGTCTTTAACCACTCCTCTTCTTGAGCTGTATAAACTGGAGTCCATTGGGACAGTGGAGTTGGTATAAGAGCAGCTATATGCCCTACATACTCCTGTCTTCCTGATTCAGCAGCACGCTTAGCTGCACTATCTGCCATCCGATTTCCTTTGGTTACATCACCATCTCCTCTCAGATGCGCTCGACAATGTATGATACCGACTTCTTTCGGCTCCCACACTGCTTCCAATAGTTGTAGGATTTCGGCTGCGTACTTGATTTCTTTGCCTTCTGAATTCAGTAGTCCTCTTTCTTTATACAAAGCTCCGTGGGCATGAGTGGTTAAAAACGCATACTTAGAGTCCGTATAGATATTTACTCTTAAACCTTCAGCCAATTGTAACGCTCGTGTTAGTGCTATTAATTCTGCCTTTTGTGCTGATGTTCCTTTCGCCAGTGGCCGAGCTTCTATCACCTTGTCTATTGTTGTCACTGCATATCCTGCATAGCGGATCCCTTCTTTCACATAACTACTGCCGTCGGTGTAATATTGAACATCGGGGTTCTGGATGGGAAAATCACGAAGATCTGGTCTACTTGAGAATACTTCATCCATTACTTCCAAACAATCATGTTGACTTTCAGTAGGTTGTGGCAAAAGGGTAGCTGGATTTAAGGTGTTTACAGTCTCTAAATGCACTCTTGGGTTTTCACACAACATTGCTTGATACTTGGTCATACGGCTGTTACTAAACCAATGATTTCCTTTGTAATCCAACAACGTCTGTACTGCATGTGGGACTCGTACATAAAGTTCTTGACCCAGAGTGAGTTTATCGGCTTCAGCTACTAGCAGGGCGGCTGCAGCTACGGCTCTTAGACAAGGTGGAAGTCCGCTGGCCACTGCATCCAGTTGCTTAGACATGTAGGCAACAGGTCTTTGCCATGATCCCAAGTACTGTGTCAATACTCCCACAGCCATTCTTCTTTGCTCGTGTACATATAAGTAGAATGGTCGTGTGTGATCAGGTAGACCTAATGCTGGGGCACTCATCAAAGCCTTCTTCACATCTTCAAATGCCGTTTGCTGTTCTTGGGTCCATAAGAAGGGGTCGTGCTCTGTACCTTTGATAGCTGCGTACAGAGGTTTTGCTAGTATCGCATAGCTGGGAATCCATATCCTACAGAAGCCTGCTGCCCCCAAGAATTCTCGCACTTGTCTTCTATTCTTGGGTATTGGTATTTGGCAGACAGCTTCTTTTCTCTCTGGCCCCATAATTCTTTGACCTTCAGAGATATGGAATCCTAGATACTTGACAGTTGGCAAACACAACTGAGCCTTCTTTCTAGACACCTTGTATCCTGCCTTCCAGAGAATGTGTAGTAGATCGTGCGTTGCTTGCTGACAGATTTCTTTTGTAACTGCTGCTATCAACAAGTCATCTACATATTGTAACAATACACACTCTCCTGGGATGGACTCGAAATCCAATAGATCTTGACTTAGGGCTGAACCAAATAGGGTAGGTGAATTTTTAAACCCTTGGGGCAGTCTTGTCCAAGTCATTTGGCGTTTTGAGCCCGTTACAGCGTTCTCCCACTGGAAAGCGAAAATACATTGACTTTCTGCGGCAATTCGGAGGCAAAAGAAGGCATCTTTGAGATCTAAGACTGTGAAGTAAGTAGCCCCGCCCGGAATTAAAGCAAGCAGGTTATATGGATTGGGTACAACTGGATGTATACTAACAACCGCATCATTGACTGCTCTTAAGTCCTGCACAGGTCGATACTCATCTGTGCCGGGCTTTTGAACAGGCAGCAATGGGGTGTTCCAGGGGGAAGTACAGAATTTTAGGATACCATACCGTATGAACTTATCCAGATAGGATTGGATGTTCTTCTTAGCCTTCTGCGGAATGTGATATTGTCTTAGGCTCACTGGATAAACCCCATGTTTCAGTTCAATTTTTATTGGTGGAATATTGCGGGCCAGTCCTGGTGGGTTGTTCTCTGCCCAAACTCCTGGTATGTTAAACAATGTCTCATCACTCCTAGGGTTTTGGCTAGTCAACACTGTATAAAGTCGCCACTCTTCTTCCTTTGGTACGGATAAAGTCATAATACCTGAAGGTCCATTAAACTTTAAAGATGTTGTTCCATCTGGTAGGAACGTAATCTGCGCTTGTAATTTGGATAGCATATCACGTCCCAGCAATTGGACTGGACATTCAGGCATATAAAGGAATTGGTGTTTTACTACGTGGCCTCCCAATGTACAGAGTCGACTTTTAAGAACCGGTCTTTCAGCACTTCTTCCAGTTGCTCCTATCACAGTAATAGTCCTTCCAGATGGAGGAGCAACTAGATTAGTCACCACTGAATGTTCAGCACCAGTGTCGATCATGAACGCACTCCTCTTTCCCCCTATTGATACATCGACCATAGGCTCCGCTCGACCAAGGGGGATGGAGCCCGGTCGGTATCAATAGTCCTCCATGACCGTGTCAGCCAATCCTACGAAGTCCCTACCTTCTCTATCGCGGGACCTTTGCGCTGCTGGAATATACCTATCTTCCCTAACACTTCCTCTGTTCCCATTACTCCCTCTATACCCATTACTCCCTCCGGGGCCTCCTCTACCTCTCGCTCTGCCTCTAAAGTTTCCGTAGCCTGCCCTGGGTTGGTCTCTCTCGTACTGCTCTCTTTGCGGACATTCGTTCCTCCAATGCCCTTCTTCCTTGCAATACGCACACTGATCCCTACTCAAAGGCTCCCTACTCCATCTATTATTGCCTCTATCTGGGCCCCGTTTATCTACGCCTGCGATCGCTACCGCTAGCATATCAGCCTTTTTACGCATCTTGCGCTCCTCCTCTTTCTTGCTTTCTGTTTCCCTATTCATATAGACCTTATTAGCTACCTCCATTAGTTGGGAGATTGACATACCTGCAAACCCTTCTAACTTTTGTAGCTTGCGCTTAATATCTCCGTAAGCTTGGCTGACAAAGGCGGAGTTAACCATTCGGGAATTGTCTGCGTCTTCCGGATTAAAGGGGGTGTACAAGCGGTACGCCTCCAATAATCGGTCATAAAAGACACTGGGCGCTTCATCGCTTTTCTGGATCACCTCAACTGTCTTCGACATGTTAATGGCTTTCTTTCCTCCGGCTTTCATGCCAGCAATTATAGCGTCTCTATAGGCTCTGAGTTGAACCATATCAGCACCATTTACGTTCCAATCGGGATCAGTGTTGGGATAATGTGTTGCGGCCCATGCTGCTGGATTAGCTTGATTCAAAGCACGGGCTCTATCTTCTAATGCTTTAATGGCTGCTTGATTTATTCTTGTCCTTTCCTCATTGTTAAATAAAGTCATTAGTAACTGCTGGCAATCAGCCCATGTCGGATTATGCGTCTGTACTATTGAGGTGAACAGATCAGTCATGGCTTGTGGTTTCTCAGTATACGAGGAATTGTGGGTCTTCCAGTTTAAAAGATCGGTTGTAGTGAAGGGAACATATACGAAGACAGGGTCAGCTTGTGCCATTTGACCTGCGGCATTAATATAGGCTGACCCGGGATTCAGACGAAGAGGCATCTGATAGTGTCTCAATTGTTGGGCACCGGTCAACTGTCGGGTCTGTATGGGGCTACGTGGAGGGGCGTCAGTCATGGGTTCCGGTCGGGGAGAGATAGGGTATGGGGATGTGGGAGGTTGGTTTTGGGAAAAGGTGGTAAATAGAACACTTCGGGCCGAGCTAGATGAAGCTTGACCGGAAGTCTGAAGTGGCGCCAAATCAGGATATTCGTTTCTAATGGAGGTTGGTCTATCTGGTTCCGGAAGGGGGGATTTAGTACGAGGGGGGGTGGATCCTGCACTGGAGGAGGAAGCGGAAGTGGATGAGGGTAATGAGGGAAGGGTTACAGGACTTCCTGTATTTGCGTCACTTCCTCTTACCGGAAAGTAAGGGGGCGGCAAAGGGATCTCGGACTCAGGGGGCGTGTCCAAAATGGGCCTAACACCAGTCCTAGTGGACGAACAAGTCCTAGCTACCATGAGGCGACACTGCTCCTCGTGGCATGTCCGGAGCCATTTTGGCGAGTCATTTACGGCCTGTCTCCAACAGTCAATATAAGGAAACTGGCCGTAAAGTTCAGGCCTACCTGATACAGCCACGTGTAAGCGCTGTACCAGAGTTGGATCCAAACTGCCACGTGGCGGCCATGCCGCAACCAAAGTAGGCCACTCCCTAGTACACAAAGTGACCAAACGTACAGGAGACATCTTTACCCCAAAATCACAAACTTTGAATCCCTTTTTAAAATTCTTAACCATACATCCTAAGGGATCCGGAATCGTTGACTGCGACGCACCCATACTTAACAATGGAACGTCGTCGACAACGAATACTATACACGCGTACTATTCAACAGTCACACCCGTTTCCTCTGGCAACAGCACCACGTGGTACGGTTACCAAGTGAAACGTACACAATAACAATAAACACTCAGGGAATTCCCGTACACACACAGCTGCTACACCAGTCACTATATAATCAATATTATGCCCTTTGGCGTAACTACACAGTCACCCACGCTATAATTCTCTATATACGAATTACCCGTCTATAACACACCCCAGTAACATCGTCTTTTACAAATAGCGGTTACAGTACGGTTAGCATAGGTCAAAGCACAAGTTAAGGTCACAATACAATTATTAGTGGTTATGGTGTTAAACATGCAATGGACGACAATGATTAGTACTTATTATATAATGTCAGTAAATATACAGGGTTATGGTACCGTGCACTATAATACAGCAACACACTATTAACACTCTCGCTAGACGGCTGAGCTCGCGCTATCTAACAAGATATACACTTTACTAAAACAATCGTTAACACATTTACAATTCCCAACTAAACTATTGGCCAGTACCTTGAATGGACTACCTAAAACTATATACACCCGTTTTGGTTAGCCACACTGCCCAATCACCACATATACATAGCGAGCTAGAGAACCGAATTTACACAGGCGCCTCTTAGTCGCACTATACAACGAGCTAGAGATCCGAATTTACACAGGCGCCTCTTAGTCGTACTATCAAAAGTCTAGTGGGTTCCAAATTTACACGCCTTCCCACTTAGCCCAGATAGGATGAGAACTAGCGAACCGAATTTACACAGGCGCCGCTTAGTCTCCCGGTCCCTCCGACCTAGCGAACGTAATATACACCCTAGAACGCTAGTCTAGACAAGACACCGGTGTCCGGCTAGGGCTATCTTACACCAGGACCCCGCCTGACTAACCAAATCAAACGGTCTGACTAAAGAGCGTTCGATCGAGCGGTGCGCCTTCGCTCCTTCCCTCCGACAGAGGGGGCAGATACAGATTCAAAAACCCCTTTGGGCCTACCGCACAATCGGTATACCCCTAGCGGGTCCTGCCGTCTAAAACAGCAGTTATCTTACCTCCTCGTTCCTGAACCTGAGTTCACACTCATCGACGGGGACACCCCAGCACTTCTCACGTAGAGGCCGATGATCTCCTGGACAACAGACCAGTGGCGCCGAGACGAAGGGAGGTCCACGCAGAAGTTCAGGGGTGCAGCCGTAGAGAACGTGGGCAAAGATAGACCGTCTCACGCCTCTGCCTCTCAGCTACCGTTGAACGATGAGCTTCCCGGCCAACGCACCAAATGATACCGGAGAAACTGACGGAAGCCAAGCACAGAGAGATGGACACAGGTTTCTTCAGGAAGGAAGAGATTCTTTATTGGATCACCGATCGGGACTCAGAGGGACTAGCGTCACCAAAATACAGCAAAGTCTGAGTACTGAATACATAGAGTACATTCCTTATATAGCACTGTAGCTCCTCCCACAATTAACTACACCCACACATACCCTTAACCTATTTAATGAATAGAGTCTAAACTCATCCATCCGGTCTAACCACGTGGCTCATCTGATACAAAGGAGAGGGACGCGTAATTCCAGTTCTTACATTCCTGCACCTGGTCAGTACAGTGATAACAGTATCTTAGCTACGTGTTATTAACTAACTGATACTACAAACACATATACATACATATGCCTTGTGGCAATCTTAGCCTGCTAAACTTGTATTTTACTGGAATTACATCACAGTAGCTGTATAGAGTAAACAAGAACAAGCTAAGGTCACAAAATGGAAAAGTCAAAGTAATTAAATAATACGTCAATGAACACTTTGGGGGCGTGGCTACTCAATTAAAAAGCCACAATATAATAAGGCTCATGGAACTTAGATCTCTTTTGTGGTTCAATATTGTTGTTCCTTAAAGTGTGTTATATTTCTGGTTCTGACTTTGGCTGTGTTTTGACTATTCTCCTTTCTCCTTCCCTGTGACTTTTTGTATATTCACTTTTTCTGATTTCTGACTTCCTTGACCTCGGCTTGTCCCTGACTATTCTCTGTCCTTGCTACATTAGCCCGGCCACTCTAAAGTCCGGTATACCTATTCTGTTACACACTGCGTGTTAGGTCTCTGACAACAACTTTAAATGTTCACTGGAAAGTCACCTATTTACTAAGCTTAATACCTTTACTACTCTAATCTCTAATATAGACTCCTAAAAGTCTGCCATCTGTCTCCACCTTATGCAGTGGAAATTGGTTCTCAGGGGCAAGTGGGACAATTTGTTGATAAAAAAAAAAAAAAAAAAAAAAAATCAAATCCATTGACATAATATCATACTACATGCAAAAAAAAATAAATTTTTTTTTTTATAAATATTGGCAAACTGTATCATACAATAACCATGTTTACAATAAAAAAGGTGCTCATCAGCAATGTTGCAATTTCTGTTAATGTGCCAATCTTATAAAATGTGAAAAACCTATGTAAAGTATTTATAATAATATTTGTATTGTGTATGGTCACTCTAATACGTGTAATAAGATGTTCATGTTAGACAAATAGGTAATTTGGATGTTTATTATAATTTTACATTGAAAGGATTTGTTAACATTTTATTTTGGTGAAGCATCTTTTGATTGTGAATGGTGAACACTAATGGTTTGTACCATTCAAAAATCATGTTGTGTGTGTATCATTATTATTATTATTATTGCCATTTATAGAGCGCCAACAGATTCCGTTGTGCTTCCATCCATCCTCTTCCATCCTCTTTGATTGTTGTCCAGAGATACAACTCAAAGGCTAATTAACTAATAATGTCAAGATTTTGGGACATATTTAAAAAACATAAAAATCCCCCACCAATTCTACATATACTATAGATGCTTCGGACACAGACATGCATTGTCTGCTCGGTTATGAATTCTGTCAGCCATAGGCTTTGCACCATGGAAAGCAATAAGGAATAGTTAGCCAAAATAGATCGCAAAGAGATTTTTTTTCACCGGCAACGTTTCGACCCAGTCCACAAGGTCGTTATCAAGACTCGATAAAGACCCCGAGGTTGGGTCGAAATGTTACCGCAACACAGTTGGAATAAATCTCTTTGTGATCTACTTTGGTGTTGCGGCTCCTTATAGCTTTCTATACTGTCTGTGAGGTTATTGGAAGGAGATTTTAGAGAATTGTCAAACATGAACTTATCTGTAGCAATGCTATAATGAGCAGAACTGTGGAATCTGTTGTGTTCTGTTAAAACCAAAGACAAACCCCCAGATGTTCTATTTCTGTTACACTTCCCATTTTATTATCTTCCTTATTTTCTCAGAAACAACACTGGTTTTATCTGTAAGGCTGCAGGGTAAGTATCAATGCCCCAAAATGATTTGTATTAAAGGGACACTCCATGGACCAAATACAAAATAAATAAAAATCGCTATTTAGTAGATATACCCCAAATAAAACTTACATGCATTTTTTCATTTGGGGTATATATATACACTGCTCAAAAAAAATAAAGGGAACACTTAAACAACACAATGTGGACAGCCGAGGTGAGCGGACGCACGATCCAGAAGCTCCGAGCTACAAACGACGAAAATCAGAGCATAAATAACCATTATCACCCCCAAACACCAACGATCATCTGTGGGAACACTCCATGGGTCGCAAGCACAAGAAACACCCAGACAAAACGGCCCCAGGGCTCACAATCGGTGAAATGTGTCAACAAGCACGCGGCCTGAGCAGAGCCAATATGGCGCCGCTCCATGGGGGCTGCTCGGACTTCTCGGATGACGGCTCAGAGGGAGCCGAGGACGAATACCTCCAAGCTCCAGATCCGACACCAATAACGAAGTCTGGGAAAAGCAAAGCAGACCCCGATACAAATTTGGTGACCACTGGGGTGCTCAAAGGACTGCTGGCGGAACTCCAGAAGAACATCCTTACGGATGTCACTGCTCTCCGGGAAGAACTACGAGGCCTCACAAGCCGCTTAACAAATCTGGAGGAAACCTCCCAGAAACAACAGCGGACCATAGCCTCGCTGCATAAAGACATCCAGGACCTGCGGCACCAAAATGCGCTGCATGAGAGAAGGTTTGCGGCCCAGGAAGACACGAGCCGGAGGCTCAACATCAAGGTTAGGGGGATCCCAGACGGGATACCGGAGGGTGAGCTGCCACGAGTGATTACCTGTATACTACCCTCAGGCCCCACCAAGGCTATTGCGCCCACAGCCGTGTTCCGGATACCGAAATCCCCTAGAGCACCAACTACAGCCACAAAAGACACCATACTGACCTTTCAGAACAGCACAGACAAAGCGACGGTCCTCACCGCCCTCAAGGGGAAAACTCCTGTGCGGTTCGAGAACTCGGAGATCACTTTCTACACAGACCTGTCCCAAGGTACTCTGGCTTGGCGCAGATCTCTCCGGCCATTCACCTCCATACTCCAACGCCACAGCATACAATATCACTGGCGAGCCTCCACCACATTACTTGTGCAACATGACGGGAAAACGCATCACATCCTGGGCATACAGGACGCCACCAACCTCCTACATACCTTGGAACTGCCTCGCGACTCGATCTCACAAGTTGAACCCCTGATCCCCATCCCCCCGACCCACAACTGGGATCCAGCAGGAACGGCCCCATTCATACCGCGGAATACCACACCAATTTCTTACGCATCTGTCACCACCTAAACAGACACGCGGGGCATGCTGCCCACCCGCAACGACACCTCCGGGTCGACCCTACAGGACTACCCTCCTACCTTGCCCAGCAGAGATGTCTACCTACTGGAACCCTTAGCCAGACGGCCCCAAAGCCACCGCTCCCAATGGGGCACGGGATTCTTTTACATACTTGGCCCTCACGTTCTCTCCTAAGCTGCCCCCAAGTTGGACTGACCGATGTGTCTACGTCCTAAACCGCCCGGGACCCACTGCACGACTCTCCCCTCAGGACACTGCCACGGTTTCTACCTTCACGAGGGACAGCACACCGCACTAACGGATCAACTATGTGGGAAATGGCCGACACCGGGAAGCACAGCGAACATCTCCACACTATGGACAGCTGCTCAAATGCCAACACTAGCCCATAATATGTACACTCTATAAGTGTTACAGGCATCCGTGAGTCTCCCTTAAACAAGGACTGATTTATTCCATCCCTTTATTTTTTATGTTTTCATGTTCTTATGTTTTCACACTTGTATTTCCAGCCAAAATATCCTGATCGGGACAAAACGCAGCTCCAGTTACATAGGCAACGTCATACAACTACTTAAGCAACACACGAATGCCCATACATGCTTTAACGCTCTCGCACCCAATTCACTAATACAGGCTTCGCCAGCACTTAGTCACACGGAGCGTAACCGTCTCTCTTAGTCGCCTGTTCAGGCAACAACCAGCTAGCGAGCCTCCCTACCCATATTTGTGAATTACACCCTGCATGTTCACTAGACCACCTCCCCTGCACTCCCCTACGCCGCTTTGCACGGCTCCTCCCAGACCACTAGACGCACTAGGCACACCCGATACTAAACCTCCTTAACAGCCTAGCCAACAAAAACCTGCTCACCATAGGCTCAGACATTACACCCTATCTCTGCCTGAAATCAATTGATTAGTTTAGCTACATCTTGCTCCCTGTTAACGGTGGCACTAAAAATCCTTAAATGTCATCTGCCGGTATGGTACGCCAGCAACTGATGTCATGCTCTAAGTTACGACGTTGCCCACATAATGCTCACTTGTTTTAGCGAGAAATGTCAGTACTGTGCTTTAGCTAAGAGTATGAGTATCCTGTTTCTGTTAACTCTGCTCAGCCTTTGCTTTGCTTTACTTTAGTCAAGATAACTGGAATGTTAGCCACAGAATTTAACCTTTACTACCTAACCGAGCGTACAAACAATCCAGCGCACGAATGCATAAATGATAACAAGTTAAAAACGTTACTACTGCTGAGTTATTAACCCCACTTCAGCTTAGCTGAACCTTCTCCACTCCACACGTAATGCATAAAAGCTTATTCACAATTTATACTATGTCAGAGACATCCCAGTAGCATGCACGTTTTAAGCTCACCCCACGTGGACTATATATTGTACCTTAAACTACCATAAGCGAAGTCTTTGCTTCTTAGTTTATCTAATTATATCCACTCTATTGTTGCATAATACTCGACAGGCCCCACAGAAAGCCTAACATACTACAACCTTACACCAATTGCTATACCAGATCCTATGTGATTTCTTTATATGTGCTCCAAACATATTATTAACAAGCGCAATACCAGCTTTACTATGTTGACTTACTTATATTGTTTCATGATATTACTTGACAGGAAGGCGACAGCAATCGAACCATTTTTCTTAATCTTACCTACATAGTCAGCTACTATGACCGACAGTTAATCTATGATTCTCGACTGAACGAGATGTTATCGTTAACCAACACATAAAAATAAAAATTAGGCATTGTTTAGCAGGAAATGTAATTACGATGTATAAACCCAAACCTGTATACCGCTAATGCATTTCCCCTCTCTTTGTTCTGGTACCCCATTGCACTTGCCTTAATAAAAGAAAGATTGACAAAAAAACCCAAAAAAACAACACAATGTAACTCCAAGTCAATCACACTTCTGTGAAATCAAACTGTCCACTTAGGAAGCAACACTGAGTGACAATCAATTTCACATGCTGTTGTGCAAATGGGATAGACAACAGGTGGAAAATATAGGCAATTAGCAAGACACCCCCAATAAAGGACTGGTTCTGCAGGTGGTGACCACAGACCACTTCTCAGTTCCTATGCTTCCTGGCTGATGTTTTGGTCACTTTTGAATGCTGGCGGTGCTTTCACGCTAGTGGTAGCATGAGACGGAGTCTACAACCCACACAGGTGGCTCAGGTAGTGCAGCTCATCCAGGATGGCACATCAATGCGAGTTGTGACAAGAAGGTTTGCTGTGTCTGTCAGTGTAGTGTCCAGAGCATGGAGGCGCTACTAGGAGACAGGCCAGTACATCGGGACGTTTGGCATTTGCCAGAGAACACCAAGATTGGCAAATTCGCCACTGGCGCCCTGTGCTCTTCACAGATGAAAGCAGGTTCACACTGAGCACACATGAGAGACGTGACAGAGTCTGGAGACGCTGTGGAGAACGTTATGCTGCCAGCAACATCCTCCAGCATGACCGGTTTGGCAGTGGGTCAGTAATGGTGTGGGGTGGCATTTCTTTGGGGGGCCGCACAGCCCGCCATGTACTCGCCAGAGGTAGTCTGACTGCCATTAGGTACCGAGATGAGATCCTCAGACCTCTTGTGAGACCATATGCTGGTGCGGTTGGCCCTGGGTTCCTCCTAATGCAAGACAATGCTAGACCTCATGTGGCTGGAGTGTGTCAGCAGTTCCTGCAAGACGATGCTATGGACTGGCCCGCCCGTTCCCCAGACCTGAATCCAATTGAGCACATCTGGGACATCATGTCTCGCTCCATCCACCAACGTCACGTTGCACCACAGACTGTCCAGGAGTTGGCAGATGCTTTAGTCCAGGTCTGGGAGGAGATCCCTCAGGAGACCATCCGTCACCTCATCAGGAGAATGCACAGGCGTTGTAGGGAGGTCATACAGGCGCGTGGAGGCCACACACACTACTGAGCCTCATTTTGACTTGTTTTAAGGACATTACATTACAGTTGGATCCGCCTGTAGTGTGTTTTTCCACTTTAATTTTGAGTGTGACTCCAAATCCAGACCTCCATGGGTTGAAAAATTTGATTTCCATTTTTTTATTTTTGTGTGATTTTGTTGTCAGCACATTCAACTATGTCAAGAACAAAGTATTTCAGAAAAATATTTAATTCATTCAGATCTAGGATGTGTTATTTTTGTGTTCCCTTTTTTTTTGAGCAGTGTATATATACATACAGTTCGCAGAACCTGTCTGATTGAAAAGCTGGGGGTTGTAACCTGTATTGTCACGATTCGGGAACCTAACACGCTAACAGGTCACAGAAAGTAAAGGGTGCAATACCGGTCCTTAGAATGGCCGCGTTAAGCACACTAAGAATAGTCAGGAGACAAGCCAAGTAAAGGAGACAGAAAACAGGAGAACGAGAAACAAGCTGAGGTCAAAGGAATGGAGAATACAGGAAAATCGGAATAACAAGCCAAATAATCGGTAACCAGAGAGAGACGCACGAACAGACTGCAATACAGGTATCACAAGACCACAACAGGGCACTGAGAGACAGGAAAGGTAAGTATATAAATCCTATGGTTAATTCTGATTGGATAACTTCCAATCAGAATTAACAATCACACGTGGGAGATATTTACACCTCCCACTGTGATTATTGTACTGTGACTTTAACGCCGGGTCACGTGACCGACCCTGGCGTTCGTAAAAGCGTGCGGGCTCCCAGCGTGCAGCGTTATACATACTGCCGCTGGGAGGCGAGGAGGAGGACGCGAGCGGCGCCTGGGGCTGAGAGGACGCCGCTCGCTGACATGTATAATTTATAAAAGTGCCAATATCTATTGAAATCTGCACTTTTAAATAAGCCTGAAACTTAAAAACTGTATCATACTCATTCAAATAGCGTGTATAGCTCAGTTATAAAATGTTATAGAGTTTTATTAACATGTACTTAACTTGATATACCTAAAACTTAAACGTGCTGTTTACTTTACCATGACTTAGTATATCATTGTTGTTTAACCCATATTACTAAAAATGTATGCATACATATCGTGCCACAATACTGTTACCCTATGTTTATGTAACTTGAGCCTGTTAAAGCTGTTGTGGCGGCACAGGCGCTATTGTACATCCCTGCATACCAAAAATAAAGAATGTAAAAAAAAAAAAAAAAAAAGAAATCTGCACTTTTTACAAAATGAAAAGCGGGACACACTCTTCACACATAAAACTTTTCAACAAGCTAAAGTGCTTAAGGGGTCTGGAGTGTCCATTTAAGATGGAGTCCTTTTGGTGCCTTGAATGTCCGTTTCTATGCCTATGGTCATCTTATGGTCAATCCTGCTCTGAAGGAGTGGTATACAAAATAACAAAGGCCATTAAAAATAACATAAGAATGTTTTAACTGCAAATTATTTAATAACTTAAAAATTAAACAAATGAGCCAGTAGCATTAAAAGGAAATTGGATACACACAATTGGAAACCAAATATGTTACTGCCCAGTAAGTAGAATGCTGCATATCACAATTACATTTTGACTTCTCTCTGCCAGAAAGCACTAAGTATTACACACTCCAGTATCATCACAGTATAGTCTGATAGCTTCCTGTTTAATATATTTAAAGCAGTTCATGAATACAGCCAAAAATCTTCAAATTGCCAAACAAGAAAGCAACAAAATATTTTAGATAGATTTTCACTGTTCTGGAATAAAAAAAAAATAAAAAAAAAAGGAAGAAAGGATATAAATGCTGATTTGTAGACTTCACTTTTATGCTTTGTAAATGTAAGATTTTTTTTGCATTATAAATTAGACAATTAAACAATCATTGTCTGTTTTGTTGAAGCAGACTTAAACAAAGTTGAGAAACTAAATTGAAATTGAGTCGATGACTCTTAAACTGTTTACGCGTTTTGCAATTTGCTAAAATTCCTTAGAAGAAAGGCAAGAAATGAGCAGAAAATATAAATAAATAGAAAAACAAACAATATACATGGGAATGGTCATAGAAAAAAATATAAACTTAGTCTGCAAAGACATATCCCAACATTGTAAATGTTCTAATATTAAATTATTAATAAAGTGCTGCGGAATAAGTTGACGCATAAAAACGCCAAAAAAAATCTAAAAAAATTATAATAATATACATATATTCAATTATTACATTTTAGCAGGCTCCAAATATATTTGTATGCTCTGAATTAAAAAAAAAATAAACAAAATGCTTAACCTATATACCAATTTCCATATATAAATGTCAGTTTATCTATATAAAGAAATAATTAACTTTCGAGTATTGTGCTGAAATCTATGTTATTATCAGATTGATTGGTACTTATTTTTTAAACTTTGCTGGGAACTGAACCAGTGATTCTGAGATACTGCCGATGAAGCCCTAATGACTGAGCTATTTTATTAATGTTTAATCTGGTCTAATTATTGCAATTAATAATACATAACAAAGTTGCGTTGATGAGAAAAGACGGTAGAGCAATTACATAAATATGAACATTTCTCCTTAGGCAAAATACTTCCCTTGTTGTCCATAAACAGCTCCCCTCTTTTGTGCCTGGCACATTTAAATTATGTGAACAAGCAATGGCAATAGGCAGCTAGCTAGAGTTGGATTTCTGTAATGATGTACTCCAAGGCACAAAAGTATGGTGGAACCAGAAGCCCTGTTTAATCATATATGCCTATAAATCCAGTTGACAATGTCACCATTTGTTGTACATTTTTGTCCTATTTCGTATAGCTACTGGAACCGAGCACCATAATTAAGTCCAGGCTATTGCAAAACGTGAATCTGCAAAATGTGCAATCCAGTCCCGCACTCACTGGTATCACTCAGATGTAGAGTTGGTACGCACACAGCAGTTAGATTGTCGAAGAGAATGGATGACATTTCTAAGTGACCTTCTCTTTTCTTTAGGAGACAGTTTCACTGGATGTTCTTCAGACAGCTCGTTGGATTGCAAATTCTGTTCTATCTGAATCTCCAAATGTTTCTGTATTGCTAAACCCAAAACCTCAGGATCAACTGCTGCACCATATACCTCCCAGGTCATGCCTTCTTCATCCCACCTTACTTCACGTACTGGAGATTTGGGACACTGCAAATTTAGTGGTATTCCAACATCTGGAAATAAGTGAGAATGGCCAGAGTTCTGAAAACGGGGGCTAGTCGAAACCGATTTATTTTCCATGATAATAACAGTTTGAACCTCTGCATCTCTGAAATCAAGTGTAAACTTTGGCCCCATGGCTAAGCAGTTCATTGAAGTCATAGTCCATGTGTCTTTCATTTTTGTGCTTGAATCTATTGTTTGGAGATTATCTGATGACCTTTCAGAATTATTGATTATAAGTAGTTCATTGCTACCCTGTGCTGAAGAACTGTGCAACTGTAGTTCACCAAAGGAAACTGGTGCTGCTGGAAAGGCCAACCGACCACACTTGATCAATTTCTTTGCATCCAGTCCAGATTCACTAACAGAAGACACTAGTTTAGGAAAAGTTATGGGAGGGGGTAAAAGGGAATAAAAATGTTGTGGAGGTGGTCCTATCCCAGATTCAGTAACTGAGCAGTCTAGACCAGAGGAAAACTGAACCGATGATATAGGCATGGCATGACAATATGCCGCAATTGTATCATCCACCTTCATCATAGGCTCGTGGCCTTTACAACAATGTAGAGTACAGCTATTATGAATGATCATTGGTGGTGGAGAATGTCTGATGTCAGATATGTTATCACAGGACATCACCCCTGGAATATTATAATGTGACTGGCTGAACAAGTGTGTATTTTGTGGGAAACCATTCCCAGAATTCTTTGGTCCTAAAACTCCATGTTCGTATGTGCCTGATACTGCATAGACTGTAATGTTGTGCTGAATGGTGCTATTGTTCAAATGTCCTTTGGGAATATTTTCATCTCTTACTGAATTCATCACCTCAGTTAAATCATTTTGATGGTTTGATGGAGAGCAGGCTGTTCCAGAGTCATTTGTTGCACTGCTTATCCCATCACTGAATGAACCAGAAAAACTGCTAGACGAACATAAGACAGAATAAGTGGCACTATTTCTATTGTGTGTCATGAAAGGGCTAGTGAGGGGACTCCTGCTACAACCGAAGAAATCAGAATAGCTTTTTTGAACCCCTGTGCCTTGTATTCCAAGCCTGTCTACATTCTGAACTTCATATTCTTTCGTTTCAGAGGTGCCCAATAATGAGTGATTCTCTGATACGTTGCTTCTGACAAAACTTACTGTGCCCCCTTCATCTCTGGGTTCTACAGATGAATCAACAGCCAAATGGTTCATGTGCTTAGGTTTTTCATTTGTGTGGTCAATGGCAAGATGACTGTAGTTTGTATGTTCTAAAAACAAATTGAGGTCTTCATCTTGGATAAGAGGCCACTCAGTGCTGTTTGAAGACTGAATGCTATTTGTTTCCTTGCATTCAGATGTGCGGAGGACATTTTTCAGACTTTTATGGATATTCTGCCTGGTCTTTTGCGAGTCTCCTTGGTCACTAGATGTCAGAGCAGAAGAACTCTTTGACAATGAATGGCAGCCTTGGTTGGTCTTCTGGTGGCAAACCACATAATCTTGGCAAGAATTTGTTGAAAGTCTACGACTTCTATTTTCCATTACAAGATAAATATATTTTCAATCTGCAAAAAAAAAAAAAAAAGAAAGCCATATTTAAAACACATATTGTTCTTCGTAACATATGTTCCCCACTTTTATTATTTTTTTTTATTTATAATCTTTATTTTTTTCATTTTTTCCTTCCCATAAAATGTACATAACATAGACATAAAACACACACAAAAAAAATAATACATAACAAGACTATACAGGAGTATGAAAATATAAATATATTGCACATCACTTCTCAAAAGTCTATGGTTCAGGAGAGTACACTATTAGTTATTTTCCCTTTTTCCTCCCCCCCGACTTGTAAATTGCTTAGTGTATTCCACAAATATAATTTATGTGCTATATAGAGACACAGCAATTTCAAATAAACAAGCCGTGGTTAAACTGCATGCAATTCATAAAATGTTTGTGCCATGTTTGCAAATGTGTTGAACACGTTTTGGATGTATTAAGCATTTTGTAAAAACACAATTTTTTTTCTTTTTGCACGAGCACTTAAAATGTGTATTGAGGAGATTGAGTTGGTTTTATGGTTTTCACATATTTGCACATATATTAATCTATTTTATTGAATACTTTTGGAGTGTTTTGAGGTTTACACAAAGTAGTGGTTAGCACCTGAAAGAGATTAAATACATTATTACCAGGGATCTATAATTTAACTTTGAAGTGCATTTTCATAACCACAATTACTAGAGTATCTGTGTGTGTGTCTGTGTATCTGTATCAGTACATATCTGTACCTTTTGTATTTGCATGTGTGTCTGTGTGTATCTGTATTATTATTATTGTGTGTGGCAGTGCATATGCATACATTTCAGAATTCGAACTCCAACACTACACACAAATACTCCCCTAAAAACACACTCCATACAAAAACAAGTTTACATTTAAACATGGAAACATCATTCAGTGCTAAGTACAGCCCTACAAGGATGGACAATAGTAGATCTCTAGAGTGAAAAGTATTGTGGGAGTTTTATGACCGTCGGGGATCTACTTTTTTTTAATCCTTGCACCAGGACCCTCTCTATGTTAGTCCGCTCATGCACAGTGGTATAAAGCAAATGACGCGATATTAGTAGAATACATGAATGAGAGATGAAGCTAGTGTAGAGGAGAGGAAGTTGGCAAGGCTAATGTGGCCAAGAATAGGCATGTCAGAAGCTACTAGATGAGGGGTGCCCAAACGTTAGATCCCTAGATGTTGCAGAACTACAACTACCATGATGCTTTGCATGCATTTAGAATGCCTTTAGAATAACAGCATCACGGAAGCAGTAGTAATAAAACATGTGGGGCTCTACGTTTTGGGCACCCCTGTGCTAGATAATGTCAAGCAGTGCTGCTGGTTTAGGGGAGAAAGGAGGTAGGAATGAGAAGTGTACACAATGGTGTCATATGTATTTACTGATGACAAGGGCATTTGATTTGACACCAGCAGGATATCACGAGTTAAATAAAGATATTGGTGGATAGACTAAAATAAAGAGAAAAGTTGTTTACAGCTGAGACACTTGTCGGGAATTCAAACAGGGTTATTTAAATCCAAATGAAAAATGTTCAGAATTTAAAGTGAATTACAAATTTAAGGTCAAACTATCTGTACTCGAAAAATTATCCAAGTCCGCTAGGCTTCAGTACTGCTACAATAGCCTTAAATTTGGAATTCATTTGAAATAACCAACAATTATTACTTAGGTGAATAATCCTGTTTGAGTTTTAGATGTGCACATAAACGTGTAGTACCCAACACATCCAATTTCATATATTTATAGAATTATATTCTATATCCACAGAATGTATTTCTTTTAGTCTGAGTAGAGGAATTCTAAAAATAAAAATATATGCCTTGAGACATAAAACCGTGACCTTTCATAGAGATCACTGAATATTGCCTGCTTAGCACAAAACACTAATGTTTCCACTGCAAATACGCACATTACTGAACGTAAATGATTGACTGTCCCCTTTGTTTAATCAGCAAACTGAGAACAATACAAGTAAATACAGGCACAGACTTGCTCAGATGCATCTGAAGCTAGCAGGAAGGATTACAAGGAGAGATATAGAATTAATACATACTATTTTTGGCTAAGCCTCCGATGTCTGTAAGACTGATCCTAATTCTCTTGCTCTCATTAAATTCTTTTTATGAAAGCAACACATTTGTTGGAACCTCTCTTCTCCCTTGCAGTCTTGTGATTAATGTTTTGACCTATTTAATTTGCCGAAAAGTTTAATAAAACAAAAGCTGAATGTCAGAGGAACTTTAATCTGATTCCATGGTATTAAAATAAGTTGTGTTTTGGGTGAGTTTGCACATCATATTGTCACATTGTGCCATGAATATAACGTTTATATGTTATAGTTTGCCAGCCATAATAATTAGCAATTTTTTTGCAACCTTTTAGAGACGTATGATAATCCATCATCAAATATGGACTGTTATATCCTATCAGCTCCTCTATAGGGCTTTAAGTATGTCCTATCAGCTCATCTATAGGGCTTTAAGTATGTCCTATCAGCTCCTCTATAGGGCTTTAAGTATGTCCTATCAGCTCATCTATAGGGCTTTAAGTATGTCCTATCAGCTCCTCTATAGGGCTTTAAGTATGTCCTATCAGTTCCTTTATAGGGCTTTAATTAACCTACCTGCTAATGTTAACTACATTTATAAA
Organism: Pelobates fuscus; assembly: GCF_036172605.1. NCBI lineage: Eukaryota > Metazoa > Chordata > Amphibia > Anura > Pelobatidae > Pelobates > Pelobates fuscus. The sequence goes on from NC_086326.1 coordinate 128,907,761, forward strand.
TCCAATACAAAGCTTTTTAAAACACTCTTCCTCTAGCTTCCCAACTAGAAGGGACACTATAGTCACAAAAACAACTTTAGCTTAATTAAGCAGTTTTGGTTTATAGATCATGCCCCTGTAGTCTCACTGCTCAATTCTCTGCCAATGAAGAGTTTACTCACTTTGTTTATACAGCCCTAGTCACACCTCCCTGCATGTGACTTACACAGCCTTCTTAAACACTTCCTGTAAAAAAGTAATCTAATGTTTACACATTGTACAGTCTGTTTAATTAAGAATTTCTTATATCCTGCTCTGTTAATAGCTTGCAAGTCCCTGCAGGAGCCTCCTATTTGTTATTAAAGTTCAATTTACAGAACAGGAGATACAAAATTTGAATGTAAGTAACATCTAAATGGAAATGAAACCATTTTGTTTTCATGCAGGCAGTGTGAGTCACAGCCAGGGTAGGTGTGGCCAGGGCTGCATAAACAGAAACAAAAGTGATTTAACTCCTAAATGGCAGAGAATTAAGCAGTGAGACTGCAGTGTTAAAGTTGTTTTGGTGACCATAGTACCCCATAAACACTGTTAAGCAGCGTGATGGACAAATATAAAGGCCCTTCCCCTACCTGTAGAGTCTGCCTAGACCTCTTTTTTGACACTAGACATGGGAGAGCAGGGGGACCCTCCTACATAGGATTATCCTGCTCTTTGGCACAGCGACTACATCTTAATGGAGAGGTTTTGGTGCATAGGCCCTGTCCCTGCAGTCTGACATAAGTAAACATTGCCGTTTTCCGAGAAACAACAATGTTTACATTTGTCAGTTAGTATGCCTCTAGTGTCAGACAGGCAGTTTTTTTTTCAGATTCTCTGAATGCTTCTTAAAGAGACTGGATTTCATACGCATAGGCAGTGTTCCCCAAAATAAGCAAAAAAAGGTTTAAGGCAGGGGTACCCAAAAGGTAGATCCCCAGATTTACCACAACTCCCATGATGCTTTGCATGCCTTTTGAATGCCTTAGAATGCCAAAATAGAGAAATTTCAGTTTTTTTTATTCAGCCAGCTTTAGCATGAACCGACTGCAATTAGATGATATAAGTTGTATCAGAATTGTGCAGAATTACTGCAATATTTTCACGGTGTTGAAAAAATAATGGAGAATACAGGGATATTCACTAAAGTGAAAATCCAAAGTGAATTTCTAATTCAAGGTAAAATTAGCAAAAATTCAGCTAATTCTCACTTTAGTAAATAATCCATGGCAAATAGGAACCACGTTTTTCACAGAATGATTGCATTCTATAATGTAAACTCAATGTAAAAAAGAGAGGATCTCACAGAAAAAAAAATGGTTTAACCCCTTAAGGACACATGACGTGTCTGACACGTCATGATTCCCTTTTATTCCAGAAGTTTGGTCCTTAAGGGGTTAAATGATCTTGCAAGATTGGTTTTACACACATCTGGGTTTTGGTCAGAAGTCCGGTTTCTTTAACATAATGCTCTGTATCCTGGGTGGATAAATGTACACGATTATCTATTAGAGCACGAACGCAAGCGTAATGTGTTACATAGTGTAGGCTTTAGAGGGATTATTCAAAAGAGCCTCCGTTGTAAATGTCAAAGTTCGTGTAGCTATTCATTTTAAAAAGGGTGCATTTTTCACATATCCACATATGCGAATACTAGATCGGAATATTAAAGCGGCACTGTCATGGCCGAATCCCCCTTTTTTTTTTTTTTTTTTAACCCCCTTCCGACTCGACTACATGTAATTTTCCCCCTCGTCACCCTCAAATGTCCCTAAGCCCCCCATATAACCTATTTTTGCATCTTTATTTTATGCCCGGACATAGGTCCTGGGCCCCGCCATCTTTGTGTGGGTAGATGAAGTCCCTGTGGGACACTTCATATGCCCACACTGGATAGCACTGTGAAATTGCCGTGCATTCCCAGTTAAACACTTGGGCATGCGAACGGGAATTTCAACTATTCGTTTGTCAGAAAGATGAATAAATAAATAGAAATTTCAAATGAATGAAAGAAGACCTCATTTGTTCGGTCTATTACAAGGAGGTAGCTACCGGTGTGCAGCTCCCTCCTTGTAATATGTCAAAATAGAAGCGGCAGGGAGCATGTCCTCCTTCACTCTATGGGTAATATGACCTCCCATAATAGCATAAGAGAGATTAAAATCTCCTGAATGCCCCTACTCGCTATGCCGCGAGTAAGGGCATGTCTACTAAACAGTGAGCAGCCACTGTTGTAAAAATGAAAACACCCCCTCGAGCGGCGGGTGGGGGCCCTAAATAACAATAAGGGGTGGGACCTATTGTCCTCCCCCCCGGACCCCACCCCTGAGCGGTGGGGGACTTATTGACCACCCTCCGGCCCCCAACCCTGAGCGACGGGTGGGGGCCCTAAATAACAAGGGGGGGCGGGACCTATTGTCCTCCCCCCGTGCCACCACCCATGGGCGACGGGTGGCGGCTAAGTGTCATTACCTCCCCTTTGCACGGCACTCAAGGCTGCTAGAGACAAACGGGCTCTGGCTTTCAGGAGCCTCAGTGGGACGTCAGATATCTGCTAGTGCAAACCGAGCGGTGATTGCATGTGGTGAGATACAATCCTCAATTTACGGATTGCAGCACTTAGAAAAAGTGATCTCAGACCACTTCCTCCCAGCACTTGTGAACGGGAACCCACACTAGAGTACTAGAGAGCCCTTGACCTGTACCTGGTCCCCACTGTACCACAAGAAAGCCACCCACACTGCTAGACATATACCGAGCTGAAGAAGAAGCCTTCCAATCATAAATACAAACAACCCACACAGTCCTTAAAAACACAACACCAATGACAATCCACATACACACACACAACCTCACAAGCAGCCTCTCACATACACACACCACAAAACACAATGTAACATATCACCCATTCCACAAGTAGCCGCCATACACAGCCCACATTCATAGAAATACAAAATATAACAAACTACTCATAAACATATAGTATAACAAACATATACGCATAAATACAACGCTACAAAGCAACCGCAGCACCCATAAATAAAACAAGCAATATACGGCAACATAGACACCTTTATTTAAAAAAAATATAGAACCGGCACGCCAAGGGGCTTCAAAATTAAAAGGTTGCCCACCCTTGCTTTAGCCTGTCCTGTCCATGTATTGAGGGGAACAATAGGCATTGTATGTCTAATAAGCAGCATTAAATTCTATGCAGCGTTTAGGGAACAGACAGGCCTTTAGTACCATGGGCTAAATGAGGCTGTTATAAGACATTATGGATTTTAAAACTCAGTAATGTAGCACATACCCTAATTTAGAATTATAAATAAAGTGGCACTCCATGTGGGGTTTACCAAGCATTTATTTATGTAACAATTCTTTTCTCTATATAGCCTTTTTTTTTTTTTTTTTTTTAAACAACAAAACCTTTATTCCATTCTTTATTAATTCACTCTAAGCTTCAATCTACTTAGATAATACAAAGTTAAAATTACAAGTCAAAAAGGCTTTCAGTGAACATAGGATTACAAATGATTTTCTTTATAATCTTAGAGTACGAACAGAAATATCTATTAGTTTTGTACCAGCAAATGTTACGCAACTAATGAAATTATAGATTCCAGAGAAAAAATAAAGACAGTTTATTAGCAAAAACCTAAATAAATAAATACATGATCAGAGGGGAGAATTGAGCCTTACTGTTGCGTGATCCTGGCCTGTAGGTGATAATAACATTAAATCATGACAAAACCAAAACCATCATGTATGCATTATTTGGCATCAAGTATATAATCCATATTTAATGATCTATTAAACTGATAATCGGGATGCTGTTACGAAATGTCCGGCTCTCTGACTGAGCCACCCGATGGCAGCGCTTTAAGAGCACAACCGTGCCCCAGGAAATCCATTGCCATCGGGTGGCTCCAAGAGCATGGGTCACCTGATGGACCGCGTGGCCAGGGCTGCACTACAATGCCGGCGATGTTGATCTTTGTAGTGTGACTCCTCTGCTATGCTCTGTGGTTTAACAGGCTCTATGAAAGTTGCTTCACCCTGCTCTGTTTCTGGCTCAACTTCCTGCTCCTACCAGGTATTTACCTGGTTATCACAGCAGTGTACCCATGTCCAACATGTAGACAGGGTGGAGCAGGCACTCTGCTACAGAAGGCTGCCCTCCCTCGTTCCTCAAGTACATAGGTGGGGTCTGGGGACACTTGATGCAGCCATATTTCCAAGCCAAAGCCAATGTTGAACTACCTCCCTCTATGATTCTGTGCTAGCAGGCCCTGCTTTCCAGGTCAGCCACAGTTTCTGTTTACTAGTCCCACCGAGTAGTGTGCTGGATGACCTTGTGCTGCCTGTTGCTTTTATTCTATGTTCTGGCTGTCCATTTGAGCCCTTGTGCAAGGTATATGGCTAACTTTGATGCACCTTTGATCTCACCTGTGGCTCTGAAAGCATACAGCAACACCAGTGCTTTAATAGCGCCGGCCCTGCATGGGCCAGCATGGCAGATAATTCGATTTCCCTTGTTGGACTTGGGCTATAGTGGCCCACTTGCCATGAATATGAATGCCATATCGACTAGGAGATGTGTGGAGAGCGGACCGGAGGGGAATCCACCACGATGCTAGGAAAACTGATGGACTTCCCTTAGCATGAACGTGCCAATTGGGCATGGTCACTTGGCCATGCCTTACTGGTGCCATGACACCTCTCAAGATTTGAGAATTGGAACCTCCCTGTCCACTCTCCTGCACGTGCTCAAGCTTTGAAGTGAGGCTTACCGCCTAAAGTTGGCAAAGACGAGCATTGGATGTCTCATTTAAAGGGAACTTGATCTGCTGAATATTAGCACCATTGAATAACTTGCAACTACAGCCAATCTATTTCTCATTTTCTTTGCTGGTCGGAGAGACCACTTTTTTGAGAGTATCAGGTCTATGTTTGTTATATATTTTTTAAAATTTTACTTTATTATGCTTATTTTTGAGTTTAGTTAATCCTTAGGGATTTTTGCCCCCACCATTCTGAAGCAATAAGCTCTTAGGTCCTACACCGCATACTGGCATGACTGCTTTTATGATTTGTTGTATGTGGTTTCTAAATCTATATTGCTAATAGTGAGTATGTCTAAACTCCATATTATTAAAGAAGCCCGCACAGGAGACAGAGAGTTATACTATATTATTATATATAGCTTACTCCCATCACTGCTTCAAGAGCGTAGAACTAGTAGTGGACTACTCAGTGATTGTTCCTTACCTTTTAGCATGAACAATGCAGAGTACTGCCCTTGAGGCAGCGGCACTTTACTTTTTGGCATATATTTCAGTTCCCTTTTATATTGAGTATATTAGTGCTTTTTATTTATTTTGAGACTCTTCTGTATCCCACTTTTCTCACAAGGAAGTTACATTGATTATATGTGTTTTGGGTTATATCCCAAGGATGTGCTATTCTAAGATCATTCCCCACCTTGGGTCACAAACCCAATGTATTTTTTGTATAATCCCTTTTCTTTTAACAAATTTCATGTTCTCATCCCATAGGAATAGGTAGCAATATCTCTGCTACTTATACTTATTTACCCTTCCTTAAGTGGAGCGTTAGGAAATCCCATCTCTGCAGGGTTTACATTGCCCCTGGGATTAAACTCCATGATGACCTTTTATGTTTGCCCTTTGTTAATTTCTAACTTCAAGCCTTTGAAATTATGAATTGCTAACCCATGGCCCTGCAATTCTTATCCGTTAATGTTAAGGAACTAAATTCCCCTCACAATAAGCTCCTGGCTTTGCAAGAACCACAAATGACAAGAGCTCATATAATTTTTTTCTTTAACCCCTTAAGGACCAAACTTCTGGAATAAAAGGGAATCATGACATGTCACACATGTCATGTGTCCTTAAGGGGTTAAATGGGGTCACTGTTCTAAATTTAATAATGTGAAATACCCAATCAATTTTCATGACTGTTATAAAACAAAAACATTCGGGAACATCACTTTTGACAAGCAGATATGTGGCTTACTGGCTTTCTCATAAGTTTCCAAAATAGGGGAAAAAGAGTATAAATATCACCGAAAGTTGCCCACTTCCTTTTTAAACAAGGTTATGCAGATCCCTGGTGTAAAGAACTGGATTAAGATTGTCCCCTAGGCAGGATGTTAGACCTGGGCCACCACCTAGAGCCATAGGCACTCATGTAGACACATCACGTACACAGAGGCATACATTCACAGATGTAATCTCCTTCATATAAGTTTACATTCACATAAACATTCACAGATCCACCATTACAAATACAGATACATACTGCCATACAAAGGACTGGCACACACAGAGACTGATATCTTATCCACCCTCCTCTTTACCTATATTTGTGCTGGAAAACGGTGGCTTCCCTTTGCTTTGGACTGTGCAGGTTTTTTCTTTCCCTTCAGTGTGACTTTTTTTTCTCACACTGGGAGTAAGTGAGCACTGATACTCTTCTCCACTGGCAGGCACATAGCCACACAGGGAAATCTTTTAATCTCCATGCCGGCTCAGAGATTGACTCACACTTACAGAGTCGGAGCCCCAAGTCAAGACAGGGGCCCAATGGGGCATTGCTCTCTTCCCAACTTAAAATGAAGGTAACCCAATCTAAAACTATTAATAGTTTCCCCCAACAATTACAAATATCCACAATAAATCCATAGATGATGAACTCACTCCCTGTTATACTATTTTATACAAATGTATAGATGACCCTACCACCTAAGGGTGGGTGGGAGGAAGCATCTCTAGTAGCTGAGCGACTGTCACTAGAGGTGTCCCTAGGCAGCAATGTAAACACTGCCTTTTCTCAGAAGGGAGAAAACCACTTTCCATACCACTTTCTTTTCATAGCACGTTTGTTCTACTCACATATCGATTTGCCTTATCGCAGAGATTTTTCTGAGTATTGTAATTTGTGTTATATGATCCATGCAACTTATTGTCACATGGGTAAAGATAGGAGCTCAGAATGCAGGGCAATGGGAATAGGGGCACATCTGAGGGCAAAGTCAAAACCCGTTTCAGGATCAAATGTCCAGGAGGTAAGGTTCAAATGGGTAATAGGTCCACAGTGTAAAGGACAAGGGCAAATTAAAAAACACGGTCAGAAGACAAAGCCAAGGGTCATAACAAAATGAAGAGCTGTAATGGACTGGATACACACTAAGTGAGAGCACAGAACTGAGCAACTTGCTCAGGTCGTTCTGTGCAATTTAACAGGGTGCCTGTTTACGCCATAAACCCCTGCCATCATGCCTGTACATTCCCAGCTCCCATCATGAGCTGGAATTGGGCATTGCCCAGAGTGGCCATATATGCCTCTATCCAAGTGCAGGTCCAAACCCCACCCTCCTGATGACCAGGACCCCGTCGGATGCCTCAGTCCTCCCAGGGAGGTGTGCTTGGAGATTACCGAGACGAGTCACTGGGTCTGCTCTTGCCTGCCCCAAACTGAGTGGGCATCCTGCCTCTTCCATTGAAGGATCTAGAAGCAGGTAAGTGTTGGCCTGACAATCTATTTTCTGCATGTGACACTATTTTACTCTGTGAAGTCATATACTTTATGTTGTTGTTCATTTTATACTTCTACACTTCATGTTGTATTTATTATGTAAACAACATTCATTACATTGTTACATTATCTCAAATTGTAAACCAATAAGCCATAAATAAACTAGCAAAGCTGGGTGCAAGCACAATCCCCATAGTGTTTCCTCTAAATTAAAGAAAAAAAATCATTGTAAATGTAAAAAATAAAACAAGATGAATACCTTGAATAATGAAATCAATTTGTTCCACTGGAATTTTATCTGACTGGTTAAGAAAACACTAAACCACTTCACAACCTTTATCTTGTATCAACTAGTAACATCACAGGTTACCAAAATGTAATCTTCCTGCCGAATACAATCTCAAAAAATTTGTAAAATATTAACCGTATCTCTAAAGTAAGGTAAGCAGGGCATTGAACACATAAAGTTTGAAGATGATAATCTACATGCTGTGATTAGGTGGATCATAACAAATTCACTGTTGGTCTACATGGGAGAGGGTTATCGAATCCTTATGTAACTTCAGTAAAATCTGTACTATTCTAATTAATATAAAAATGATTTAAACGGGGGGCGGTGCTAGTGGCGCAGCGGAGAGGGCGCCATTTCCAACAGCTCTGACAACTAGGAGCGGAAAAACGGCCAAAAGGCATATAAATAAACCTCACCGGAAAAAACGAGCGGCGGGCACATACTTCTGACAACCGGCTGATTCCACAGATGCAGTTTATGCAGAAATCGGGCACGAAACGCCACGCCAAAGGTACTGGGGCCTACTATACACGCGAGCAGACCCTGAACAGGGAATTAACATCGTAGCTCGGAGCGAGCTTATACTCTGCTGACGCAGACTATAGTCCCGGAGGTCCCAAAAACCAGCCCAGAACAGCTCCTTACCACACAGGGACATAAGCAGCATGCTGCAGACTCCCATGCAACAGCGGACTCGAACCGCCACGGCAGCCTCACACGAGCGGTCAGAGAATGGAGACTCTACACACAGTGCAGCCCAGGCCACCACTGACAGCGCGATTATGCAACCCGCCGAAGAGTTAACTCCGGCCACAAAACAGGACATTCAGACCATGCTGACTGGCCTCCAGCGAAATCTCCAGCTTATGTGCATCAGAAGTACAAGCGGTGTCGGCCTGCACCCACGCTGCAGAACAAGAGGTAAGAGATCTGCACCAGGACCTCACCTCCCTAAAAGACAGTCACTCAGATGCAAAAGGCACAAGCTAATGTCAATAGACAAATAAATGTACTAGAGGATAGGGGCAAAAGAAAGAACATCAAAATACGAGGTGTACCAGAAGAGGTACCACTGGACGAATTGCCTCTCTACATAAGGCGCTTGGTGGCCTCTCTCCTTCCAAATAAGCAAGCAAAACATTTTACATTTGATGGCGTATATCGCATCGCTAAACCTCGACTAGCACCACAAGCAGCCCCATGAGACATTATCCTGAGATGCCAGTCCCTCACGGACAAAATCGCTCTGATTACAGCAGTCAAAGGGAAATCACCGCATGTCTTCGAAACACACCAGCTTACATTTTTCCAGGACTTAACCAGAGATACCTTATTATGGCGAAAGAGCTTGCAGCCAGTCACGTCCACCCTACAAACAGCCGGCATCGCATACCGCTGGGAGACTCCAAGAACGCTATGGGTGACCAAAGGTGACAACCACTATAAGATTTCCTCCTTTGGGGACACTCCAGCCCAAATGGCCACACTGGGGCTACCCAGTGTCGCCACGGACATTCCTGCTGAACACCCTGGGACTGTACCTTGAAACCGGTGTTGACTATACGCCCAGATTTAAGTTAACACATCATTAGTTTAGATTGCACTCTTGTTGTTACACCAGTTATTTTATAATACTTACAGCCTAGACCTCACCTTACCGGTTAGCCAAGGCCAACATGCCCCGAAAAGTCGAGGCAAATGCCCCGTACATAGATTATAAACCTCTACCCCCCCCAACGCCCTGGGGTTAAAGGGCATAGTAACACACGGGGCACTTACCCTAGTTACAAGACCAGCTCCAAGGCATAGTAAAAACCCCTATCAGCAGACAACACAAGCTAAGACCTGGGGACACACAGACAGCCAAGCTCCTATATACGACTCGATTACACAACGACGAACCACGGACACCCAGCCCATACACTAACGCCAAATCTAACATTATAAATAGATAGATATATTGGTTAAAAAGACAATATAAAATGGAGTGCTACAATCACCAATGTGGGTCACTCACCTCACATAAATAGGTAAATAAAACAGTAAAAGTAGTGAGAGCACACCCGAAATACATTGAATTTTGATAGTTACCCCTATGGCCAGTTAAAATCCTGCAGAGATAAAATCAGGAAAAACAGACATATGGTAATAACGTACAAACAATTTTAAATGAGCAAATAAATATATAAACTCACATATTTCTGAGCCACTTCAATTAAAAGCTGGCTCAGACTAAGAACGTTAAATGGATGATGTGGTGATAGCTGGAATCAGATGCTAACTGCTTACTCGTCCTGTTTCTTTAACAAAAAAACAGGATGCAGGATCTTTGTAAACAGTTTATTCCATAAATATAAAAAACAGCAGCAAAAAATTGTAGATTATGCTAGCTTTAGTGTACCTATAATCTTAATTTTATTAATGACAGGAGGCGAGTATTTGCTTAAGTCTCTCTTTACTAGAACTCCACAGCAGCACAGAAAAAACAACCAATCAGAAAAAAAGTTAGGTACTATAAAACTCCCCTCCCCATGCATCATTTCCTCTTTCAAGCTGCGACAAAACAGGATAAAAGGCAGAAAACATAATGGGGAAGAAACGAAGTCCTACATACGATGAATACAACGATGTCCCCCACCCGAGAAGAACTGCCAAACCAGATAGTGATGGACTGTAAACTGAAACGAGAGAAAAAACAGAATCGACAGGTTGATTATCCAATGAAAGGCACTCTGAATAAACATGTGTGCACCCAATGTAGCAACCAAAATTACCTTAAAATGTAGATATCCCAACCCTACTTATGAAAGAAAAGACGTAAGAGCATGCAACAGGTAGCAGAGACAACAAGCAGAGTTGCATACGTACCTGATTAAACCAAACTATAAACATAGAACAAGGGAGGGATAAAAATGGGTGGGAAATACTCGCCTCCTGTCATTAATAAAATTAAGATTATAGGTACACTAAAGCTAGCATAATCTACAATTGTATAACATGACAGGAGGCTTCGTATTTGCTGTTTCAACGCTCAGATCACCAATCCAACGCTGGTTGTGTCGCTGGTACCTATTCCAGGAGATAGCAGAGTAATCCTAATTGTACTTACCAACTGCGAAAAACGACAGTAGACGGATCAATGAAGATGTCAGCCGATGAAGCATCTCAAAACACAGAAAAACACCATCTGCTGATAGATCCATCGAACTTGGTATTGTCACCCGCTTCCTAGCGGTTGGGACCTGAGCTTGCAAGCTGACCTATCAGCTATTTTCTTGTAGTTGTAAAATAACGAAGGCCTTTTGCGGACGTAAGACCGCGAGAAGAAACTGCCATCATGTCTCAACTCTCGATCTGTAGGGTGGTTCCTCCGATCGTGTCAGGGTCATCCGGCGACGCGGCCTTGCAGGTAGATCCCCAATCACAAGGAATGCGTCTAAGTCCACCACCAAGACGCAATATAACCGAGTATGATCTTTCGTTCTCTCCTGGCCTACCTGGTGAGATGTATCATCCGAGAATAAATCTGTAATGCCTGCGAGAGTGTTGTCAACTAGACGTATCCTAAGTGATTCCGACATTCCAAATGGACTGTGTAATCCTCGGACTCTGTAGAGAAAAGATTCCAAAAGGACGTCCATTCATGGTTCCGAACTGAACTTGTGTGGAGGAACAGTGGTCGACTATTTTCTGGAATAGTGAATCCCAGAAATATTCAAAGGGATGGAAAGTGCAAACCGGAGTGCAGATTTCCATCCAGGAATGTCCTTCGCCTAAGAGTGAAAGGTGTCTGTGTAGGAGTCGGGGTACCCCAGGTACTCTCAAAAAATCTTGTAGGTCTCCTCGACGGTAGTTGAAGAGTAGGTTAGCGTGAATCAAAAAACAGAATGGCTCCCGCGAGGGGTAAATAGCTAATAGACGGAGGACCCACCAACTCCGAACCCTGTTCACCAGGTATGCATTCCGAGGAGATGGGGCAGTCCTGCCCCCTTATCCCAAGATGGTAATGACCGGGGAACTCAAGACAACCGGGATGTCCGGTCTTACCATGTGAACCATGTGTACGGTTACCTTCAGACCGGATAACCGGCCTTCCTTAATCTAGGTACCCGAGCAAGGCAGTGTCCTTTCGCTCCATGAAGGTTTCCGTAGCTCCTGTCATCTTGATATGGGAGAAACGGTCTGCGCGGTTGGTCCGCAATAGTCTGGATATCCAAAACAGAAAGCAGTTTTCCGATTTATAAGGTGCAGAAAATACCAAAACCTGCACTCTCGTAATACCTGAGGCCATCCGTTAGCCGTACCATCTCCAGGAGTGTGTGTACCTAAGTGATCCGGACCCAGTAGAGCCCTTACAGGAGATAGAATAGAGGGATCCAGATTAAAATGTATATCTTGTACGACTAGGCAGTCCTCTATAACGAAATCACTAGTACGGACGTCAGATCCAATTGAATGCAGGAGGGACGCCCCTCTATGTAGTCATCGATGTCTTGCACAGGTACAAGCCTGTGTGATGAGCAAGTGGCCGGCCCTGTAGAGTGTCGAGTGTATGAGAGAGCCGCGTTCTCTTCTAATGTGATCGACTAACGTGATAGCGTCCGGCTGATAGCCTGAGCGGGCCGCGCCCGTTAATAACCAAAACAGTAGAGTTTACATCCGTGACCGGTTCTCTCTATGAGAAAGTGTCCACCAAACATGTCCTCTGTATCCAGCTCAGTATTCGGCCGAGGTTGAGGGAGGGCTGTGCCCTCTAATAACAAATCAGTGTCCGGTCCTGTATCTGAGAGGGGTTCGCTCTCTGTTCCTGAAAATAAAGTCTTCTTGGATCGAGATGATGGAGGGCCGCACCCTCCTGTGGTCCAAACTAGAGTCCCTAGAGACTCAGGGTGACCAATTGCAGGGTACACCAAATACCAATATCAGTATAAGGCTGGTGGCAATCTACGGAAGAAAACAACAATGAAAAAGAAAAACTACCAACTGTCCGCCCGGATCCCGCGCGCGCGGGGTCCAGGACGACCGTTGGTAGCCGGAGGAAAGCTGGAGACGTTCTCCGCAATCCACAAGCGCCCGGGAGGTCGGGGGAGGTCAAGTCAGGCCTCTCGACGACCCGAGCGAAAGGAAAAGGAAGTCACGAAAACTAAAAATAAACGTAGATAAGAGAAAAATACATAAATTCTAGATCAGATAGAAGGCAAATAGCAGGCCGGAAGGTAAGCCCCACTGAACAGAACCAGGAGCTAACCTAACGTGGGAAATAACTACCGATACCTCTAAGGATACCGGGAAGCAGATACGGAGGTAGATGTAAAAGACAAGGAAAAAACACCGCGTTCTCCTTAGGTGTCTGAGCACCGATCCTTGCCTGTGCGAAGTTTTCCTTGGAGATGTATGACCGGGGTCCTTATAAAAACCCTGCCCTTCAGGCATGAGGTTTAGGGCCTTCACCCTACCCACCATATTCAGATGGCCGTATACTGGTTTCCTCTTGGATAGTATGGCAATGGTGCCTGTCTGGACACCTGCCTATTTCCATGTCACTGGTGGGCACCGGCATTTCCTCAGTGATATTCCCCCAGGCCTGTGGCCTAGAAGGGGTTCGGCACCAATAGAGCAGGCCCGTCAGAAGGGCACAGGCCCAGCAGGCCAAACGAATGGGCACAGGGTAGTCGGCCAAGCAACCAGGCACAGACATAGCAGGCCATGCAAATGGGCACAGACATAACAGGCCGTCTTAATAGGCACAGACATAGCAGGCCGTCTTAATAGGCACAGACATAGCAGGCCGTCTTAATAGGCACAGACATAGCAGGCCGTACTTATGGGCACAGACATAGCAGGCCGTACTTATGGGCACAGACATAGCAGGCCGTTCTTATGGGCACAGACATAGCAGGCCGATCTTATGGGCACAGACATAGCAAGCCGATCGTATGAGCCCAGACATAGCAGGCCGATCTTATGGGCACAGACATAGCAGGCCGTACTTATGGGCACAGACATAGCAGGCCGTTCTTATGGGCACAGACATAGCAGGCCGATCTTATGGGCACAGACATAGCAGGCCGATCGTATGAGCACAGACATAGCAGGCCGATCTTATGGGCACAGACATAGCAGGCCGTTCTTATGGGCCCAGACATAGCAGGCCGTTCTTATGGGCACAGACATAGCAGGCCGTTCTTATGGGCACAGACATAGCAGGCCGATCTTATGGGCACAGACATAGCAGGCCGTTCTTATGGGCACAGACATAGCAGACCGTTCTTATGGGCACAGACATCGCAGGCCGTTCTTATGGGCACAGACATAGCAGGCCATTCTTGTGGGCACAGACATAGCAGGCCGATCTTATGGGCACAGACATAGCAGGCCGTTCTTATGGGCACAGACATAGCAGGCCAATCCTGGGTCGTGTATTATTGTTATATAATGATAACGTGTTATTCAAAATAGCGCCCTCCGATTCCGTAGCGCGTTACAATGGGTATTGAATGAGTAATGGGGACCTCCTAGTTCCAATAGAGGTCCCTAAGAATAGTAGATTCTGAGAGCATCCTGTGACATAGGACCTCTAGACGCCAACCCATTAGGCAGCGTAATGCCGTGTGAATAACCTGAACCGGGACTGGCAGTCCCTAGATACCCAGCAGGCAAATAGTGGTATTCCATCTGTATAGGGTATAAGCGGAAGTTGTTCCAGAGGCTATCATGTTCATGAATGTAAGATACACTGAGCAATACTCTCCTTAAACTGTGAATTGGTATGCCCATGTTCACCCAGATCTGTTGGGAATTTCTTATCATATAATAGATTACCCTCATCATACCACCTGAAGGGTATTGTAACCATGGGCACTTCCAGGAGTAGGGCTAACGATAGTCAACTCAAGAATTCCCCCGGGAATCTGATAAAAATTTATGGTATCAGCGTAGACTGGTCTCCCTTACCAGTTTGAGTCAGAGCCAGGTCTGTAAGCGAGAAAATATATGCCATGGACAGAGAAATCATACCAGAGTAGTCTCATTAGAGACCTCCAGCTGGACAGAAAAAATATATACTGAGAAGGAGATGAATCCTAGAGCTAACTGGCACTGTAAACACCCTGTACAGAGTCTGAGTAACTGAGTTCATATATACCTGTAACTCACAATAACCTGTGATATATCCCATCAGGCACTCACAGAACCTGTTGATATACACTGACAGTAAAAAACTCACAGCGATCCGTGACATACATTGTCAGCAAAGCTCGCTATACACAGTCGACAGAAACACACAGCAATCTGTGATATACACTGACAACAAACCCGCAGTAAACCGTGATACACACTGTCGGTAAAACTCACAGAATCTGTGATATACACTGTCAGCAAAGCAAAACTAACATGTCATGTACACTGTCAGTAAAACTAATATGTGATATACACTGTCAGTAAAACTAATATGTGTTATACACTGTCAGTAAAACTAATATGTGTTATACACTGTCAGTAAAACTAATATGCGTTATACACTGTCAGAAAAACTAATATGTGTTATACACTGTCAGTAAACAAATTATGTGTATACACTGTCAGTAAAACTAATTATGTGTTATACACTGTCAGGAAAACTAATTATGTGATACACACTGTCAGTGAAAACCACAGCAAAACAGAATATTTGCCAATAAAAACTCACAGCAGATAGGAAATATATACCACTAAAAAACTCAGTCTACTATATATCTGATATGAAAAATGCCCTAAGACACACAGAAGCTGTGAGATACACACTGTAAATAAATAGTACATAAGAATAGGGTATAGTACATTGCCTTCCGTTCCTAGCAAAACTGAAGGCAATCCGCCGGGGAAAAAACAGGGCAACAATAGCCGCGATCCGACCACCGTGGGCGGAGGAGGGGCCGCGAGTAGGTGCACTCTCCTCCACCCGGTCGGCCGCCTGCGGCTCTGTGAAGAAGTTGAGCGCGGCGTTCGGCCACGTGGCGGACAGGGCGGCCACGTGGGTGAGCGGAGCGGCCGTCGGGTACTCGCGTCCAACCGCGAGTACCTCGGTTGCCGGTATGGAACTAGGGGATCGGGGAAATCAGGAGGCAGCCAGAGGCTAGTCTCCTGAAACCCCTATACCGCGCAGGCAGCACGCGGAAAATGGCGGGCAAAGAGAGTGGGCAGCGAGGGGAGGAGGGGGGGGGGGAAAGCATGGCGAAACAGAGAAACCCCCAAGACTCCCCTAAAACTACCACCTGAAAGGGAAGGAATCCCTAAGAAGACAGGGGAAGCAAATGCAAGGCAAGAAGTAAATATGTATAAGCAAAAGTAACACAAAAAAAAATAACCTATAATATATAGAAGTACAGAACACAAGATACTAGATAAAAGGTACAGATAACAAATAAGAAAATATACTGAGATATCAAATATAAATCCCAATAAATCATAATACAACCCAAAGCCACCCACTATAAGCAGGAGGCAGAGGTACTCTGACCTGTACTGATGCGGAGCAGCAAAGAAAGAGGAAATGATGCATGGGGAGGGGAGTTTTATAGTACCTAACTTTTTTCTGATTGGTTGTTTTTTCTGTGCTGCTGTGGAGTTCTAGTAAAGAGAGACTTAAGCAAATACGAAGCCTCCTGTCATGTTATAAAATTGAAAATCAGCAATCTTTTTCTCCACACACTACACTGACGCGTTTCAGCCAAAGCTTTTTTTAAAGTGTAAATCCATTTTAGTCCGTTCTCAGTTTAAATAGGTGCTTTTTCGCGCCGTTTCTTCCATCCGGTGATAGGCTCCTCCCCCTTCATTCTGACGTAACGAAGATCGAGCATCCTAGCGTCCTTAGTAACCTTCGGTTTACTTCCGTGTTCGTCAGAAATGACATAGGGAGGGTCCCTTCAATTGTCAGTCTTTAATATTGTAATAAGGAGTTTTCCTGCTGCCACATACTTGATACATAGTTACACAAATGTAATTAAGACACAAGTAAATAACAAGCTAACTATTCAAGTAAATGTAAAATCGGAACTTCTCTTTTTCTAAAAAATACATTAAAAACAAAGTTAAATAAAAAAAAAGAAAGAGAGGAGAATCAGTATTATTCCATTTAAAGGCACAGGTTCCTGTATATAAAAAATACAAATGCTCTAAAGTGTACATTGCTATCAAATTAAATTAAAACAAATATATATTTTAGGCATGTTTTTTTTTTAAAAACAAGTGCCTCTAATAAGATCACATTTCTTCCTTAAAAGTCTTAACTGACATCATCCTTAATATAATAAATACATTTAAGTATTAAATATAGGTATTAATCTCAAAATCAGCATTAAGTCCTCTTGGTGTAAGTGTGTCCAAATTAAAAATCCATCTCATTTCACTTTTGCTCAGGAGGTTATCTTTATCTCCACCTCTCCAATGGATTTTTATATGGTCTATAGCGAAAAAATCCAAGCCGCTAGGATCTCCATTATGGTGATCCATAAAATGCTTGGACACACAGTGATTAGGGAATTTCCTTTGGATGTTATATATATGTTCCCTAATTCGTATCTTTAATGGGCGAGATGTTTTCCCTATGTATTGTAAACCGCAGGGACATACTAACATATATATTACATCTACGGTATTGCATGAAATAAAATACTTAATCTCATATTCTTTCTGGGTATTAAATGAAATGAACTTAAAAATTCTTCTATTTTTTCCAGTTCTTATCTTGCATCCTCTACAGTTTCCACAATAAAAAAATCCTTTTTGTTCTTTTAAAAAGTTGTTTGGGCATTCTTTTTTTTCCTTCTCTTGCAAACTTCTGGTTAAAATTTGTTTAAAATTCCTGGCTCCTCTAAAAAACAAATCTTGTTTTTTCTCCTATTAATGGACGTATCTCGTCATCTAAATTTAGGACATGGCAATTTTTATTAATGATTCTACGTTGACTTTTATTATTGGAGTTGAAATTAAAAATAAGGGGGATAATTTCTTCTGTTTCTTTTTTAATTTTCTTATTTTTATATTCTAATGTTTCTAGCCTATTTTCTTCTTTCACTTGTTTAAAAGCTTTCTCTAAAAGGCCTTTATCATACCCCTTCTCCAAAAATTGCTTCTCTAAAATCTTTGTTTGGTCATTAAAATCTCGTTCATCCGTACAATTTCTTTTTAGCCTTAAAAATTGTCCTTTTGGAATATTTGATAGCCAAGGTCTAAAATGACAACTAGCAAAATCTATAAAACTGTTGACATCAACAGATTTAAAAAAGTCAGACTTTTAAATAAACCATTATCAATAAAAATTTCGAGGTCTAAAAAGTTAATATTGGAGGGGCTAATATCGTGGGTCAATTTAATATTCCATAAATCGTTGTTAAGAGAATCAATAAAATTTAACAAAGATTGGGAACTGCCTCTCCATATAATAAAAATA
This sequence comes from Pelobates fuscus, assembly GCF_036172605.1. Classification (NCBI taxonomy): domain Eukaryota; kingdom Metazoa; phylum Chordata; class Amphibia; order Anura; family Pelobatidae; genus Pelobates; species Pelobates fuscus. Next base: position 128,926,060 of record NC_086326.1, read on the forward strand.
TCGTCTATATAGCGTTTGCAGAGGACCAGATTTGCCCCAATATCCAGCCTGGAGAAAACTTCCTTTTCCTCCCAGTAGGACATAAATAAATTAGCATAGCTTGGGGCAAACCTGGTCTCCATGGTAGTTCCCTTGGTCTGAAGGTAAAAATCGTCTTCAAACCCCAAAAAATTGTTCTTAAGAATTATATTGATCCCCTCAACGATAAAATCCCCTTGTAATTCTGTAAAATTTCCGAATTTCGTTAAAAAGTGTCTAGTAGCCTCACAACCTTTACTATGTTCAATATTGATATAGAGGTAGAGGTATATTTCCAAAGGAAATTCCCTAATCACTGTGTGTCCAAGCATTTTATGGATCACCATAATGGAGATCCTAGCGGCTTGGATTTTTTCGCTATAGACCATATAAAAATTCATTGGAGAGGTGGAGATAAAGATAACCTCCTGAGCAAAAGTGAAATGAGATGGATTTTTAATTTGGACACACTTACACCAAGAGGACTTAATGCTGATTTTGAGATTAATACCTATATTTAATACTTAAATGTATTTATTATATTAAGGATGATGTCAGTTAAGACTTTTAAGGAAGAAATGTGATCTTATTAAAGGGACTTGTTTTTAAAAAACATGCCTAAAATATATATTTGTTTTAATTTAATTTGATAGCAATGTACACTTTAGAGCATTTGTATTTTTTTTTTTATATACAGGAACCTGTGCCTTTAAATGGAATAATACTGATTCGCTAGGATGCTCGATCTTCGTTACGTCAGAATGAAGGGGGAGGAGCCTCCCACCGGATGGAAGAAACGGCGCGAAAAAGCGCCTATTTAAACTGAGAACGGACTAAAATGGATTTACACTTTGAAAAAAGCTTTGGCTGAAACGCGTCAGTGTAGTGTGTGGAGAATAAGATTGCTGATTTTCATTTTTTTGCTGCTGTTTTTCATATTTTTGGAATAAACCTTTTACAATGATCCTGCATCCTGTTTTTTTGTTAAAGAAAAAGGACGAGTAAGCAGTTAGCATCTGATTCCAGCTATCACCACATCATCCATTTAACGTTCTTAGTCTGAGCCAGCTTTTAATTGAAGTGGCTCAGAAATATGTGAGTTTATATATTTGTTTGCTCATTTAAAATTGTTTGTACGTTATTACCATATGTCTGTTTTTCCTGATTTTATCTCTGCAGGATTTTAACTGGACATAGGGGTAACTATCAAAATTCAATGTATTTCGGGTGTGCTCTCACTACTTTTACTGTTTTATTTGCCAAATCTAACATACTCAATACCACGCAACGGGCCAGAAGCCCATAAGCTAATCTTCTGTGCCAGTGTTAAATTACTGCTCACAAGCGTCACTAGCGGCACAGACAATATATGCGCTATGGCCAACTAACCCAATACATCCCAAAAATGTGCAGAATATACTTCAGCCCAACTTACAGGATGAAAGTGGAAAAGGTCACGACAAACAAGACCCTTTTCCACTTTCATTACCCCACTACTCTGCATGTTATTGTGTTAAGGTTGGAGGTACCTTCACGTGTGTCGAGCTGCTTAGTGGAACCAGGTTCTTCACCAAATTACAAATTTGAGCGCCTAGGAAAGCACGGTTTATTTTGTTATCCCAACTTACAGGATGACTGTTATGTAGAGATGGCTTAGGCACATGTTAAGGTGGCATACTTATATATACGTTTATATTGCATCATACAATTGAACATGTTACATGGTTCGAATATAACTATCTGTAAAATTGGAGTTAAAGCCACCAATGTTACGAAAATGTACAAAAGTGTTATTATTGTGCCTGCATAAGCCGTTGGGGCTATGGAGGCTATATTGTCGGATATTGCACAATGAAAAAAAAATAATAAAAAAAAAATAATAATTGATTTAAAAATGTATATATATTTTTTTAATGTTCCCTTGATATACCCTTCATTGAGAAATGTTATGAATTTAATTAGTATGATTTTAATGTTTACCATATGTAGTGGTAGCTGGAAGCTGGTTTCTAAATCTGTCAGATACACCTCTTAATGCATAATTACTACCCCCATCTGCTGCTTTAATAACAATAATATCTCTTTCTGTAAATCTTTCACAGCTTGCTTTTCATATTAAGTTAAGCTATATTAATATTTTGATAGTGGTTTAGTTTTCTTTAATCTTTAATACAAGTGCTTAATAGCTTTCATATTATTAGTTTAAAAATGTAACAGATAAAATTGACTTTTTTAAATAGTGTGTTGACAAAGTGATATAAGTGTATTCATTTCTCCTCTTGTAATAGTCATAAAAAGTATTTTCGGCAGAACATCCTTATGTATTTATTAATATCTATATATGTTTCAAATTTATCTACAGGGCAACTAGAGGCAAACTTAAAGGGACACTGTAGGTACCCAGATCACTTCAGCTCATTGAAGTGGTCTGGGTGCTCTGTCCCTTTTGCACCTAGTGCTGTAATGTAAAACTTTGCACATGTTTATATTGCAGCTCTAAGTCTGCCTCCAGTGGCTGTATACTAGGCTTCCAGAATTGTAATGGACTCTTGGTCCATTATCTGATGCTAGACGTCTTCACGCTCTGTATGAGCGCGAGGGAGGGGGGAGGCAGAGGGATCGGTAGTGCCAGGAGTACAGCTTTGTATTCCTGGCACTACAGTATCCCTTTAAGACCTTTGTTGAAACCTTAATGTCATAGGTTTGTAAGTCTATTGCTGTTATTCCTTCAATCCTCCACTATTCCTAATTCCAGATGTGCTGAATATAGTGAAAGTATTCCCTTTGTGTAGAGTTTCCCCGATATAATGGATGCAACCAGTTGTATTGGGTAAAAACAGCAATCTGAATTTTATTAGGCCACAGTCGTCTTTCTATGCAGTGCCCCTAGCATGGGGTTTCCTATACAAAATCACAGGGGTTTCCCTCCCACAAGCCATTGTGTTTGAGAGATAATTGAGCTTCAATTAAGCTAATCCAATTATCTCTCAAATAGGAAAACGTACATAAAATTTTTACACATCACAAAAATACATAACAGCATCGGAACCCCACAATAATTATATTCCCGAATATCCCCGATCTGAGCGCACAACATATCCAAAATGCGCTCCGATCGGTTCGGTAAAACTAAAGTTATGTTCGTGCATATATGAACTGGCTGCCTGGTAGAGGTGGTATTGTCAATTTCAAAAAGGGGTTTGATTGAATGGGCGGTCAGAGCTTACAACCTAAATTCCTATTTGAAGCTGGGACCCCAGCGGAGCTACTCTGTAAGGTGTGAGAAGTCATACATAAGAGGCCTGGAAGTCTGGTTTCAGTATAAACTAACTCTCTAATTTACCATATGTCTTGATTTCCTCTTAGATAAGGAGTCCTTTGATATGATCAAGCCTTCTGTTCCAATATCATATCAAAAAGAGACAATAACAGATGGGAACAATTCCATTCGAATGCAGGGAAACATTAAACAATACAAAGTATAATTAAGGGAACACGAACGAGGAGTCCCATCTCCCATGACACTTAATATGTGTGGGATTTAAAACCTTTGGAGAAAAGGTTTTTTTTTTACAGTAACAATCTTTGTTCTCTTTTTCTCTCCTTCTCCCTCCCTCCTCTACTATGTCCTCTTCTTCTAAATCTCTGAACATTTTTGATGGTGAACCGTGGGTTTTGAACTACTCTTGAGTTCTCTCTTTTTGGTTCCTAAAAAAAAAAACCTTCGCCAGTCTTTCAAGTCAGTCTTTCAAGTCAGTTCTTGAGTTTACAATAACTTTGAGAGAACTTAACTCTCTCTAGTTTATTTGGAGGTGAAGGAACCTTTATTCCTAACTTCCTAACTTCATGCCACCAATGTTTATCTTTCACGATAGCACTTAATTAATGGGACTAACATCTCAATCCTAATGGGACTAACATCTCGATCCATATGTACTGAGTTCCTTCTATTTATATTCCTTCCTGATGTACTATTGAGATAATTCCCTCATGTCTAACCTCAGGAAATTATGAACCTATTTGTGAAAGTTCTTTCCTACAAATCTGATTCTTACACTATTTTCTTTTGTTTTTCCTGATATGGAATTCCCCTGGTCTACTTTCTGACCATCATAATTGATTTATTGATTCTATCCAAATTTTCTTTTGTATAAAAATGTTTTCAAAGTCTTCTGTTCTGAAGGATGAGGGTAAACCTCTCTACGAGCCCATGTTTCTGAGGGTGATATACTGAGGTTTTAAAAGCTTGTATTGAATAATTGACACAATTCTTTCATAAGGTGGAAAACCTTAATCAGGATTTATTTTGTAATGCCTACCAGTGAAAACATTTATTTGGCATTTAGCATTTGTATTTGTTTTTAGCATTTACTTTATGTAAGAGAATGGTTTCTGGGTGGGCATCAAGTCACCCAGTATAAAATAACAGAAATATTAGACTTTGGCACCACTTAAATACATTTTCTTTTGTCCGAACTGAATATCGTCCATGGGACTTTTTGTACAAAATTAATCCATTATTTCTGCTTTGGAATTTTATTTAATTAATTGACAAATTTAATTTGTCGATCCACACCTGCATCTGTTAAGCAGATAACTCTCTAAATTGGAACCCTTGTGGGATTGCCATATTTAAGGGTTTTAAAATATGGAGCGGTTTAGTAGATCCCTTATTTGGCATCCTTATGGCAATACCACATATGATTTTGGAGTTATCTACTAAGTGTCTTTCCTTTTTCTAATTTTGGTCTTTCACCTGTAAAAAAATACTTAGTATTAGATAGATGTAGTATAAGGGAGCTATAAATCGTTCCTCATGCACTGTAGCAGTACACCCACGAGTAGCTGGGTTGTCACCACTGAATACCCTTTCCCCTGCGTGATTATATCCCAAAGTTGTTATAGCTCTATGCCGGTGTAGTATCGCTGTCTCATCCAAACACTAGCCAAGACTTAATGAATGGTGAAGAAGAACTGTTTGATTGGCGGAATGGTCACACTTTTTATACCTGGGGCCTCAACAGGAGGTCCCCAGGAAAACAATAGCATTGTGACATCCCTGATGCCTTGGTGTCTGAACCTGAACAGGTAATTTAATTGGCAGCCAGACATGTTGGCACTGGGTTAACATAAAACATAAAATAATGGGGTTCCCGTGCCCACATCCCCACAATTGTGCAGTCCCCAAAATACTCTCTTTAGAGAGCCAACTCTGTCCAAAAAGCGCTCAGTAAAGTTTTTAACAGGCCGCGACCATCCTCTCATCCCGTGCAGAGTTCCACAGTGCTACATAGAAACCCTGATCACTTAAAATGATGGAGCTACCTCAAGTCCTTGGTGTCGTTCGATTCCTCGCCACCTCCTTTGTCATCAATCTAAAAGGCGCCCTGATAGGTTATTCCGGGATTGAGAGCGCCCCCATCAAAGTTTTACCCAACTGCTGCAACTCCACAATCGAATCAGGAGTTCCAGTGAGTTTGAGGGTTGCACCCGGTCAGGCATACTGTGCCTCAGTAAGTTCCCAGCCGACACATAACGTCTCCTGGGCCACAGGAAAGGAGCTCTGTGCTGGGAGTCACAGGCTGGAGGGGTAAATAGTGGTGATTATAGTCTTTTTAGACTAAGGTGGCGGCTTGGACACAAGTCCTAGGTGATCACATGCACCAACATTTGGTCACCTAGGACTGGGACTGGTCACCTAGGTGTCCAGTCCAAGTCTGTCACATGCACCAACCTGCCATGCCACAGGTAGGGGCATCTCTACAAAATAGCGAGCAGCCAGCATCATAAAAGACTAATGACTGGATAGCTATTGCTGCCCAGTTGCTAATCCAATGTAGGCGGGCCTGATACCTCTCCCATGCCCGTGGGGCAATTACAAAAAAAAAATCAAAAAGATTGTGTGGACATAGTGCCCCAACCCATGACGCGCAGTGTGGGGGCTATTAAATAAAATGAATGACGAGACATTGATGGTAGGTGTTGGCTCTAAATATGAATGTGTAGGTCCCCCTACCATCCCCCTAGTTTAGAAAAGCAATGCTTCAGACGGGATCTAATAGCATTATACAAGTATATTCAGGGCCCATTCAAACCATTGTCTGGAAATCTAGTCACAAACAGCACTATACATAGGACAAGAGGTCACGTGTTTAGAGTGTAAGGAAGGAGATTTAGTCTAAGGCAAATACATTTTTTTTCCTAGTTAGAACAATAAAGAGGTGGAAATTTTCTGCCTGAAGAAGTGGTTTTATCAGAGCCCATACAGATGTCTAAACAGCAACTGGATGCATACTTGCAAAAACAGAATATTCAAGGATATAATTGTTAAATTGTAGGGTAATAGCTTCTTGATCCAATGATAAATCTGACTGCCATTCTGGAATCAAGAAGGATTTTTTTTCTAGTTTGTTGAAAAATTGAAAGTGCTTCAAACTGTTTTTTGGTTTTTTTTTTTGCCTTCTTTTAGATCAACAGCCAAAAAAAAAACAGATGTGAGAAAGGCTGAAACATATCTCTTTTCAGCCTATGTAACTATGTAAATAATACCAATTGTTAGTGGGTGGAGGCTAATAATAAAATCTAAAACATAGTTATTTCCTATGTGGCTAAGGGTCCCCAAGCCTACAGAAACCCACCAGGGGTACTTATTTATTTATATTCTTTTATTAGCCTCGACCCGCCACCGCCAAGAACCGAGCCTCTAATAACAAAATATCTGCCTATCCCTTTACTCTAATAGTGATGATAGACCCAATAAAATAGGTTCCTGTTAAAAAAATTACCATTAATTTAATTTATTCCGTCCCCAAAAATGTCAAATAAAAAACATAAAATTCCTGTTGCAACTATTAAAAAAAAAAAAAAAAAAAAAAGACAAAATTCCAAAAAAACAAAAAACCCTGATGCTTAAAAATACATTCACATTTCCCACCTACGGCTTATCACGGCTTTCCCACACTATGCAATTTCAGTCAGAGCAATCAGATTGCATTGTGTTTGCTTGAAACTTGTCTCAGGGGTTTCCATAAATGGCATATCTTATCGCATCTCTCCAAGGTTCTAACTTTCCTCCAGTCCTTAGTTCTCCCAGCGTCAACAGCTCCAGCAGATGCCTGTCTATCCTGGAATGTTGCAGAAATAAATCAATTTAAGCCCATCGGAACAGCGCAAGGAACTGCTGACTTTCCGACTTGAGATTTGCAGTTGCCTATCCATGTGTCAACTTGTATTGTTCCATACTGTTCTATTTGCAGTAGATCATTTTCGGTTTCATTTATTACCATATTTATTGGCGTATAACACGTACTTTTTCTCCCTGAAAATAGGGGGCAAATGATGTGTGCGTGTTATACGCCGATATACATATTTTTCGCTCCATAAGACGCACTTTTTTCCCCTCAAAAGTGAGGGAAAATGTCTGTGCATCTTATGGAGCGAATGTGAAGGTTTACTTACCTGTCTTGAAGCGTGGGCACACTTCCTTTCAGTCCCGCCGGAAACCGGAACCTGAAATTGAAGTTCCTGTACCGCGGTGCGCGCTGTGAAGCCGGGCCACGCTTCAAGACAGGTAAGTAATTATGGGACAAGGGGAGGGAAAGTGCACTATGGGAGGGGGGGAGAACACTATGGGATGGGGGGGAACACTATGGGAGGGGGTGGAAAATACTATGGGAGGGGGGGAGAATACTATGGAAAGGGGGGGAACACTATGGGATGAGGGTGGGGGAACACTATGGGAGGGGGGGAGAATACTATGGGAGGGAGCAAAATTTCCTTCTTAAAATGAGGTGCGTGTTATACGCCGATAAATACGGTAGTTATTTTATGTTAATATACTAAACCTCACAATCAATAATCTGCTCCATAAGCCGATGGCCAGCTACATAGCCCAAGCAATATCTCCTCCCTCCCTTATCTCGAACGTGCTAAGCTAGATCCTCAGTATTCTATGCTATTTACCACACGTTTAGCTACTTACCTGGGTAAAGGCAGGCCAGTTTGTCCACGTTTTTCTAACCAACCCGTGCATTAGCCTACATGTGGCAAAATACCCCACCATCATTCTGCAGGGAACATAACGCTAATTACCTGCACCCTCCTAGGCAATTGTTCCTTGATTAGACATTAGGGGGCTCAGTTTGACCTAATAATATAGAATGGGTGGATGCCTTACCTGTGCTGTTATTTATGCTGAACACTGTTTTCTATATCTACTGTTCTTTCATGCACATATTGTGGTGGAAGCTCGGTAGAAATTAAATTTAGTAGGCCGAGATTTCCACGTGGCATATGTGTATCAGTTAGTCAGTTACACGTAGCTAAGATACAATCAACAGTGTACTGAGCAAGTGCAGGAATGCAGAAACTGAAAACACTTCCCCTCCTCCATTGTTCTGGGTGAGCCATGTGGTCTAACAGGTAAGGGAAGTTAGGCTTTGTTCAGCTGATTGGGTAAAGAGTATATGTGGGTAGAGTTAACTATAGGAGGAGCTATATGTCTATATCATGCATTTACACAGTCAGTTCTGGGCTCAGACTGTTTGTTGTGGTGACGCTAGTCCATCTGAGCCCCGGTCGGTGAATCGAATAAAGAATCTCTTCCTTCCTGAAGAAACCTGTGTCCACTTCTCTGTGCTTGGCTTCCGTCAGTTTCTCCGGTATCAATATGGGGTGTAGTTGCTGCCCCCACAGGCATAGTGAGCACGGGATTCATGTCTGAATTACCATTTTCACTCTAGTCATATGCAAATTAGCCCAAAACAACCCTTGTCGCTAAACAGCTGCTGTAATCTATCAGCTAACAGTGGATACTAATTATTGCTTGCGCTCTTGGCAGGACAGTCCCTGTGTTAGAATCCTGTCCTGCTGTCCTGATTTGGTTGTCCAGTGTTCTGGATCTGAGGAACTGTCCCCAAGCAGCACAGTGCGTGCATCAATAGACACATTGGCAGAAGAGCCATGCAGAGAGTGCTTCAGCAGTGCTGTCTGCATGATATTCTTTTGAGGGTAATTTCCAATTACCAGAATTATTTATTTAACCCCTTAAGGACCAAACTTCTGGAATAAAAGGGAATTATGACATGTCACACAGGTCATGTGTCCTTAAGGGGTTAAAATACACATGACCTTTACTTATTGGAAGAAAAATATTATGTTTTATATGACGTATCTGGCATTTTCATAATCTTACTGCTGTTTGATATGGTTTAACATGCTTTGACAGGGTGGCAAACCAGTCACTAAGTAGCAGTTAGTTATTCCTTAGAGAATAATGGCAAATTCTCTTAAAAGTCTTCTTCCTTTAAAGCCTTACCACTTAATTCAGGGGGGGATGTCACAGAGGCAGGGCTGAGGGATGGCTTATGGATCTTATGGCAGCACGGAAAGTAGGCTGTAGTGGTTATGGTGCCAGGACTGTCTTGGTGTCCTCCCAGTGTAACTTGTCCTACTGTTTTAGAACAATTTAACAACCTAATTGGATCCCACCATGCACCTGCACTTAGAGATCCTGCTTCTGGTTTCTCCTTGCAAGCAGTGATTTAGCTTTATGAAGACATTTGGCGTCTTCTGCAAGAGAAGACCTGGTGTGAGGTGCCTGGGGGACCCATGGAAATGGTCAAAATAGTAATGTGTGTGCGAAGACTGTGTGTGTGGTAAATTATGTTATGTTGTGTATGAGTGTGGTGACTGTATGTTAGCTGTGTGTGATGCATGTGTTGTGACTGTGTAGAAGGTGGCTGTATGTATAAGTGTCAGGACGAACCAGTGGCCCAACACGCAGAATTAAGTAAAACACGTAACAAATACAAACAGTAACAACGTATTACCGTGCCTTAGAATGGCCGGAATTAACATAATAACATAATAGAATAAACAGTCACGAGCAAAGGTCATGAATACTGAATGAACAAAGCCAAAGGGTCAGGGATACCAGAAATATGGGAAGTCATGTCAAGCCAAGATCAAAAAACAATAATCAGAATTAGGAACGCACTCTCAGATAACCAACAGGATGAAAACCACAACAGGGCACTGAGCAACTGCAGGTTTGGGTTTAAATAACCCAGTAAATCCTGCTATTGGCTGATGTGGGTCCCAGAACCCCAGTCATGTCAGTGGTATTTCTTGATGCAGCAGGCCAGCTTACACTTTAATGGTAATTGCAGTAGAGGATCTGAGTGTGCAGTCAACGTTTGTGAATACTATAATAAATGATAATGATGATGATGAACACTATATTCATTAGCAGGGGTTCTCAACCCAGTCCTCAGGACCCCCTACCAGTCCAGGATTTGGGGATTACCTGGGTGTGTCTAAGGTGTTTAGAAAAAGGGAAAAAAAACATCTTAGACTCTAAGGTGTTTTTTTTTTCTTTTTCTAAACACCTTAGACACACCCAGGTAATCCCTAAACCCTGGACTGGTAGGGGGTCCTGAGGACTGGGTTGAGAACCCCTGCTAATGAATATAGTGTTCATCGTCATCATTATCATTTATCATAGTATTCACAAACGTTGACTGCACACTCAGATCTCGACTGCAATTACCATTAAAGTGTAAGCTGGCCTGCTGCATCAAGAAATACCACTAACATGACTGTGTAATGCAAAAGCAAGTAAATACACATAGACATTATCCATGTGCTCAAACTCCCACTACAATTAGTCAGAAGCAATGGCTGTAGTATTCATTGTTCTATGTACTATGTGATGAATTCTACAGTCATCGCTGCTTCCCAAGAGTAGTCATAGTTTTATATATATTGTGAATATTATATATAATCAACATCTTAATAGAATCAAAAGGAGCATTGAGTCTCCATTTAGCCATTACTAGATACCAAGAAAGATAGCAGAACCCAAAGAATCATGTGTAAAGTAAATCATGAGATCCACAGTTTAGTCGTGGTGAGGTCAGAAAGAACTGAGGCAAAGCAGGAGCTCAGGGCAGAATTAAATGTTTAGACTAAAAAGACATCAATCTGAGCTTCCCAAGCAAGTTTAAACTACATACTCCCATTGTTCATTATTGGGGTTAATCACTAATGTCCAAATGACTTCGTACCAAGTGGGGTAAAGCTATCTTAGTGCATACAAAGACATTCAGGCTTCACAATTTGGACATTGCTCAAGCTATTTAACAATGTCTGGATTTTGCAATTCAGGCCCCGAATCCTCCTGAATTTGGTCCTGATTTCAGCCGGACTGAACACTTACAGATAGCATTAATTGAGAACAAATGCCTCAAATCCAGGCCTGGATTTTTAAAAAAATATCCAAACTAGCAACATGTAATAATTGAATACATTCTACACATGTGCAACTAAAGAAAACTAACTCTAAATTCACTAATTATTTCTGATTGTTAAAATGTCCTTTATGTCTAGGATTTAAACTAATTTTTAGAAGTTATAAAACTTTGAATTATGGTTTTAAAGCTAAAACTGTGCAAAAATTGGTATGCTAAGATTACAATTCTAATAGTAATCACAGAATCCAAAACCGCTGCGCAAACGTATTTATTAGAAAGTACATCACCCAGACTATTTAAGTAAGTGCAATTTGATGCTTTTCATTTAACCACTTTGTCACAAACCTCACAAATAATTCATTTTTCATTTTTTTTTGTACAAATGTATTTTATTTGACGTTAATACTAACATCAGCAGAGGGATTTCCTAGCTAACACAGTACATAACTGTCACGGTGTAATATCCCAACACCTGAGCATTCTGTACTGTTTGATTGCAGCATGAAAGGGAGATCTCCCTGCATGTAGCTCATCTACCAGTCTGGTATCACTAATTGAGAGATACCTGAGGTTCGCTGTTTTAAGCTATTAACAGGCTGGGAGGCAGACTCAGAATTACCAGGGCGGAGCATAATCGCTTACCTGCTGTATGTAAATGGATTTAAAGGGCTATGTGCAGCGCTCACTTTGAATGGCTTGGTTCAGTTTAATCGGTGTTCAAGACCGATTTTGCCCAAACCAGCACATTGCCGAACTTCAGACATCATGTGAAAGGTTTCCAATTTTTTAAATGTTGGAAGAACCAACCAAACACACAATCTAGATATCACCCGGTCTGTTGATACTCCCAGTAATCTTATATTTTAAAGACTCTGAAAATTCTGTTGTGTTGTGTTTGTTGTCCACTCTAATTCCTGGACAACGTGCCAAATCTGCCCAGGTGATTTTTGGATTTGCTTGTTGATATATTTAAAACCTGTTATTGGTTGTGCCTGGACTCTGATCACTATCCTGAGTTGCAACTGTTTTGTTGGAGTTAAACCAGATTGTTCTATTAAATCTCACGAAAGCACAAACCTAGACTTTGCATGATATATCCCTTGCACAGACGCTTCTCTCTATGTTCTTGGAACACATCTTGACATAAAAATGTAAACCTACGACACAAAAATGTAAATCCAATTCTCCTGTAATGCAATGTGTGTCCTTAGCTGTGCCTGGACCGAATTTACTTGTGATTTCAATTACTACTAATTGAAAAAAGGTCACTGCAGCTTAACCCCTTAAGGACACATGACATGTGTGACATGTCATGATTCCCTTTTATTCCAGAAGTTTGGTCCTTAAGGGGTTAAAGTAGTGATTTTTTTTGCCTGGAGTGCCTTGGCGCCATCTCCTGGTTTAATATCAAACCTTAAAGAACATTTATAAATAATACAGAGCTGCTCCTGGGCTATTTCTCAAATGGTCATGGTGCAGTTTTGGAAGTTGAGAGAAAGGTTGAGGGTGCATCGCTGGAATATATATATATATAGAAATATATATTCCACTGTATATATACTATATATTCATTTGTGTTAATGAAAATCTGAGAAACTTTAACTTGGCTAAAATTATGGCGACTTTACAGGCGCAAATATTATTTTTTTTGTTTTTACCCCCACATTTTCTTTAGTTCAAATGACGATGAGTTCAGCTGGTAAGATGGTAAATGATTAATAGTTAACGTGGTATGAAAACTGTTGGCATCATTTCAAAGCCAAATACCGAGTTTAAGAGAGCTGTACTTTTCTTGTGTGATTATCCTTCCCACGAGGGTGCTGACATGTTAGTGGAAAAATGTCACAAGCTGCCCTATAAATGGACTGTCATTTAAAATATTGCGTGTTACCTCTTTAAAATCAGTCATATTAGGGTAACTGGATTGGGCTCCACTTCAACCATTGCTTTTCTGCTTAAATTATTCAAAAAATGTATTTTCTTGCTACTTCCTGACACTATCAGTGTTTATCATCAACTACTGTCTTTGAAATACATCAAATTATGAACAATCGTGGGTGAAAGTATTTTTCTAATATAAGTAATCTGATGGATCATTTATAGATAATGTTTTATCAATGTCCCTACGGCCATGCATGTCACGTTACATTTACAATAACCCGATAACTTGCAATTTATCACAAAATTCTATTTTTTCTTCTCGGGTCATGTTAGCAATTCACTAAAATATTCCTGCTTCAATAATAAAGTAAATAGCTAACTATATTCGTCTGACAATAAAATAACGTAACACTCGGACTGCTGTCTACACAATCATTTGTCATATTATTGGGACATCTATGCTTATTGTAAATAAATTGTCCCACTTCTCATTGTTTATCCCATTGCCATTGTGACTGACACTCAGAGTTATTTTTTAATGCCATGGAAAAAGCTATATTTAGTATTGTTCTTTGTGGATTAACAGAGCAGGTACCGATAGGCGTTCCCCTCCCCTCCCCTATAGACACAGCAGAACATGTTTAAGTTATGTGTACGCCTATATATAGAGGTGTATGCAGGTAAATGGTGTTTGTGTGTTAACATTTAGAAATATGCCAATCATCAATGTATTTTTTTTCCAACTGCTTATAAACACAATAGGTAGCAGACTATTCGTATATTTTGAAATCTTTTGAATTGTCTACATATTTAATTCATTTTTTTAATCACCTTTAAAACTCTTTATCCAGTTGCATAACGTAAATGGTGGAGAGACTCTTAATATTTATTAACATCAATTATTAAATATTATTAACATCAATTCATTAATATTTAATACCTGTATGTATGGATGCAAAGGGAACGTAAACTACTAAAATAAATTCTAAATGCTCTGCATCAAACACTTTAAATACGTTTCGGGAGTATCTGAGGCTAATGATCCACACCAACCCTAATCCCTAAATTAATATATCTGTTGGGATCAAAGCTGCTCTTACCTTCAGTTTTTGTGATGCTGATCCTTGTGAAGGGTATTTCTCTGGAAAATGGACTTACTGTGACGTGATGTTGTAGAGGGTGATGGAGGGTGGCAGTGAGCTATAGACTGTGCTATGTTGCCACAAGTGTCACTGACCATCCTTACTGTCTAGGTTGAAGGGAGCAAGGCTGTGTGACAGGGAGGGGGGGAGATAAGCTGCCTTCCTAGCTGATTAGAGGGAGGAGCACATAGTAAAGGCAGGGGGAGAAGAGAATGAGGTGCAGGTCAGGGAGAACAGAGACAGGACAGATAATAGAAGGTGCTGATGCTGTACTGAATGCTGACTGTGGAATGTTTAGAGCTTCACTCCGTATTAACAGTCACTATAGAATTGACTTTATTAATAGCTCTTATAACAAGTGCCAGTTTAATCCATGAAGCGGTATAATGAAGTTCAGACACTGTTACAAGCAGACGTTTTGTAAAGGTTTTAAGTAAATTCTTACTGTAACAGTGTTTTTTTCCCCCCCCGAAGTCATGGATCACATCCATCTACAGCCCCTTGTGAATATTATTTGCCCCTTGTGATCCCTTTGAACATTCACTGCTAGCTTTGACCCACATTTGTATAATGTATGTGGTACTCTCTGCTGATGGCAAAATATGTTTCATTTTGGAGCAGTGGGGCCATTAGCGGTAGTACGGACTGGGCTGCCATCAGAAATTTTAGGACCCCAGCTCAAGGTCTGGGCTCCAGCATCTCCCCCCAAGTCCACTTACAAGGATGCAGTGTGTGTATAGGGGATGCAGTGTGTGTAGTGGATGCAGTGTGCGTTTGTGTACTGTATGCAGCATGTGTTTGTATAGTGCAGGGGTAGGCAACCTACGGCACTAGTGCCATGCACGGCACTCGAGGTGCCTTTGCACGGCACTCAAGGCTACTAGAGCCAAACAGGCTCTGGCCTATCAGGAGTCCCAGTAAAACTTCAGATATCTGCTAATACGAAGAGGTGGTGAAAGACAATCCTCAATTTATGCACTGCAGCATGTAGAGGAAGTGATCTCAGAGCACTTTATTCCGGTACTTGTGAATGGGAATCTACACAGTAGTAGAGCAGCCCGCAGCTGTTGTTGCACCTCCTGTCCTTGACCTGTACCTGGCCGGCCTGGTCCCCACTGGAACCCAGGGAAGCCACCCACATTGCTAGATGTACACAGAAATGCAGAAAGACCCTCCCCTCATACAAATAATACGGACAGCCCACACACAAACATTCACACAATCCGCACAAACATACACACAATCCGCACAAACGCAACACCACTAACAATCCACATACATGCACACAACCCCACATGCAGCCTCTCACATGCTATACCCCAAACAGCCCCACACATACACACACTACCAAACACACAATGTGACATATCCATCCACACACACACAATTCCACAAGCTACCCCATACACAGCCCACATTCATATGTATCATACACGATACCACAATCTACTCATGAACATATACAATATAATAGCTCATATACGCACAAATACAACGATACAAAGCAATTACAGTATAAATAACACAAGCAGAATACAGCAGCATACACACCTCAATTAAAAAAAAAAAGAATAGGACCGGCACGCTCTGGGACATCACAATCCTATATCGGCACAGTGCTGCTAAAAGGTTGCCTACCCCTGGTATAGTGGATGCGGTGTGTGTGTAGTGGATACACTGTGTGTGTGTAGTGGATGCAGTGTGTGCTTGTATAATGGATGCAGTCTGTGTTTATGTAGTGTGTGCATGTATGGGATGCAGTCTGTGTTTATGTAGTGTGTGCTTGTATGGGATGCAGTCTGTGTTTATGTAGTGTGTGCTTGTATGGGATGCAGTCTGTGTTTATGTAGTGTGTGCTTGTATGGGATGCAGTCTGTGTTTATGTAGTGTGTGCATGTATGGGATGCAGTCTGTGTTTATGTAGTGTGTGCTTGTATGGGATGCTGTGTGTGTTTGTGTAGTGGATGCAGTCTGTGTTTGTGTGTAGGGGATACAGAGTGTGCATGTAGAATGGATGCAGTGTGTGTTTTTGTAGTGGATGCAGTGTGTATAATATATGCTGTGTGTGTTTGTGAGGTGGATGCAGTTGGGTTAGGCTACGTTTTGTAACTGTTTATTAAAAAAATAATAATTTAATGTTATTCCCCACATAACCACATCCACAAACAAAGACAACAAATGCATGACGTTACTATGATAACACACACACACACACACACACATGCTCACATTACAAACAGATACACATACTTATTGACATTACCCACACGTACATTGGAATTGCATACATTTATATACATGGTTGCATGATATGTAAATAGTATGTACTTTTAAAGTGCACTGCTTAGATCATATACAATGAATTTCAAGTGGCCTAGTGCTTTGTGCTGCCCAAGTACGGTATATAGATTGCCATTAGCTGAGAAGAACTGTTTTGTCATGAGTGAAGTGAAGCTGTTGTGAATATTCAGCCACGGAAAAGTCAAGAAATTTATGAAGGGAACATTCATAATAAAACAATGGGTTTCATCATTTGTTTATGGGTTTATTGGTATACAATGAAAAACTAGCTTTTTACTTCTGAGCGAGTATTAGCCACAAAACATAATCGGCATTGTGGCTGCCTACTTGTTTTTTTTTAATTAGTGCAAAAAAAGGTGTGGCTTCTGTGAGCTATGTAATGAAAAGAAACCCAGCAAAGTATTGTAATGAAATATATTCTATTATAAACAGAGGAAACATTTATCATATAGCTTAGAAGGGCTCCCATTCATTGTCAGCAAGCTGCTCGTAGATACATCTGCATGAGTGATTTACGTTTCCAGAGCGCTTTGTTTTGCTCTATTTCAGAAGGGGATTTCGGGTTATCACAGTTGCTAGTGCTACATAGTGTTGCCAAGTGAGCATCCGAGTACACAAGAAAAGAGCCGGGGATTAGTAACTGCACACTATCAATTAGCCCTGATGTGAAATCTAACTAAGATCATT